>NC_082661.1:244467904-244780843 GCF_025265405.1 Mesoplodon densirostris
ACCCAGTTTCATTCCTTTTTATGGCTGAGTAATATTCCATTTTATATATGTACCACATCTTTATCCATTCATCTGTCTGTGGGCATTTAGGTTGCTTGCATTACCTGGCAATTGTAAATAGTGCTGCAATGAACATTGTGGTGGATGTGCGTTTTTGATTTATGGTTTTCTCTGGGTATATGCCCAGAAGTGGGATTGCTGGATCAGATGGTAATTCTATTTCTAGTTTTTTTAAGGAAACTCCATACTGTTCTCCATAGTGACTGTATCAATTTACATCCCCACCAATAGTGGAAGAGGGCTCCTTTTGTCCACACCCTCCCCAGAATTTGTTGTTTGTAGATTTTCTGATGATGCCGATTCTAACAGGTGTGAGGTGATACCTCACTGTAGTTTTGATTTGCATTTTTCTAATAATTAGTGCTGTTGAGCAGCTTTTCACGTGCGTCTTGGCCATCTCTGTGTCTTCTTTGAAGAAACGTCTCTTTAGATCTTCTGCCCATTTTTGTATTGGGTTGTTTGTTTTTTTAATAGTAAGCTGCATGAGCTGTTTATAGATATTGGAGATTAAACCTTTGTCCATTGATTCGTTTGCAACGATTTTCGCCCATTCTGAGGGATGCCTTTTTCCATTCCCGTTTTTTTAACAAAAAAGGAAAGAAAGAAAAAGAAGCAGAACACTAATGTGCGTAAAATATGCCTTTTGAAACGGTCGTTTTGAAATATGGACGTCCTTTGAATTTTTTGGTCGATATGTGAACCCAGGATTCGTTTTCAGGGCAGGTGTCATTTACAGGCCTGCAATGATTTTGAATATCAACTGACCATTAGCGCTGGGATTAAAGCTGCTGTTGCGTGAAAGGGCCACAAGGTGGCAGCAGTCCTCCCTTACCAAATCTGGTTACTAGAGCAACAGAGCCTCAATGGAAGTCGTGTTCTAGATTGGAATTTAGAATGGAATGTGCCAGGAGAAAGCCCCTCAAGTTTGTCTCACTACTTCTTGTTCGTGTTTTTAATTTTTTTTTTATTTTCTATTACAGCAAGTTTGATTACAATGTTTGGCTTGTTGTAGGTGTGGAAGATGTGGTTCTTTTACACATATACAGATGTCTGTTCTTCCTGGGATATTTTTCCCATGTACGTTAGGACAGAATGTTGAGTAGTCTTCGCTTGGTATTCCGTAGGTCTTTGGTGATTATATATGTCACCTGTGTTTGATTATGTCTGTTAACCCCGATATCGTAATGAAACCAATCCTCACACCTTTCCATTGGTGAACCATAATTTGTTTAATGAATCTGTGATTGCCCTTCTCCGTGGAAATATCTGCCCTGGTATCCATTTTTAGGTAATACCGATAAGTGATATGATACGATATGTGTCTTTCACTTTCTGACTTACTCCAAGTCACGTGATTACCTCTAGACTCAACTACGGGGCTGCATATGGCATTGTGTCCTTTTTTTCCTTGGCTTCTATTCTGCCTTAGCGAGGTCCATTTTCAACAATGTGATTCCCTGAGGGTTGTGGATTAGCTGACCTGGGCAGCCTTACCCTGCCGGCCGGCCCTCCCCAGTTGTGCCTGGTTGAGGTCAATAGAAACAGTGCTCCAGGCAGCAATAGCCCCTGAAGTTGTGCCTGACTCCATATTCTCTGCCCCGTCAGCAGTCTCGGGGCGGTGCTGGTGGGAGGGAGTGAGGGGCCATGGCTTTGTTGGTGGCCCGGTGTGAGTGGGGATCTGCTGGCCTTTCTGCAGGAGTTGCCAGGCTGCCACCTGTAAAGAAGAGGATGTGTCACTCATACCTTCCGCTGGAATTTCTCTCTGGACAGAGGTGAGGAAGGAAAAAAGCAGTGGGGGCCGGGACAGGACGGGTATCTCAGGCAGGGCAATAGAAAGCTTCCAGAACAGCGCCCGGAGCTAGGACCAGCCTGACTGGCCTGCAGGCACCAAGTTGGCCTGCGTGCTGTCGCTGGTGTGGCTCCGCGGCCCTTCCTCTAGGCTTTCAAGCCCTTGTACATATTCAGGTGTTTTACCTGGGAAGGGTGGGAACAGTTCAGCAGCAGCTGGCCTGGGGTTCAGCTCACGTTTACTCACAGATGCCTCGGCACGGTCCCCCAGCTTTGCAATGAGGACGCTCCTTGCATGGGGGGTGTGTTGCTGGCTGTATGGGAGGTGATTCCCCACCTCTGACCAATTTCAGAATTGTTTACCACTGGAGCAAGTGCCCTGATAGGGTTTCCCTCTGTATAACTGGTGGTTTCCGGTTTTTTTTTCTTTTATGGTTCAAGTTAGATTTGATTCCTCTTTTATGTATTTATAGATATAAGCATGGAAATAATTCATTCCTATAAATACATCTGTGTGAAGGGAATAACATTTTTCTGTTTTATTTTAAAATTTTATTTTTTTAAATTTTGAAATTTAATTTTATTTATTTTTTTATACAGCAGGTTATTATTAGTTATGTATTTTATGCATATACATGTATACAGGTCAATCCCAATCTCCCAACTCATCCCACCAGCACCACCCCATGGCTTCCCACACTTGGTGTCCATACGTTTGTTCTCTACCTCTGTGTCTCTATTTCTTCCCTGCAAACCAGTTCATCTGTACCATTTTTTTATGTTCCACCTATATGCATTAATATACAATATTTGTTTTCCTCTTTCTGACTTACTTCATTCTGTATGACAGTCTCTAGATCCATCGATGTCTCTACAAATGACCCAGTTTCATTCCTTTTTATGGCTGAGTAATATTCCATTTTATATATGAACCACATCTTTATCCATTCATCTGTCTGTGGGCATTTAGGTTGCTTGCATTACCTGGCTATTGTAAATAGTGCTGCAATGAACATTGTGGTGGATGTGCGTTTTTGATTTATGGTTTTCTCTGGGTATATGCCCAGAAGTGGGATTGCTGGATCAGATGGTAATTCTATTTCTAGTTTTTTTAAGGAAACTCCATACTGTTCTCCATAGTGACTGTATCAATTTACATCCCCACCAATAGTGGAAGAGGGCTCCTTTTGTCCACACCCTCCCCAGAATTTGTTGTTTGTAGATTTTCTGATGATGCCGATTCTAACAGGTGTGAGGTGATACCTCATTGTAGTTTTGATTTGCATTTCTCTAATAATTAGTGCTGTTGAGCAGCTTTTCATGTGCGTCTTGGCCATCTCTGTGTCTTCTTTGAAGAAACGTCTCTTTAGATCATCTGCCCATTTTTGTATTGGGTTGTTTGTTTTTTTAATAGTAAGCTGCATGAGTTGTTTATATATATATTGGACATTAAACCTTTGTCCATTGATTCATTTGCAACGATTTTCGCCCATTCTGAGGGATGCCTTTTTCCATTCCCGTTTTTTTAACAAAAAAGGAAAGAAAGAAAAAGAAGCAGAACACTAATGTGCGTAAAATATGCCATTTGAAATGGTGGTTTTGAAATATGGACGTCCTTTGAATTTTTTGGTCGATATGTGACCCCAGGATTTGTTTTCAGGGCAGGTGTCATTTATAGGCCTGCAATGATTTTGAATATCAACTGACCATTAGCGCTGGGATTAAAGCTGCTGTTGCGTGAAACGGCCACAAGGTGGCAGCAGTTCTCCCTTACCAAATCTGGTTACTAGAGCAACAGAGCCTCAATGGAAGTCGTGTTCTAGATTGGAATTTAGAATGGAATGTGCCAGGAGAAAGCCCCTCAAGTTTGTCTCACTACTTCTTGTTCGTGTTTTTAATTTTTTTTTAATTTTCTATTACAGCAAGTTTGATTACAATGTTTGGCCTGTTGTAGGTGTGGAAGATGTGGTTCTGTTACACATATACAGATGTCTGTTCTTCCTGGGATCCTTTTCCCATGTACGTTAGGACAGAATGTTGAGTAGTCTTCTCTTGGTATTCCGTAGGTCTTTGGTGATTTTATATGTCACCTGTGTTTGATTATGTCTGTTAACCCCAATATTGTAATGAAACCAATCCTCACACCTTTCCATTGGTGAACCATAAGTTTGTTTAATGAATCTGTGATTGCCCTTCTCCGTGGAAATATCTGCCCTGGTATCCATTTTTAGGTAATACCTATAAGTGATATGATACGATATGTGTCTTTCACTTTCTGACTTACTCCAAGTCACGTGATTACCTCTAGACTCATCTACGGGGCTGCAAATGGCATTGTGTTCTTTTTTCCCCTGGCTTCTATTCTGCCTTAGCGAGGTCCATTTTCAACAATGTGATTCCCTGAGGGTTGTGGATTAGCTGACCTGGGCAGCCTTACCCTGCCGGCCGGCCCTCCCCAGGTGTGCCTGGTTGAGGTCAATAGAAACAGCGCTCCAGGCAGCAATAGCCCCTGAAGTTGTGCCTGACTCCATATTCTCTGCCCCGTCAGCAGTCTCGGGGCTGTGCTGGTGGGAGGGAGTGAGGGGCCAAGGCTTTGTTGGTGGCCCGGTGTGTGTGGGGCTCTGCTGGCCTTTCTGCAGGAGTTGCCAGGCTGCCACCTGTAAAGAAGAGGATGTGTCACCCATACCTTCCGATGGAATTTCTCTCCGGACAGAGGTGAGGAAGTAAAAAAACAGTGGGGGCCGGGACAGAGGGGTATCTCAGGCAGGGCAATAGAAAGCTTCCAGAACAGCACCGGGGCCAGGACCATCCTGGCTGTCCTGCAGGCACGAAGTTGGCCTACGTGCGGTCGCTGGTGTGGCTCCACGGCCCTTCCTCTAGGCTTTCAAGCCCTTGTACATATTCAGGTGTTTTACCTGGGAAGGGTGGGAACAGTTCAGCAGCAGCTGGCCTGAGGTTCAGCTCACCTTTACTCACAAATGCCTCAGCACGGTCCCCCAGCTTTGCAATGAGGACGCTCCTTGCATGGGGGGTGGGTTGCTGGCTGTATGGGAGGTGATTCCCCACCTCTGACCAATTTCAGAATTGTTTACCGCTGGAGCAAGTGCCCTGATAGGGTTTCCCTCTGTATAACTGGTGGGTTCAGGTTTTTTTTTTCTTTTATGGTTCAAGTGAGATTTGATTCCTGTTTTATGTATTTATAGATATAAGCATTGAAATAATTCATTCCTATAAATACATCTGTGTGAAGGGAAGAACTTTTTTCTGTTTTATTTTAAAAGTTTATTTTTTAAAATTTTGAAATTTAATTTTATTTATTTTTTTATACAGCCGGTTATTATTAGTTATGTATTTTATGCATATACATGTATACAGGTCAATCCCAATCTCCCAACTCATCCCACCACCACCACCCCATGGCTTCCCACACTTGGTGTCCATACGTTTGTTCTCTACCTCTGTGTCTCTATTTCTTCCCTGCAAACCAGTTCATCTGTACCATTTTTTAGGTTCCACCTATATGCATTAATATACAATATTTGTTTTCCTCTTTCTGACTTACTTCATTCTGTATGACAGTCTCTAGATCCATCGATGTCTCTACAAATGACCCAGTTTCATTCCTTTTTATGGCTGAGTAATATTCCATTTTATATATGTACCACATCTTTATCCATTCATCTGTCTGTGGGCATTTAGGTTGCTTGCATTACCTGGCTATTGTAAATAGTGCTGCAATGAACATTGTGGTGAATGTGCCTTTTTGATTTATGGTTTTCTCTGGGTATATGCCCAGAAGTGGGATTGCTGGATCAGATGGTAATTCTCTTTCTAGTTTTTTTAAGGAAACTCCATACTGTTCTCCATAGTGTCTGTATCAATTTACATCCCCACCAATAGTGGAAGAGGGCTCCTTTTGTCCACACCCTCCCCAGAATTTGTTGTTTGTAGATTTTCTGATGATGCCAATTCTAACAGGTGTGAGGTGATACCTCATTGTAGTTTTGATTTGCATTTCCCTAATAATTAGTGCTGTTGAGCAGCTTTTCATGTGCGTCTTGGCCATCTCTGTGTCTTCTTTGAAGAAACGTCTCTTTAGATCTTCTGCCCATTTTCGTATTGGGTTGTTTGTTTTTTTAATATTAAGCTGCATGAGCTGTTTATAGATATTGGAGATTAAACCTTTGTCCATTGATTCGTTTGCAACGATTTTCGCCCATTCTGAGGGATGCCTTTTTCCATTCCCGTTTTTTTAACAAAAAAGGAAAGAAAGAAAAAGAAGCAGAACACTAATGTGCATAAAATATGCCTTTTGAAACGGTCGTTTTGAAATATGGACGTCCTTTGAATTTTTTGGTCGATATGTGACCCCAGGATTTGTTTTCAGGGCAGGTGTCATATACAGGCCTGCAATGATTTTGAATATCAACTGACCATTAGCGCTGGGATTAAAGCTGCTGTTGCGTGAAACGGCCACAAGGTGGCAGCAGTTCTCCCTTACCAAATCTGGTTACTAGAGCAACAGAGCCTCAATGGAAGTCGTGTTCTAGATTGGAATTTAGAATGGAATGTGCCAGGAGAAAGCCCCTCAAGTTTGTCTCACTACTTCTTGTTCGTGTTTTTAATTTTTTTTTTATTTTCTATTACAGCAAGTTTGATTACAATGTTTGGCTTGTTGTAGGTTTGGAAGATGTGGTTCTTTTACACATATACAGATGTCTGTTCTTCCTGGGATCCTTTTCCCATGTACGCTAGGACAGAATGTTGAGTAGTCTTCTCTTGGTATTCCGTAGGTCTTTGGTGATTATATATGTCACCTGTGTTTGATTATGTCTGTTAACCCCGATATCGTAATGAAACCAATCCTCACACCTTTCCATTGGTGAACCATAAGTTTGTTTAATGAATCTGTGATTGCCCTTCTCCGTGGAAATATCTGCCCTGGTATCCATTTTTAGGTAATACCTATAAGTGATATGATACGATATGTGTCTTTCACTTTCTGACTTACTCCAAGTCACGTGATTACCTCTAGACTCAACTACGGGGCTGCAAATGGCATTGTGTCCTTTTTTTCCTTGGCTTCTATTCTGCCTTAGCGAGGTCCATTTTCAACAATGTGATTCCCTGAGGGTTGTGGATTAGCTGCCCTGGGCGGCCTTACCCTGCTGGCCGGCCCTCCCCAGGTGTGCCTGGTTGAGGTCAATATAAACAGCGCTCCAGGCAGCAATAGCCCCTGAAGTTGTGCCTGACTCCATATTCTCTGCCCCGTCAGCAGTCCCGGGGCTGTGCTGGTGGGAGGGAGTGAGGGGCCAAGGCTTTTTTGGTGGCCCGGAGTGAGTGGGGCTCTGCTGGCCTTTCTGCAGGAGTTGCCAGGCTGCCACCTGTAAAGAAGAGGATGTGTCACCCATACCTTCTGCTGGAATTTCTCTCCGGACAGAGGTGAGGAAGGAAAAAAGCAGTGGGGGCCGGAACAGGAGGGGTATCTCAGGCAGGGCAATAGAAAGCTTCCAGAAGAGCGCCCGGGGCCAGGACCATCCTGGCTGGCCTGCAGGCACCAAGTTGGCCTGCGTGCTGTCACTGGTGTGGCTCCACGGCCCTTCCTCTAGGCTTTCAAGCCCTTGTACATATTCAGGTGTTTTACCTGGGAAGGGTGGGAACAGTTCAGCAGCAGCTGGCCTGGGGCTCAGCTCACTTTTACTCACAGATGCCTCAGCATGGTCCCCCAGCTTTGCAATGAGGACGCTCCTTGCATGGGGGGTGGGTTTCTGGCTGTATGGGAGGTGATTCCCCACCTCTGACCAATTTCAGAATTGTTTACCGCTGGAGCAAGTGCCCTGACAGGGTTTCCCTCTGTATAACTGGTGGGTTCAGGTTTTTTTTTCTTTTATGGTTCAAGTTAGATTTGATTCCTCTTTTATGTATTTATAGATATAAGCATGGAAATAATTCATTCCTATAAATACATCTGTGTGAAGGGAAGAACTTTTTTCTGTTTTATTTTAAAAGTTTATTTTTTAAAATTTTGAAATTTAATTTTATTTATTTTTTTATACAGCCGGTTATTATTAGTTATATATTTTATGCATATACATGTATACAGGTCAATCCCAATCTCCCAACTCATCCCACCACCACCACCCCATGGCTTCCCACACTTGGTGTCCATACGTTTGTTCTCTACCTCTGTGTCTCTATTTCTTCCCTGCAAACCAGTTCATCTGTACCATTTTTTAGGTTCCACCTATATGCATTAATATACAATATTTGTTTTCCTCTTTCTGACTTACTTCATTCTGTATGACAGTCTCTAGATCCATCGATGTCTCTACAAATGACCCAGTTTCATTCCTTTTTATGGCTGAGTAATATTCCATTTTATATATGTACCACATCTTTATCCATTCATCTGTCTGTGGGCATTTAGTTTTCTTGCATTACCTGGCTATTGTAAATAGTACTGCAATGAACATTGTGGTGGATGTGCGTTTTTGATTTATGGTTTTCTCTGGGTATATGCCCAGAAGTGGGATTGCTGGATCAGATGGTAATTCTATTTCTAGTTTTTTTAAGGAAACTCCATACTGTTCTCCATAGTGACTGTATCAATTTACATCCCCACCAATAGTGGAAGAGGGCTCCTTTTGTCCACACCCTCCCCAGAATTTGTTGTTTGTAGATTTTCTGATGATGCCGATTCTAACAGGTGTGAGGTGATACCTCATTGTAGTTTTGATTTGCATTTCTCTAATAATTAGTGCTGTTGAGCAGCTTTTCATGTGCGTCTTGGCCATCTCTGTGTCTTCTTTGAAGAAACGTCTCTTTAGATCTTCTGCCCATTTTTGTATTGGGTTGTTTGTTTTTTTAATATTAAGCTGCATGAGCTGTTTATAGATATTGGAGATTAAACCTTTGTCCATTGATTCGTTTGCAACGATTTTCGCCCATTCTGAGGGATGCCTTTTTCCATTCCTTTTTTTTTAACAAAAAAGGAAAGAAAGAAAAAGAAGCAGAACACTAATGTGCGTAAAATATGCCTTTTGAAATGGTCGTTTTGAAATATGGACGTCCTTTGAATTTTTTGGTCGATATGTGAACCCAGGATTCGTTTTCAGGGCAGCTGTCATTTACAGGCCTGCAATGATTTTGAATATCAACTGACCATTAGCGCTGGGATTAAAGCTGCTGTTGCGTGAAAGGGCCACAAGGTGGCAGCAGTCCTCCCTTACCAAATCTGGTTAATAGAGCAACAGAGCCTCAATGGAAGTCGTGTTCTAGATTGGAATTTAGAATGGAATGTGCCAGGAAAAATCCCCTCAAGTTTGTCTCACTTCTTCTTGTTCGTGTTTTTAATTTACTTCTTTATTTTTTATTACAGCAAGTTTGATTACAATGTTTGGCTTGTTGTAGGTATGGAAGATGTGGTTCTTTTACACATATAGAGATGTCTGTTCTTCCTGGGATCCTTTTCCCATGTACATTAGGACAGAATGTTGAGTAGTCTTCTCTTGGTATTCCGTAGGTCTTTGGTGATTATATATGTCACCTGTGTTTGATTATGTCTGTTAACCCCGATATCGTAATGAAACTAATCCTTACACCTTTCCATTGGTGAACCATAAGTTTGTTTAATGAATCTGTGATTGCCCTTCTCCGTGGAAATATCTGCCCTGGTATCCATTTTTAGGTAACACCTATAAGTGATATGATACGATATGTGTCTTTCACTTTCTGACTTACTCCAAGTCACGTATTTACCTCTAGACTCAACTACGGGGCTGCAAATGGCATTGTGTCCTTTTTTTCCTTGGCTTCTATTCTGCCTTAGCGAGGTCCATTTTCAACAATGTGATTCCCTGAGGGTTGTGGATTAGCTGACCTGGGCAGCCTTACCCTGCTGGCCGGTCCTCCCCAGGTGTGCCTGGTTGAGGTCAATAGAAACAGCGCTCCAGGCAGCAATAGCCCCTGAAGTTGTGCCTGACTCCATATTCTCTGCCCCGTCAGCAGTCTCGGGGCTGTGCTGGTGGGAGGGAGTGAGGGCCCAAGGCTTTGTTGGTGGCCCGGTGTGAGTGGGGCTCTGCTGGCCTTTCTGCAGGAGTTGCCAGGCTGCCACCTGTAAAGAAGAGGATGTGTCACCCATACCTTCCGCTGGAATTTCTCTCCGGACAGAGGTGAGGAAGGAAAAAAGCAGTGGGGGCCGGGACAGGAGGGGTATCTCAGGCAGGGCAATAGAAAGCTTCCAGAAGAGCGCCCGGGGCCAGGGCCATCCTGGCTGGCCTGCAGGCACCAAGTTGGCCTGCGTGCTGTCGCTGGTGTGGCTCCACGGCCCTTCCTCTAGGCTTTCAAGCCCTTGTACATATTCAGGTGTTTTACCTGGGAAGGGTGGGAACAGTTCAGCAGCAGCTGGCCTGGGGCTCAGCTTACGTTTACTCACAGATGCCTCAGCATGGTCCCCCAGCTTTGCAATGAGGACGCTCCTTGCATGGGGGGTGGGTTTCTGGCTGTATGGGAGGTGATTCCCCATCTCTGACCAATTTCAGAATTGTTTACCGCTGGAGCAAGTGCCCTGACAGTGTTTCCCTCTGTATAACTGGTGGGTTCAGGTTTTTTTTTCTTTTATGTTTCAAGTGAGATTTGATTCCTCTTTTATGTATTTATAGATATAAGCATGGAAATAATTCATTCCTATAAATACATCTGTGTGAAGGGAAGAACTTTTTTCTGTTTTATTTTAAAAGTTTATTTTTTAAAATTTTGAAATTTAATTTTATTTATTTTTTTAAACAGCAGGTTATTATTAGTTATGTATTTTATGCATATACATGTATACAAGTCAATCCCAATCTCCCAACTCATCCCACCACCACCACCCCATGGCTTCCCACACTTGGTGTCCATACGTTTGTGCTCTACCTCTGTGTCTCTATTTCTTCCCTGTAAACCAGTTCATCTGTACCATTTTTTAGGTTCCACCTATATGCATTAATATACAATATTTGTTTTCCTCTTTCTGACTTACTTCATTCTGTATGACAGTCTCTAGATCCATCGATGTCTCTACAAATGACCCAGTTTCATTCCTTTTTATGGCTGAGTAATATTCCATTTTATATATGAACCACATCTTTATCCATTCATCTGTCTGTGGGCATTTAGGTTGCTTGCATTACCTGGCTATTGTAAATAGTGCTGCAATGAACATTGTGGTGAATGTGCCTTTTTGATTTATGGTTTTCTCTGGGTATATGCCCAGAAGTGGGATTGCTGGATCAGATGGTAATTCTCTTTCTAGTTTTTTTAAGGAAACTCCATACTGTTCTCCATAGTGTCTGTATCAATTTACATCCCCACCAATAGTGGAAGAGGGCTCCTTTTGTCCACACCCTCCCCAGAATTTGTTGTTTGTAGATTTTCTGATGATGCCAATTCTAACAGGTGTGAGGTGATACCTCATTGTAGTTTTGATTTGCATTTCCCTAATAATTAGTGCTGTTGAGCAGCTTTTCATGTGCGTCTTGGCCATCTCTGTGTCTTCTTTGAGGAAACGTCTCTTTAGATCTTCTGCCCATTTTTGTATTGGGTTGTTTGTTTTTTTAATATTAAGCTGCATGAGCTGTTTATAGATATTGGAGATTAAACCTTTGTCCATTGATTCGTTTGCAACGATTTTCGCCCATTCTGAGGGATGCCTTTTTCCATTCCCGTTTTTTTAACAAAAAAGGAAAGAAAGAAAAAGAAGCAGAACACTAATGTGCGTAAAATATGCCTTTTGAAACGGTCGTTTTGAAATATGGACGTCCTTTGAATTTTTTGGTCGATATGTGACCCCAGGATTTGTTTTCAGGGCAGGTGTCATTTACAGGCCTGCAATGATTTTGAATATCAACTGACCATTAGTGCTGGGATTAAAGCTGCTGTTGCGTGAAACGGCCACAAGGTGGCAGCAGTTCTCCCTTACCAAATCTGGTTACTAGAGCAACAGAGCCTCAATGGAAGTCGTGTTCTAGATTGGAATTTAGAATGGAATGTGCCAGGAGAAAGCCCCTCAAGTTTGTCTCACTACTTCTTGTTCGTGTTTTTAATTTACTTCTTTATTTTTTATTACAGCAAGTTTGATTACAATGTTTGGCTTGTTGTAGGTGTGGAAGATGTGGTTCTTTTACACATATAGAGATGTCTGTTCTTCCTGGGATCCTTTTCCCATGTACGCTATGACAGAATGTTGAGTAGTCTTCTCTTGGTATTCCGTAGGTATTTGGTGATTATATATGTCACCTGTGTTTGATTATGTCTGTTAACCCCGATATCGTAATGAAACCAATCCTCACACCTTTCCATTGGTGAACCATAAGTTTGTTTAATGAATCTGTGATTGCCCTTCTCCGTGGAAATATCTGCCCTGGTATCCATTTTTAGGTAACACCTATAAGTGATATGATATGATATGTGTCTTTCACTTTCTGACTTACTCCAAGTCACGTGATTACCTCTAGACTCATCTACGGGGCTGCAAATGGCATTGTGTCCTTTTTTTCCTTGGCTTCTATTCTGCCTTAGCGAGGTCCATTTTCAACAATGTGATTCCCTGAGGGTTGTGGATTAGCTGACCTGGGCAGCCTTACTCTGCCGGCCGGCCCTCCCCAGGTGTGCCTGGTTGAGGTCAATAGAAACAGCGCTCCAGGCAGCAATAGCCCCTGAAGTTGTGCCTGACTCCATATTCTCTGCCCCGTCAGCAGTCTCGGGGCTGTGCTGGTGGCAGGGAGTGAGGGGCCAAGGCTTTGTTGGTGGCCCGGTGTGAGTGGGGCTCTGCTGGCCTTTCTGCAGGAGTTGCCAGGCTGCCACCTGTAAAGAAGAGGATGTGTCACCCATACCTTCTGCTGGAATTTCTCTCCGGACAGAGGTGAGGAAGGAAAAAAGCAGTGGGGGCCGGGACAGGAGGGGTATCTCAGGCAGGGCAATAGAAAGCTTCCAGAACAGCGCCCGGGGCCAGGACCATCCTGACTGGCCTGCAGGCACCAAGTTGGCCTGCGTGCTGTCGCTGGTGTGGCTCCACGGCCCTTCCTCTAGGCTTTCAAGCCCTTGTACATATTCAGGTGTTTTACCTGGGAAGGGTGGGAACAGTTCAGCAGCAGATGGCCTGGGGCTCAGCTCACGTTTACTCACAGATGCCTCGGCACGGTCCCCCAGCTTTGCAATGAGGACGCTCCTTGCATGGGGGGTGGGTTGCTGGCTGTATGGGAGGTGATTCCCCACCTCTGACCAATTTCAGAATTGTTTACCGCTGGAGCAAGTGCCCTGATAGGGTTTCCCTCTGTATAACTGGTGGGTTCAGGTTTTTTTTTCTTTTATGGTTCAAGTTAGATTTGATTCCTCTTTTATGTATTTATAGATATAAGCATGGAAATAATTCATTCCTATAAATACATCTGTGTGAAGGGAAGAACTTTTTTCTGTTTTATGTTAAAATTTTATTTTTTTAAATTTTGAAATTTAATTTTATTTATTTTTTTATACAGCAGGTTATTATTAGTTATGTATTTTATGCATATACATGTATACAGGTCAATCCCAATCTCCCAACTCATCCCACCAGCACCACCCCATGGCTTCCCACACTTGGTGTCCATACGTTTGTTCTCTACCTCTGTGTCTCTATTTCTTCCCTGCAAACCAGTTCATCTGTACCATTTTTTTATGTTCCACCTATATGCATTAATATACAATATTTGTTTTCCTCTTTCTGACTTACTTCATTCTGTATGACAGTCTCTAGATCGATCGATGTCTCTACAAATGACCCAGTTTCATTCCTTTTTATGGCTGAGTAATATTCCATTTTATATATGAACCACATCTTTATCCATTCATCTGTCTGTGGGCATTTAGGTTGCTTGCATTACCTGGCTATTGTAAATAGTGCTGCAATGAACATTGCGGTGAATGTGCCTTTTTGATTTATGGTTTTCTCTGGGTATATGCCCAGAAGTGGGATTGCTGGATCAGATGGTAATTCTCTTTCTAGTTTTTTTAAGGAAACTCCATACTGTTCTCCATAGTGTCTGTATCAATTTACATCCCCACCAATAGTGGAAGAGGGCTCCTTTTGTCCACACCCTCCCCAGAATTTGTTGTTTGTAGATTTTCTGATGATGCCAATTCTAACAGGTGTGAGGTGATACCTCATTGTAGTTTTGATTTGCATTTCCCTAATAATTAGTGCTGTTGAGCAGCTTTTCATGTGCGTCTTGGCCATCTCTGTGTCTTCTTTGAAGAAACGTCTCTTTAGATCTTCTGCCCATTTTTGTATTGGGTTGTTTGTTTTTTTAATATTAAGCTGCATGAGCTGTTTATAGATATTGGAGATTAAACCTTTGTCCATTGATTCGTTTGCAACGATTTTCGCCCATTCTGAGGGATGCCTTTTTCCATTCCCGTTTTTTTAACAAAAAAGGAAAGAAAGAAAAACAAGCAGAACACTAATGTGCGTAAAATATGCCTTTTGAAATGGTCGTTTTGAAATATGGACGTCCTTTGAATTTTTTGGTCGATATGTGATTCCAGGATTCGTTTTCAGGGCAGGTGTCATTTACAGGCCTGCAATGATTTTGAATATCAATTGACCATTAGCGCTGGGATTAAAGCTGCTGTTGCGTGAAACGGCCACAAGGTGGCAGCAGTTCTCCCTTACCAAATCTGGTTACTAGAGCAACAGAGCCTCAATGGAAGTCGTGTTCTAGATTGTAATTTAGAATGGAATGTGCCAGGAGAAAGCCCCTCAAGTTTGTCTCACTACTTCTTGTTCGTGTTTTTAATTATTTTTTTTATTTTCTATTACAGCAAGTTTGATTACAATGTTTGGCTTGTTGTAGGTTTGGAAGATGTGGTTCTTTTACACATATACAGATGTCTGTTCTTCCTGGGATCCTTTTCCCATGTACGCTAGGACAGAATGTTGAGTAGTCTTCTCTTGGTATTCCGTAGGTCTTTGGTGATTATATATGTCACCTGTGTTTGATTATGTCTGTTAACCCCGATATCGTAATGAAACCAATCCTCACACCTTTCCATTGGTGAACCATAAGTTTGTTTAATGAATCTGTGATTGCCCTTCTCCGTGGAAATATCTGCCCTGGTATCCATTTTTAGGTAATACCTATAAGTGATATGATACGATATGTGTCTTTCACTTTCTGACTTACTACAAGTCACGTGATTACCTCTAGACTCAACTACGGGGCTGCAAATGGCATTGTGTCCTTTTTTTCCTTGGCTTCTATTCTGCCTTAGCGAGGTCCATTTTCAACAATGTGATTCCCTGAGGGTTGTGGATTAGCTGCCCTGGGCGGCCTTACCCTGCTGGCCGGCCCTCCCCAGGTGTGCCTGGTTGAGGTCAATATAAACAGCGCTCCAGGCAGCAATAGCCCCTGAAGTTGTGCCTGACTCCATATTCTCTGCCCCGTCAGCAGTCTCGGGGCTGTGCTGGTGGGAGGGAATGAGGGGCCAAGGCTTTGTTGGTGGCCCGGTGTGAGTGGGGCTCTGCTGGCCTTTCTGCAGGAGTTGCCAGGCTGCCACCTGTAAAGAAGAGGATGTGTCACCCATACCTTCCGCTGGAATTTCTCTCCGGACAGAGGTGAGGAAGGAAAAAAGCAGTGGGGGCCGGGACAGGAGGGGTATCTCAGGCAGGGCAATAGAAAGCTTCCAGAAGAGCGCCCGGGGCCAGGACCATCCTGGCTGGCCTGCAGGCACCAAGTTGGCCTGCGTGCTGTCGCTGGTGTGGCTCCACGGCCCTTCCTCTAGGCTTTCAAGCCCTTGTACATATTCAGGTGTTTTACCTGGGAAGGGTGGGAACAGTTCAGCAGCAGCTGGCCTGGGGCTCAGCTCACTTTTACTCACAGATGCCTCAGCATGGTCCCCCAGCTTTGCAATGAGGACGCTCCTTGCATGGGGGGTGGGTTTCTGGCTGTATGGGAGGTGATTCCCCACCTCTGACCAATTTCAGAATTGTTTACCGCTGGAGCAAGTGCCCTGACAGGGTTTCCCTCTGTATAACTGGTGGGTTCAGGTTTTTTTTTCTTTTATGGTTCAAGTTAGATTTGATTCCTCTTTTATGTATTTATAGATATAAGCATGGAAATAATTCATTCCTATAAATACATCTGTGTGAAGGGAAGAACTTTTTTCTGTTTTATTTTAAAAGTTTATTTTTTAAAATTTTGAAATTTTATTTATTTTTTTATACAGCCGGTTATTATTAGTTATGTATTTTATGCATATACATGTATACAGGTCAATCCCAATCTCCCAACTCATCCCACCACCACCACCCCATGGCTTCCCACACTTGGTGTCCATACGTTTGTTCTCTACCTCTGTGTCTCTATTTCTTCCCTGCAAACCAGTTCATCTGTACCATTTTTTAGGTTCCACCTATATGCATTAATATACAATATTTGTTTTCCTCTTTCTGACTTACTTCATTCTGTATGACAGTCTCTAGATCCATCGATGTCTCTACAAATGACCCAGTTTCATTCCTTTTTATGGCTGAGTAATATTCCATTTTATATATGTACCACATCTTTATCCATTCATCTGTCTGTGGGCATTTAGGTTGCTTGCATTACCTGGCTATTGTAAATAGTGCTGCAATGAACATTGTGGTGGATGTGCGTTTTTGATTTATGGTTTTCTCTGGGTATATGCCCAGAAGTGGGATTGCTGGATCAGATGGTAATTCTATTTCTAGTTTTTTTAAGGAAACTCCATACTGTTCTCCATAGTGACTGTATCAATTTACATCCCCACCAATAGTGGAAGAGGGCTCCTTTTGTCCACACCCTCCCCAGAATTTGTTGTTTGTAGATTTTCTGATGATGCCGATTCTAACAGGTGTGAGGTGATACCTCATTGTAGTTTTGATTTGCATTTTTCTAATAATTAGTGCTGTTGAGCAGCTTTTCACGTGCGTCTTGGCCATCTCTGTGTCTTCTTTGAAGAAACGTCTCTTTAGATCTTCTGCCCATTTTTGTATTGGGTTGTTTGTTTTTTTAATAGTAAGCTGCATGAGCTGTTTATAGATATTGGAGATTAAACCTTTGTCCATTGATTCGTTTGCAACGATTTTCGCCCATTCTGAGGGATGCCTTTTTCCATTCCCGTTTTTTTAACAAAAAAGGAAAGAAAGAAAAAGAAGCAGAACACTAATGTGCGTAAAATATGCCTTTTGAAACGGTCGTTTTGAAATATGGACGTCCTTTGAATTTTTTGGTCGATATGTGAACCCAGGATTCGTTTTCAGGGCAGGTGTCATTTACAGGCCTGCAATGATTTTGAATATCAACTGACCATTAGCGCTGGGATTAAAGCTGCTGTTGCGTGAAAGGGCCACAAGGTGGCAGCAGTCCTCCCTTACCAAATCTGGTTACTAGAGCAACAGAGCCTCAATGGAAGTCGTGTTCTAGATTGGAATTTAGAATGGAATGTGCCAGGAGAAAGCCCCTCAAGTTTGTCTCACTACTTCTTGTTCGTGTTTTTAATTTTTTTTTTTATTTTCTATTACAGCAAGTTTGATTACAATGTTTGGCTTGTTGTAAGTGTGGAAGATGTGGTTCTTTTACACATATACAGATGTCTGTTCTTCCTGGGATATTTTTCCCATGTACGTTAGGACAGAATGTTGAGTAGTCTTCGCTTGGTATTCCGTAGGTCTTTGGTGATTATATATGTCACCTGTGTTTGATTATGTCTGTTAACCCCGATATCGTAATGAAACCAATCCTCACACCTTTCCATTGGTGAACCATAATTTGTTTAATGAATCTGTGATTGCCCTTCTCCGTGGAAATATCTGCCCTGGTATCCATTTTTAGGTAATACCGATAAGTGATATGATACGATATGTGTCTTTCACTTTCTGACTTACTCCAAGTCACGTGATTACCTCTAGACTCAACTACGGGGCTGCATATGGCATTGTGTCCTTTTTTTCCTTGGCTTCTATTCTGCCTTAGCGAGGTCCATTTTCAACAATGTGATTCCCTGAGGGTTGTGGATTAGCTGACCTGGGCAGCCTTACCCTGCCGGCCGGCCCTCCCCAGTTGTGCCTGGTTGAGGTCAATAGAAACAGTGCTCCAGGCAGCAATAGCCCCTGAAGTTGTGCCTGACTCCATATTCTCTGCCCCGTCAGCAGTCTCGGGGCGGTGCTGGTGGGAGGGAGTGAGGGGCCATGGCTTTGTTGGTGGCCCGGTGTGAGTGGGGATCTGCTGGCCTTTCTGCAGGAGTTGCCAGGCTGCCACCTGTAAAGAAGAGGATGTGTCACTCATACCTTCCGCTGGAATTTCTCTCTGGACACAGGTGAGGAAGGAAAAAAGCAGTGGGGGCCGGGACAGGACGGGTATCTCAGGCAGGGCAATAGAAAGCTTCCAGAACAGCGCCCGGGGCCAGGACCAGCCTGACTGGCCTGCAGGCACCAAGTTGGCCTGCTTGCTGTCGCTGGTGTGGCTCCGCGGCCCTTCCTCTAGGCTTTCAAGCCCTTGTACATATTCAGGTGTTTTACCTGGGAAGGGTGGGAACAGTTCAGCAGCAGCTGGCCTGGGGTTCAGCTCACGTTTACTCACAGATGCCTCGGCACGGTCCCCCAGCTTTGCAATGAGGACGCTCCTTGCATGGGGGGTGTGTTGCTGGCTGTATGGGAGGTGATTCCCCACCTCTGACCAATTTCAGAATTGTTTACCACTGGAGCAAGTGCCCTGATAGGGTTTCCCTCTGTATAACTGGTGGTTTCCGGTTTTTTTTTCTTTTATGGTTCAAGTTAGATTTGATTCCTCTTTTATGTATTTATAGATATAAGCATGGAAATAATTCATTCCTATAAATACATCTGTGTGAAGGGAATAACATTTTTCTGTTTTATTTTAAAATTTTATTTTTTTAAATTTTGAAATTTAATTTTATTTATTTTTTTATACAGCAGGTTATTATTAGTTATGTATTTTATGCATATACATGTATACAGGTCAATCCCAATCTCCCAACTCATCCCACCAGCACCACCCCATGGCTTCCCACACTTGGTGTCCATACGTTTGTTCTCTACCTCTGTGTCTCTATTTCTTCCCTGCAAACCAGTTCATCTGTACCATTTTTTTATGTTCCACCTATATGCATTAATATACAATATTTGTTTTCCTCTTTCTGACTTACTTCATTCTGTATGACAGTCTCTAGATCCATCGATGTCTCTACAAATGACCCAGTTTCATTCCTTTTTATGGCTGAGTAATATTCCATTTTATATATGAACCACATCTTTATCCATTCATCTGTCTGTGGGCATTTAGGTTGCTTGCATTACCTGGCTATTGTAAATAGTGCTGCAATGAACATTGTGGTGGATGTGCGTTTTTGATTTATGGTTTTCTCTGGGTATATGCCCAGAAGTGGGATTGCTGGATCAGATGGTAATTCTATTTCTAGTTTTTTTAAGGAAACTCCATACTGTTCTCCATAGTGACTGTATCAATTTACATCCCCACCAATAGTGGAAGAGGGCTCCTTTTGTCCACACCCTCCCCAGAATTTGTTGTTTGTAGATTTTCTGATGATGCCGATTCTAACAGGTGTGAGGTGATACCTCATTGTAGTTTTGATTTGCATTTCTCTAATAATTAGTGCTGTTGAGCAGCTTTTCATGTGCGTCTTGGCCATCTCTGTGTCTTCTTTGAAGAAACGTCTCTTTAGATCATCTGCCCATTTTTGTATTGGGTTGTTTGTTTTTTTAATAGTAAGCTGCATGAGTTGTTTATATATATATTGGACATTAAACCTTTGTCCATTGATTCATTTGCAACGATTTTCGCCCATTCTGAGGGATGCCTTTTTCCATTCCCGTTTTTTTAACAAAAAAGGAAAGAAAGAAAAAGAAGCAGAACACTAATGTGCGTAAAATATGCCATTTGAAATGGTGGTTTTGAAATATGGACGTCCTTTGAATTTTTTGGTCGATATGTGACCCCAGGATTTGTTTTCAGGGCAGGTGTCATTTATAGGCCTGCAATGATTTTGAATATCAACTGACCATTAGCGCTGGGATTAAAGCTGCTGTTGCGTGAAACGGCCACAAGGTGGCAGCAGTTCTCCCTTACCAAATCTGGTTACTAGAGCAACAGAGCCTCAATGGAAGTCGTGTTCTAGATTGGAATTTAGAATGGAATGTGCCAGGAGAAAGCCCCTCAAGTTTGTCTCACTACTTCTTGTTCGTGTTTTTAATTTTTTTTTAATTTTCTATTACAGCAAGTTTGATTACAATGTTTGGCCTGTTGTAGGTGTGGAAGATGTGGTTCTGTTACACATATACAGATGTCTGTTCTTCCTGGGATCCTTTTCCCATGTACGTTAGGACAGAATGTTGAGTAGTCTTCTCTTGGTATTCCGTAGGTCTTTGGTGATTTTATATGTCACCTGTGTTTGATTATGTCTGTTAACCCCAATATTGTAATGAAACCAATCCTCACACCTTTCCATTGGTGAACCATAAGTTTGTTTAATGAATCTGTGATTGCCCTTCTCCGTGGAAATATCTGCCCTGGTATCCATTTTTAGGTAATACCTATAAGTGATATGATACGATATGTGTCTTTCACTTTCTGACTTACTCCAAGTCACGTGATTACCTCTAGACTCATCTACGGGGCTGCAAATGGCATTGTGTCCTTTTTTCCCCTGGCTTCTATTCTGCCTTAGCGAGGTCCATTTTCAACAATGTGATTCCCTGAGGGTTGTGGATTAGCTGACCTGGGCAGCCTTACCCTGCCGGCCGGCCCTCCCCAGGTGTGCCTGGTTGAGGTCAATAGAAACAGCGCTCCAGGCAGCAATAGCCCCTGAAGTTGTGCCTGACTCCATATTCTCTGCCCCGTCAGCAGTCTCGGGGCTGTGCTGGTGGGAGGGAGTGAGGGGCCAAGGCTTTGTTGGTGGCCCGGTGTGAGTGGGGCTCTGCTGGCCTTTCTGCAGGAGTTGCCAGGCTGCCACCTGTAAAGAAGAGGATGTGTCACCCATACCTTCCGATGGAATTTCTCTCCGGACAGAGGTGAGGAAGTAAAAAAACAGTGGGGGCCGGGACAGAGGGGTATCTCAGGCAGGGCAATAGAAAGCTTCCAGAACAGCACCCGGGGCCAGGACCATCCTGGCTGTCCTGCAGGCACGAAGTTGGCCTGCGTGCGGTCGCTGGTGTGGCTCCACGGCCCTTCCTCTAGGCTTTCAAGCCCTTGTACATATTCAGGTGTTTTACCTGGGAAGGGTGGGAACAGTTCAGCAGCAGCTGGCCTGAGGTTCAGCTCACCTTTACTCACAAATGCCTCAGCACGGTCCCCCAGCTTTGCAATGAGGACGCTCCTTGCATGGGGGGTGGGTTGCTGGCTGTATGGGAGGTGATTCCCCACCTCTGACCAATTTCAGAATTGTTTACCGCTGGAGCAAGTGCCCTGATAGGGTTTCCCTCTGTATAACTGGTGGGTTCAGGTTTTTTTTTTCTTTTATGGTTCAAGTGAGATTTGATTCCTGTTTTATGTATTTATAGATATAAGCATTGAAATAATTCATTCCTATAAATACATCTGTGTAAAGGGAAGAACTTTTTTCTGTTTTATTTTAAAATTTTATTTTTTAAAATTTTGAAATTTAATTTTATTTATTTTTTTATACAGCCGGTTATTATTAGTTATGTATTTTATGCATATACATGTATACAGGTCAATCCCAATCTCCCAACTCATCCCACCACCACCACCCCATGGCTTCCCACACTTGGTGTCCATACGTTTGTTCTCTACCTCTGTGTCTCTATTTCTTCCCTGTAAACCAGTTCATCTGTACCATTTTTTAGGTTCCACCTATATGCATTAATATACAATATTTGTTTTCCTCTTTCTGACTTACTTCATTCTGTATGACAGTCTCTAGATCCATCGATGTCTCTACAAATGACCCAGTTTCATTCCTTTTTATGGCTGAGTAATATTCCATTTTATATATGTACCACATCTTTATCCATTCATCTGTCTGTGGGCATTTAGGTTGCTTGCATTACCTGGCTATTGTAAATAGTGCTGCAATGAACATTGTGGTGAATGTGCCTTTTTGATTTATGGTTTTCTCTGGGTATATGCCCAGAAGTGGGATTGCTGGATCAGATGGTAATTCTCTTTCTAGTTTTTTTAAGGAAACTCCATACTGTTCTCCATAGTGTCTGTATCAATTTACATCCCCACCAATAGTGGAAGAGGGCTCCTTTTGTCCACACCCTCCCCAGAATTTGTTGTTTGTAGATTTTCTGATGATGCCAATTCTAACAGGTGTGAGGTGATACCTCATTGTAGTTTTGATTTGCATTTCCCTAATAATTAGTGCTGTTGAGCAGCTTTTCATGTGCGTCTTGGCCATCTCTGTGTCTTCTTTGAAGAAACGTCTCTTTAGATCTTCTGTCCATTTTTGTATTGGGTTGTTTGTTTTTTTAATATTAAGCTGCATGAGCTGTTTATAGATATTGGAGATTAAACCTTTGTCCATTGATTCGTTTGCAACGATTTTCGCCCATTCTGAGGGATGCCTTTTTCCATTCCCGTTTTTTTAACAAAAAAGGAAAGAAAGAAAAAGAAGCAGAACACTAATGTGCATAAAATATGCCTTTTGAAACGGTCGTTTTGAAATATGGACGTCCTTTGAATTTTTTGGTCGATATGTGACCCCAGGATTTGTTTTCAGGGCAGGTGTCATTTACAGGCCTGCAATGATTTTGAATATCAACTGACCATTAGCGCTGGGATTAAAGCTGCTGTTGCGTGAAACGGCCACAAGGTGGCAGCAGTTCTCCCTTACCAAATCTGGTTACTAGAGCAACAGAGCCTCAATGGAAGTCGTGTTCTAGATTGGAATTTAGAATGGAATGTGCCAGGAGAAAGCCCCTCAAGTTTGTCTCACTACTTCTTGTTCGTGTTTTTAATTTTTTTTTATTTTCTATTACAGCAAGTTTGATTACAATGTTTGGCTTGTTGTAGGTTTGGAAGATGTGGTTCTTTTACACATATACAGATGTCTGTTCTTCCTGGGATCCTTTTCCCATGTACGCTAGGACAGAATGTTGAGTAGTCTTCTCTTGGTATTCCGTAGGTCTTTGGTGATTATATATGTCACCTGTGTTTGATTATGTCTGTTAACCCTGATATCGTAATGAAACCAATCCTCACACCTTTCCATTGGTGAACCATAAGTTTGTTTAATGAATCTGTGATTGCCCTTCTCCGTGGAAATATCTGCCCTGGTATCCATTTTTAGGTAATACCTATAAGTGATATGATACGATATGTGTCTTTCACTTTCTGACTTACTCCAAGTCACGTGATTACCTCTAGACTCAACTACGGGGCTGCAAGTGGCATTGTGTCCTTTTTTTCCTTGGCTTCTATTCTGCCTTAGCGAGGTCCATTTTCAACAATGTGATTCCCTGAGGGTTGTGGATTAGCTGCCCTGGGCGGCCTTACCCTGCTGGCCGGCCCTCCCCAGGTGTGCCTGGTTGAGGTCAATATAAACAGCGCTCCAGGCAGCAATAGCCCCTGAATTTGTGCCTGACTCCATATTCTCTGCCCCGTCAGCAGTCCCGGGGCTGTGCTGGTGGGAGGGAGTGAGGGGCCAAGGCTTTTTTGGTGGCCCGGTGTGAGTGGGGCTCTGCTGGCCTTTCTGCAGGAGTTGCCAGGCTGCCACCTGTAAAGAAGAGGATGTGTCACCCATACCTTCCGCTGGAATTTCTCTCCGGACAGAGGTGAGGAAGGAAAAAAGCAGTGGGGGCCGGGACAGGAGGGGTATCTCAGGCAGGGCAATAGAAAGCTTCCAGAAGAGCGCCCGGGGCCAGGACCATCCTGGCTGGCCTGCAGGCACCAAGTTGGCCTGCGTGCTGTCACTGGTGTGGCTCCACGGCCCTTCCTCTAGGCTTTCAAGCCCTTGTACATATTCAGGTGTTTTACCTGGGAAGGGTGGGAACAGTTCAGCAGCAGCTGGCCTGGGGCTCAGCTCACTTTTACTCACAGATGCCTCAGCATGTTCCCCCAGCTTTGCAATGAGGACGCTCCTTGCATGGGGGGTGGGTTTCTGGCTGTATGGGAGGTGATTCCCCACCTCTGACCAATTTCAGAATTGTTTACCGCTGGAGCAAGTGCCCTGACAGGGTTTCCCTCTGTATAACTGGTGGGTTCAGGTTTTTTTTTCTTTTATGGTTCAAGTTAGATTTGATTCCTCTTTTATGTATTTATAGATATAAGCATGGAAATAATTCATTCCTATAAATACATCTGTGTGAAGGGAAGAACTTTTTTCTGTTTTATTTTAAAAGTTTATTTTTTAAAATTTTGAAATTTAATTTTATTTATTTTTTTATACAGCCGGTTATTATTAGTTATATATTTTATGCATATACATGTATACAGGTCAATCCCAATCTCCCAACTCATCCCACCACCACCACCCCATGGCTTCCCACACTTGGTGTCCATACGTTTGTTCTCTACCTCTGTGTCTCTATTTCTTCCCTGCAAACCAGTTCATCTGTACCATTTTTTAGGTTCCACCTATATGCATTAATATACAATATTTGTTTTCCTCTTTCTGACTTACTTCATTCTGTATGACAGTCTCTAGATCCATCGATGTCTCTACAAATGACCCAGTTTCATTCCTTTTTATGGCTGAGTAATATTCCATTTTATATATGTACCACATCTTTATCCATTCATCTGTCTGTGGGCATTTAGTTTTCTTGCATTACCTGGCTATTGTAAATAGTACTGCAATGAACATTGTGGTGGATGTGCGTTTTTGATTTATGGTTTTCTCTGGGTATATGCCCAGAAGTGGGATTGCTGGATCAGATGGTAATTCTATTTCTAGTTTTTTTAAGGAAACTCCATACTGTTCTCCATAGTGACTGTATCAATTTACATCCCCACCAATAGTGGAAGCGGGCTCCTTTTGTCCACACCCTCCCCAGAATTTGTTGTTTGTAGATTTTCTGATGATGCCGATTCTAACAGGTGTGAGGTGATACCTCATTGTAGTTTTGATTTGCATTTCTCTAATAATTAGTGCTGTTGAGCAGCTTTTCATGTGCGTCTTGGCCATCTCTGTGTCTTCTTTGAAGAAACGTCTCTTTAGATCTTCTGCCCATTTTTGTATTGGGTTGTTTGTTTTTTTAATATTAAGCTGCATGAGCTGTTTATAGATATTGGAGATTAAACCTTTGTCCATTGATTCGTTTGCAACGATTTTCGCCCATTCTGAGGGATGCCTTTTTCCATTCCTTTTTTTTTAACAAAAAAGGAAAGAAAGAAAAAGAAGCAGAACACTAATGTGCGTAAAATATGCCTTTTGAAATGGTCGTTTTGAAATATGGACGTCCTTTGAATTTTTTGGTCGATATGTGAACCCAGGATTCGTTTTCAGGGCAGCTGTCATTTACAGGCCTGCAATGATTTTGAATATCAACTGACCATTAGCGCTGGGATTAAAGCTGCTGTTGCGTGAAAGGGCCACAAGGTGGCAGCAGTCCTCCCTTACCAAATCTGGTTAATAGAGCAACAGAGCCTCAATGGAAGTCGTGTTCTAGATTGGAATTTAGAATGGAATGTGCCAGGAAAAAGCCCCTCAAGTTTGTCTCACTTCTTCTTGTTCGTGTTTTTAATTTACTTCTTTATTTTTTATTACAGCAAGTTTGATTACAATGTTTGGCTTGTTGTAGGTATGGAAGATGTGGTTCTTTTACACATATAGAGATGTCTGTTCTTCCTGGGATCCTTTTCCCATGTACATTAGGACAGAATGTTGAGTAGTCTTCTCTTGGTATTCCGTAGGTCTTTGGTGATTATATATGTCACCTGTGTTTGATTATGTCTGTTAACCCCGATATCGTAATGAAACTAATCCTTACACCTTTCCATTGGTGAACCATAAGTTTGTTTAATGAATCTGTGATTGCCCTTCTCCGTGGAAATATCTGCCCTGGTATCCATTTTTAGGTAACACCTATAAGTGATATGATACGATATGTGTCTTTCACTTTCTGACTTACTCCAAGTCACGTATTTACCTCTAGACTCAACTACGGGGCTGCAAATGGCATTGTGTCCTTTTTTTCCTTGGCTTCTATTCTGCCTTAGCGAGGTCCATTTTCAACAATGTGATTCCCTGAGGGTTGTGGATTAGCTGACCTGGGCAGCCTTACCCTGCTGGCCGGTCCTCCCCAGGTGTGCCTGGTTGAGGTCAATAGAAACAGCGCTCCAGGCAGCAATAGCCCCTGAAGTTGTGCCTGACTCCATATTCTCTGCCCCGTCAGCAGTCTCGGGGCTGTGCTGGTGGGAGGGAGTGAGGGGCCAAGGCTTTGTTGGTGGCCCGGTGTGAGTGGGGCTCTGCTGGCCTTTCTGCAGGAGTTGCCAGGCTGCCACCTGTAAAGAAGAGGATGTGTCACCCATACCTTCCGCTGGAATTTCTCTCCGGACAGAGGTGAGGAAGGAAAAAAGCAGTGGGGGCCGGGACAGGAGGCGTATCTCAGGCAGGGCAATAGAAAGCTTCCAGAAGAGCGCCCGGGGCCAGGGCCATCCTGGCTGGCCTGCAGGCACCAAGTTGGCCTGCGTGCTGTCGCTGGTGTGGCTCCACGGCCCTTCCTCTAGGCTTTCAAGCCCTTGTACATATTCAGGTGTTTTACCTGGGAAGGGTGGGAACAGTTCAGCAGCAGCTGGCCTGGGGCTCAGCTTACGTTTACTCACAGATGCCTCAGCATGGTCCCCCAGCTTTGCAATGAGGACGCTCCTTGCATGGGGGGTGGGTTTCTGGCTGTATGGGAGGTGATTCCCCATCTCTGACCAATTTCAGAATTGTTTACCGCTGGAGCAAGTGCCCTGACAGTGTTTCCCTCTGTATAACTGGTGGGTTCAGGTTTTTTTTTCTTTTATGTTTCAAGTGAGATTTGATTCCTAATTTATGTATTTATAGATATAAGCATGGAAATAATTCATTCCTATAAATACATCTGTGTGAAGGGAAGAACTTTTTTCTGTTTTATTTTAAAAGTTTATTTTTTAAAATTTTGAAATTTAATATTATTTATTTTTTTAAACAGCAGGTTATTATTAGTTATGTATTTTATGCATATACATGTATACAAGTCAATCCCAATCTCCCAACTCATCCCACCACCACCACCCCATGGCTTCCCACACTTGGTGTCCATACGTTTGTGCTCTACCTCTGTGTCTCTATTTCTTCCCTGTAAACCAGTTCATCTGTACCATTTTTTAGGTTCCACCTATATGCATTAATATACAATATTTGTTTTCCTCTTTCTGACTTACTTCATTCTGTATGACAGTCTCTAGATCCATCGATGTCTCTACAAATGACCCAGTTTCATTCCTTTTTATGGCTGAGTAATATTCCATTTTATATATGAACCACATCTTTATCCATTCATCTGTCTGTGGGCATTTAGGTTGCTTGCATTACCTGGCTATTGTAAATAGTGCTGCAATGAACATTGTGGTGAATGTGCCTTTTTGATTTATGGTTTTCTCTGGGTATATGCCCAGAAGTGGGATTGCTGGATCAGATGGTAATTCTCTTTCTAGTTTTTTTAAGGAAACTCCATACTGTTCTCCATAGTGTCTGTATCAATTTACATCCCCACCAATAGTGGAAGAGGGCTCCTTTTGTCCACACCCTCCCCAGAATTTGTTGTTTGTAGATTTTCTGATGATGCCAATTCTAACAGGTGTGAGGTGATACCTCATTGTAGTTTTGATTTGCATTTCCCTAATAATTAGTGCTGTTGAGCAGCTTTTCATGTGCGTCTTGGCCATCTCTGTGTCTTCTTTGAAGAAACGTCTCTTTAGATCTTCTGCCCATTTTTGTATTGGGTTGTTTGTTTTTTTAATATTAAGCTGCATGAGCTGTTTATAGATATTGGAGATTAAACCTTTGTCCATTGATTCGTTTGCAACGATTTTCGCCCATTCTGAGGGATGCCTTTTTCCATTCCCGTTTTTTTAACAAAAAAGGAAAGAAAGAAAAAGAAGCAGAACACTAATGTGCGTAAAATATGCCTTTTGAAACGGTCGTTTTGAAATATGGACGTCCTTTGAATTTTTTGGTCGATATGTGACCCCAGGATTTGTTTTCAGGGCAGGTGTCATTTACAGGCCTGCAATGATTTTGAATATCAACTGACCATTAGTGCTGGGATTAAAGCTGCTGTTGCGTGAAACGGCCACAAGGTGGCAGCAGTTCTCCCTTACCAAATCTGGTTACTAGAGCAACAGAGCCTCAATGGAAGTCGTGTTCTAGATTGGAATTTAGAATGGAATGTGCCAGGAGAAAGCCCCTCAAGTTTGTCTCACTACTTCTTGTTCGTGTTTTTAATTTACTTCTTTATTTTTTATTACAGCAAGTTTGATTACAATGTTTGGCTTGTTGTAGGTGTGGAAGATGTGGTTCTTTTACACATATAGAGATGTCTGTTCTTCCTGGGATCCTTTTCCCATGTACGCTATGACAGAATGTTGAGTAGTCTTCTCTTGGTATTCCGTAGGTCTTTGGTGATTATATATGTCACCTGTGTTTGATTATGTCTGTTAACCCCGATATCGTAATGAAACCAATCCTCACACCTTTCCATTGGTGAACCATAAGTTTGTTTAATGAATCTGTGATTGCCCTTCTCCGTGGAAATATCTGCCCTGGTATCCATTTTTAGGTAACACCTATAAGTGATATGATATGATATGTGTCTTTCACTTTCTGACTTACTCCAAGTCACGTGATTACCTCTAGACTCATCTACGGGGCTGCAAATGGCATTGTGTCCTTTTTTTCCTTGGCTTCTATTCTGCCTTAGCGAGGTCCATTTTCAACAATGTGATTCCCTGAGGGTTGTGGATTAGCTGACCTGGGCAGCCTTACCCTGCCGGCCGGCCCTCCCCAGGTGTGCCTGGTTGAGGTCAATAGAAACAGTGCTCCAGGCAGCAATAGCCCCTGAAGTTGTGCCTGACTCCATATTCTCTGCCCCGTCAGCAGTCTCGGGGCTGTGCTGGTGGCAGGGAGTGAGGGGCCAAGGCTTTGTTGGTGGCCCGGTGTGAGTGGGGCTCTGCTGGCCTTTCTGCAGGAGTTGCCAGGCTGCCACCTGTAAAGAAGAGGATGTGTCACCCATACCTTCTGCTGGAATTTCTCTCCGGACAGAGGTGAGGAAGGAAAAAAGCAGTGGGGGCCGGGACAGGAGGGGTATCTCAGGCAGGGCAATAGAAAGCTTCCAGAACAGCGCCCGGGGCCAGGACCATCCTGACTGGCCTGCAGGCACCAAGTTGGCCTGCGTGCTGTCGCTGGTGTGGCTCCACGGCCCTTCCTCTAGGCTTTCAAGCCCTTGTACATATTCAGGTGTTTTACCTGGGAAGGGTGGGAACAGTTCAGCAGCAGATGGCCTGGGGCTCAGCTCACGTTTACTCACAGATGCCCCGGCACGGTCCCCCAGCTTTGCAATGAGGACGCTCCTTGCATGGGGGGTGGGTTGCTGGCTGTATGGGAGGTGATTCCCCACCTCTGACCAATTTCAGAATTGTTTACCGCTGGAGCAAGTGCCCTGATAGGGTTTCCCTCTGTATAACTGGTGGGTTCAGGTTTTTTTTTCTTTTATGGTTCAAGTTAGATTTGATTCCTCTTTTATGTATTTATAGATATAAGCATGGAAATAATTCATTCCTATAAATACATCTGTGTGAAGGGAAGAACTTTTTTCTGTTTTATGTTAAAATTTTATTTTTTTAAATTTTGAAATTTAATTTTATTTATTTTTTTATACAGCAGGTTATTATTAGTTATGTATTTTATGCATATACATGTATACAGGTCAATCCCAATCTCCCAACTCATCCCACCAGCACCACCCCATGGCTTCCCACACTTGGTGTCCATACGTTTGTTCTCTACCTCTGTGTCTCTATTTCTTCCCTGCAAACCAGTTCATCTGTACCATTTTTTTATGTTCCACCTATATGCATTAATATACAATATTTGTTTTCCTCTTTCTGACTTACTTCATTCTGTATGACAGTCTCTAGATCGATCGATGTCTCTACAAATGACCCAGTTTCATTCCTTTTTATGGCTGAGTAATATTCCATTTTATATATGAACCACATCTTTATCCATTCATCTGTCTGTGGGCATTTAGGTTGCTTGCATTACCTGGCTATTGTAAATAGTGCTGCAATGAACATTGCGGTGAATGTGCCTTTTTGATTTATGGTTTTCTCTGGGTATATGCCCAGAAGTGGGATTGCTGGATCAGATGGTAATTCTCTTTCTAGTTTTTTTAAGGAAACTCCATACTGTTCTCCATAGTGTCTGTATCAATTTACATCCCCACCAATAGTGGAAGAGGGCTCCTTTTGTCCACACCCTCCCCAGAATTTGTTGTTTGTAGATTTTCTGATGATGCCAATTCTAACAGGTGTGAGGTGATACCTCATTGTAGTTTTGATTTGCATTTCCCTAATAATTAGTGCTGTTGAGCAGCTTTTCATGTGCGTCTTGGCCATCTCTGTGTCTTCTTTGAAGAAACGTCTCTTTAGATCTTCTGCCCATTTTTGTATTGGGTTGTTTGTTTTTTTAATATTAAGCTGCATGAGCTGTTTATAGATATTGGAGATTAAACCTTTGTCCATTGATTCGTTTGCAACGATTTTCGCCCATTCTGAGGGATGCCTTTTTCCATTCCCGTTTTTTTAACAAAAAAGGAAAGAAAGAAAAACAAGCAGAACACTAATGTGCGTAAAATATGCCTTTTGAAACGGTCGTTTTGAAATATGGACGTCCTTTGAATTTTTTGGTCGATATGTGATTCCAGGATTCGTTTTCAGGGCAGGTGTCATTTACAGGCCTGCAATGATTTTGAATATCAACTGACTATTAGCGCTGGGATTAAAGCTGCTGTTGCGTGAAACGGCCACAAGGTGGCAGCAGTTCTCCCTTACCAAATCTGGTTACTAGAGCAACAGAGCCTCAATGGAAGTCGTGTTCTAGATTGGAATTTAGAATGGAATGTGCCAGGAGAAAGCCCCTCAAGTTTGTCTCACTACTTCTTGTTCGTGTTTTTAATTATTTTTTTTATTTTCTATTACAGCAAGTTTGATTACAATGTTTGGCTTGTTGTAGGTTTGGAAGATGTGGTTCTTTTACACATATACAGATGTCTGTTCTTCCTGGGATCCTTTTCCCATGTACGCTAGGACAGAATGTTGAGTAGTCTTCTCTTGGTATTCCGTAGGTCTTTGGTGATTATATATGTCACCTGTGTTTGATTATGTCTGTTAACCCCGATATCGTAATGAAACCAATCCTCACACCTTTCCATTGGTGAACCATAAGTTTGTTTAATGAATCTGTGATTGCCCTTCTCCGTGGAAATATCTGCCCTGGTATCCATTTTTAGGTAATACCTATAAGTGATATGATACGATATGTGTCTTTCACTTTCTGACTTACTACAAGTCACGTGATTACCTCTAGACTCAACTACGGGGCTGCAAATGGCATTGTGTCCTTTTTTTCCTTGGCTTCTATTCTGCCTTAGCGAGGTCCATTTTCAACAATGTGATTCCCTGAGGGTTGTGGATTAGCTGACCTGGGCGGCCTTACCCTGCTGGCCGGCCCTCCCCAGGTGTGCCTGGTTGAGGTCAATATAAACAGCGCTCCAGGCAGCAATAGCCCCTGAAGTTGTGCCTGACTCCATATTCTCTGCCCCGTCAGCAGTCTCGGGGCTGTGCTGGTGGGAGGGAATGAGGGGCCAAGGCTTTGTTGGTGGCCCGGTGTGAGTGGGGCTCTGCTGGCCTTTCTGCAGGAGTTGCCAGGCTGCCACCTGTAAAGAAGAGGATGTGTCACCCATACCTTCCGCTGGAATTTCTCTCCGGACAGAGGTGAGGAAGGAAAAAAGCAGTGGGGGCCGGGACAGGACGGGTATCTCAGGCAGGGCAATAGAAAGCTTCCAGAAGAGCGCCCGGGGCCAGGACCATCCTGGCTGGCCTGCAGGCACCAAGTTGGCCTGCGTGCTGTCGCTGGTGTGGCTCCACGGCCCTTCCTCTAGGCTTTCAAGCCCTTGTACATATTCAGGTGTTTTACCTGGGAAGGGTGGGAACAGTTCAGCAGCAGCTGGCCTGGGGCTCAGCTCACTTTTACGCACAGATGCCTCAGCATGGTCCCCCAGCTTTGCAATGAGGACGCTCCTTGCATGGGGGGTGGGTTTCTGGCTGTATGGGAGGTGATTCCCCACCTCTGACCAATTTCAGAATTGTTTACCGCTGGAGCAAGTGCCCTGACAGGGTTTCCCTCTGTATAACTGGTGGGTTCAGGTTTTTTTTTCTTTTATGGTTCAAGTTAGATTTGATTCCTCTTTTATGTATTTATAGATATAAGCATGGAAATAATTCATTCCTATAAATACATCTGTGTGAAGGGAAGAACTTTTTTCTGTTTTATTTTAAAAGTTTATTTTTTAAAATTTTGAAATTTTATTTATTTTTTTATACAGCCGGTTATTATTAGTTATGTATTTTATGCATATACATGTATACAGGTCAATCCCAATCTCCCAACTCATCCCACCACCACCACCCCATGGCTTCCCACACTTGGTGTCCATACGTTTGTTCTCTACCTCTGTGTCTCTATTTCTTCCCTGCAAACCAGTTCATCTGTACCATTTTTTAGGTTCCACCTATATGCATTAATATACAATATTTGTTTTCCTCTTTCTGACTTACTTCATTCTGTATGACAGTCTCTAGATCCATCGATGTCTCTACAAATGACCCAGTTTCATTCCTTTTTATGGCTGAGTAATATTCCATTTTATATATGTACCACATCTTTATCCATTCATCTGTCTGTGGGCATTTAGTTTTCTTGCATTACCTGGCTATTGTAAATAGTACTGCAATGAACATTGTGGTGGATGTGCGTTTTTGATTTATGGTTTTCTCTGGGTATATGCCCAGAAGTGGGATTGCTGGATCAGATGGTAATTCTATTTCTAGTTTTTTTAAGGAAACTCCATACTGTTCTCCATAGTGACTGTATCAATTTACATCCCCACCAATAGTGGAAGCGGGCTCCTTTTGTCCACACCCTCCCCAGAATTTGTTGTTTGTAGATTTTCTGATGATGCCGATTCTAACAGGTGTGAGGTGATACCTCATTGTAGTTTTGATTTGCATTTCTCTAATAATTAGTGCTGTTGAGCAGCTTTTCATGTGCGTCTTGGCCATCTCTGTGTCTTCTTTGAAGAAACGTCTCTTTAGATCTTCTGCCCATTTTTGTATTGGGTTGTTTGTTTTTTTAATATTAAGCTGCATGAGCTGTTTATAGATATTGGAGATTAAACCTTTGTCCATTGATTCGTTTGCAACAATTTTCGCCCATTCTGAGGGATGCCTTTTTCCATTCCTTTTTTTTTAACAAAAAAGGAAAGAAAGAAAAAGAAGCAGAACACTAATGTGCGTAAAATATGCCTTTTGAAATGGTCGTTTTGAAATATGGACGTCCTTTGAATTTTTTGGTCGATATGTGAACCCAGGATTCGTTTTCAGGGCAGCTGTCATTTACAGGCCTGCAATGATTTTGAATATCAACTGACCATTAGCGCTGGGATTAAAGCTGCTGTTGCGTGAAAGGGCCACAAGGTGGCAGCAGTCCTCCCTTACCAAATCTGGTTAATAGAGCAACAGAGCCTCAATGGAAGTCGTGTTCTAGATTGGAATTTAGAATGGAATGTGCCAGGAAAAAGCCCCTCAAGTTTGTCTCACTTCTTCTTGTTCGTGTTTTTAATTTACTTCTTTATTTTTTATTACAGCAAGTTTGATTACAATGTTTGGCTTGTTGTAGGTATGGAAGATGTGGTTCTTTTACACATATAGAGATGTCTGTTCTTCCTGGGATCCTTTTCCCATGTACATTAGGACAGAATGTTGAGTAGTCTTCTCTTGGTATTCCGTAGGTCTTTGGTGATTATATATGTCACCTGTGTTTGATTATGTCTGTTAACCCCGATATCGTAATGAAACTAATCCTTACACCTTTCCATTGGTGAACCATAAGTTTGTTTAATGAATCTGTGATTGCCCTTCTCCGTGGAAATATCTGCCCTGGTATCCATTTTTAGGTAACACCTATAAGTGATATGATACGATATGTGTCTTTCACTTTCTGACTTACTCCAAGTCACGTATTTACCTCTAGACTCAACTACGGGGCTGCAAATGGCATTGTGTCCTTTTTTTCCTTGGCTTCTATTCTGCCTTAGCGAGGTCCATTTTCAACAATGTGATTCCCTGAGGGTTGTGGATTAGCTGACCTGGGCAGCCTTACCCTGCCGGCCGGCCCTCCCCAGGTGTGCCTGGTTGAGGTCAATAGAAACAGTGCTCCAGGCAGCAATAGCCCCTGAAGTTGTGCCTGACTCCATATTCTCTGCCCCGTCAGCAGTCTCGGGGCTGTGCTGGTGGGAGGGAGTGAGGGGCCAAGGCTTTGTTGGTGGCCCGGTGTGAGTGGGGCTCTGCTGGCCTTTCTGCAGGAGTTGCCAGGCTGCCACCTGTAAAGAAGAGGATGTGTCACCCATACCTTCCGCTGGAATTTCTCTCCGGACAGAGGTGAGGAAGGAAAAAAGCAGTGGGGGCCGGGACAGGAGGCGTATCTCAGGCAGGGCAAAAGAAAGCTTCCAGAAGAGCGCCCGGGGCCAGGGCCATCCTGGCTGGCCTGCAGGCACCAAGTTGGCCTGCGTGCTGTCGCTGGTGTGGCTCCACGGCCCTTCCTCTAGGCTTTCAAGCCCTTGTACATATTCAGGTGTTTTACCTGGGAAGGGTGGGAACAGTTCAGCAGCAGCTGGCCTGGGGCTCAGCTTACGTTTACTCACAGATGCCTCAGCATGGTCCCCCAGCTTTGCAATGAGGACGCTCCTTGCATGGGGGGTGGGTTTCTGGCTGTATGGGAGGTGATTCCCCATCTCTGACCAATTTCAGAATTGTTTACCGCTGGAGCAAGTGCCCTGACAGTGTTTCCCTCTGTATAACTGGTGGGTTCAGGTTTTTTTTTCTTTTATGTTTCAAGTGAGATTTGATTCCTAATTTATGTATTTATAGATATAAGCATGGAAATAATTCATTCCTATAAATACATCTGTGTGAAGGGAAGAACTTTTTTCTGTTTTATTTTAAAAGTTTATTTTTTAAAATTTTGAAATTTAATATTATTTATTTTTTTAAACAGCAGGTTATTATTAGTTATGTATTTTATGCATATACATGTATACAAGTCAATCCCAATCTCCCAACTCATCCCACCACCACCACCCCATGGCTTCCCACACTTGGTGTCCATACGTTTGTGCTCTACCTCTGTGTCTCTATTTCTTCCCTGTAAACCAGTTCATCTGTACCATTTTTTAGGTTCCACCTATATGCATTAATATACAATATTTGTTTTCCTCTTTCTGACTTACTTCATTCTGTATGACAGTCTCTAGATCCATCGATGTCTCTACAAATGACCCAGTTTCATTCCTTTTTATGGCTGAGTAATATTCCATTTTATATATGAACCACATCTTTATCCATTCATCTGTCTGTGGGCATTTAGGTTGCTTGCATTACCTGGCTATTGTAAATAGTGCTGCAATGAACATTGTGGTGAATGTGCCTTTTTGATTTATGGTTTTCTCTGGGTATATGCCCAGAAGTGGGATTGCTGGATCAGATGGTAATTCTATTTCTAGTTTTTTTAAGGAAACTCCATACTGTTCTCCATAGTGTCTGTATCAATTTACATCCCCACCAATAGTGGAAGAGGGCTCCTTTTGTCCACACCCTCCCCAGAATTTGTTGTTTGTAGATTTTCTGATGATGCCAATTCTAACAGGTGTGAGGTGATACCTCATTGTAGTTTTGATTTGCATTTCCCTAATAATTAGTGCTGTTGAGCAGCTTTTCATGTGCGTCTTGGCCATCTCTGTGTCTTCTTTGAAGAAACGTCTCTTTAGATCTTCTGCCCATTTTTGTATTGGGTTGTTTGTTTTTTTAATATTAAGCTGCATGAGCTGTTTATAGATATTGGAGATTAAACCTTTGTCCATTGATTCGTTTGCAACGATTTTCGCCCATTCTGAGGGATGCCTTTTTCCATTCCCGTTTTTTTAACAAAAAAGGAAAGAAAGAAAAAGAAGCAGAACACTAATGTGCGTAAAATATGCCTTTTGAAACGGTCGTTTTGAAATATGGACGTCCTTTGAATTTTTTGGTCGATATGTGACCCCAGGATTTGTTTTCAGGGCAGGTGTCATTTACAGGCCTGCAATGATTTTGAATATCAACTGACCATTAGTGCTGGGATTAAAGCTGCTGTTGCGTGAAACGGCCACAAGGTGGCAGCAGTTCTCCCTTACCAAATCTGGTTACTAGAGCAACAGAGCCTCAATGGAAGTCGTGTTCTAGATTGTAATTTAGAATGGAATGTGCCAGGAGAAAGCCCCTCAAGTTTGTCTCACTACTTCTTGTTCGTGTTTTTAATTTACTTCTTTATTTTTTATTACAGCAAGTTTGATTACAATGTTTGGCTTGTTGTAGGTGTGGAAGATGTGGTTCTTTTACACATATAGAGATGTCTGTTCTTCCTGGGATCCTTTTCCCATGTACGCTATGACAGAATGTTGAGTAGTCTTCTCTTGGTATTCCGTAGGTCTTTGGTGATTATATATGTCACCTGTGTTTGATTATGTCTGTTAACCCCGATATCGTAATGAAACCAATCCTCACACCTTTCCATTGGTGAACCATAAGTTTGTTTAATGAATCTGTGATTGCCCTTCTCCGTGGAAATATCTGCCCTGGTATCCATTTTTAGGTAACACCTATAAGTGATATGATATGATATGTGTCTTTCACTTTCTGACTTACTCCAAGTCACGTGATTACCTCTAGACTCATCTACGGGGCTGCAAATGGCATTGTGTCCTTTTTTTCCTTGGCTTCTATTCTGCCTTAGCGAGGTCCATTTTCAACAATGTGATTCCCTGAGGGTTGTGGATTAGCTGACCTGGGCAGCCTTACCCTGCCGGCCGGCCCTCCCCAGGTGTGCCTGGTTGAGGTCAATAGAAACAGTGCTCCAGGCAGCAATAGCCCCTGAAGTTGTGCCTGACTCCATATTCTCTGCCCCGTCAGCAGTCTCGGGGCTGTGCTGGTGGCAGGGAGTGAGGGGCCAAGGCTTTGTTGGTGGCCCGGTGTGAGTGGGGCTCTGCTGGCCTTTCTGCAGGAGTTGCCAGGCTGCCACCTGTAAAGAAGAGGATGTGTCACCCATACCTTCTGCTGGAATTTCTCTCCGGACAGAGGTGAGGAAGGAAAAAAGCAGTGGGGGCCGGGACAGGAGGGGTATCTCAGGCAGGGCAATAGAAAGCTTCCAGAACAGCGCCCGGGGCCAGGACCATCCTGACTGGCCTGCAGGCACCAAGTTGGCCTGCGTGCTGTCGCTGGTGTGGCTCCACGGCCCTTCCTCTAGGCTTTCAAGCCCTTGTACATATTCAGGTGTTTTACCTGGGAAGGGTGGGAACAGTTCAGCAGCAGATGGCCTGGGGCTCAGCTCACGTTTACTCACAGATGCCCCGGCACGGTCCCCCAGCTTTGCAATGAGGACGCTCCTTGCATGGGGGGTGGGTTGCTGGCTGTATGGGAGGTGATTCCCCACCTCTGACCAATTTCAGAATTGTTTACCGCTGGAGCAAGTGCCCTGATAGGGTTTCCCTCTGTATAACTGGTGGGTTCAGGTTTTTTTTTCTTTTATGGTTCAAGTTAGATTTGATTCCTCTTTTATGTATTTATAGATATAAGCATGGAAATAATTCATTCCTATAAATACATCTGTGTGAAGGGAAGAACTTTTTTCTGTTTTATGTTAAAATTTTATTTTTTTAAATTTTGAAATTTAATTTTATTTATTTTTTTATACAGCAGGTTATTATTAGTTATGTATTTTATGCATATACATGTATACAGGTCAATCCCAATCTCCCAACTCATCCCACCAGCACCACCCCATGGCTTCCCACACTTGGTGTCCATACGTTTGTTCTCTACCTCTGTGTCTCTATTTCTTCCCTGCAAACCAGTTCATCTGTACCATTTTTTTATGTTCCACCTATATGCATTAATATACAATATTTGTTTTCCTCTTTCTGACTTACTTCATTCTGTATGACAGTCTCTAGATCGATCGATGTCTCTACAAATGACCCAGTTTCATTCCTTTTTATGGCTGAGTAATATTCCATTTTATATATGAACCACATCTTTATCCATTCATCTGTCTGTGGGCATTTAGGTTGCTTGCATTACCTGGCTATTGTAAATAGTGCTGCAATGAACATTGTGGTGAATGTGCCTTTTTGATTTATGGTTTTCTCTGGGTATATGCCCAGAAGTGGGATTGCTGGATCAGATGGTAATTCTCTTTCTAGTTTTTTTAAGGAAACTCCATACTGTTCTCCATAGTGTCTGTATCAATATACATCCCCACCAATAGTGGAAGAGGGCTCCTTTTGTCCACACCCTCCCCAGAATTTGTTGTTTGTAGATTTTCTGATGATGCCAATTCTAACAGGTGTGAGGTGATACCTCATTGTAGTTTTGATTTGCATTTCCCTAATAATTAGTGCTGTTGAGCAGCTTTTCATGTGCGTCTTGGCCATCTCTGTGTCTTCTTTGAAGAAACGTCTCTTTAGATCTTCTGCCCATTTTTGTATTGGGTTGTTTGTTTTTTTAATATTAAGCTGCATGAGCTGTTTATAGATATTGGAGATTAAACCTTTGTCCATTGATTCGTTTGCAACGATTTTCGCCCATTCTGAGGGATGCCTTTTTCCATTCCCGTTTTTTTAACAAAAAAGGAAAGAAAGAAAAACAAGCAGAACACTAATGTGCGTAAAATATGCCTTTTGAAACGGTCGTTTTGAAATATGGACGTCCTTTGAATTTTTTGGTCGATATGTGATTCCAGGATTCGTTTTCAGGGCAGGTGTCATTTACAGGCCTGCAATGATTTTGAATATCAACTGACCATTAGCGCTGGGATTAAAGCTGCTGTTGCGTGAAACGGCCACAAGGTGGCAGCAGTTCTCCCTTACCAAATCTGGTTACTAGAGCAACAGAGCCTCAATGGAAGTCGTGTTCTAGATTGGAATTTAGAATGGAATGTGCCAGGAGAAAGCCCCTCAAGTTTGTCTCACTACTTCTTGTTCGTGTTTTTAATTATTTTTTTTATTTTCTATTACAGCAAGTTTGATTACAATGTTTGGCTTGTTGTAGGTTTGGAAGATGTGGTTCTTTTACACATATACAGATGTCTGTTCTTCCTGGGATCCTTTTCCCATGTACGCTAGGACAGAATGTTGAGTAGTCTTCTCTTGGTATTCCGTAGGTCTTTGGTGATTATATATGTCACCTGTGTTTGATTATGTCTGTTAACCCCGATATCGTAATGAAACCAATCCTCACACCTTTCCATTGGTGAACCATAAGTTTGTTTAATGAATCTGTGATTGCCCTTCTCCGTGGAAATATCTGCCCTGGTATCCATTTTTAGGTAATACCTATAAGTGATATGATACGATATGTGTCTTTCACTTTCTGACTTACTACAAGTCACGTGATTACCTCTAGACTCAACTACGGGGCTGCAAATGGCATTGTGTCCTTTTTTTCCTTGGCTTCTATTCTGCCTTAGCGAGGTCCATTTTCAACAATGTGATTCCCTGAGGGTTGTGGATTAGCTGACCTGGGCGGCCTTACACTGCTGGCCGGCCCTCCCCAGGTGTGCCTGGTTGAGGTCAATATAAACAGCGCTCCAGGCAGCAATAGCCCCTGAAGTTGTGCCTGACTCCATATTCTCTGCCCCGTCAGCAGTCTCGGGGCTGTGCTGGTGGGAGGGAATGAGGGGCCAAGGCTTTGTTGGTGGCCCGGTGTGAGTGGGGCTCTGCTGGCCTTTCTGCAGGAGTTGCCAGGCTGCCACCTGTAAAGAAGAGGATGTGTCACCCATACCTTCCGCTGGAATTTCTCTCCGGACAGAGGTGAGGAAGGAAAAAAGCAGTGGGGGCCGGGACAGGACGGGTATCTCAGGCAGGGCAATAGAAAGCTTCCAGAAGAGCGCCCGGGGCCAGGACCATCCTGGCTGGCCTGCAGGCACCAAGTTGGCCTGCGTGCTGTCGCTGGTGTGGCTCCACGGCCCTTCCTCTAGGCTTTCAAGCCCTTGTACATATTCAGGTGTTTTACCTGGGAAGGGTGGGAACAGTTCAGCAGCAGCTGGCCTGGGGCTCAGCTCACTTTTACGCACAGATGCCTCAGCATGGTCCCCCAGCTTTGCAATGAGGACGCTCCTTGCATGGGGGGTGGGTTTCTGGCTGTATGGGAGGTGATTCCCCACCTCTGACCAATTTCAGAATTGTTTACCGCTGGAGCAAGTGCCCTGACAGGGTTTCCCTCTGTATAACTGGTGGGTTCAGGTTTTTTTTTCTTTTATGGTTCAAGTTAGATTTGATTCCTCTTTTATGTATTTATAGATATAAGCATGGAAATAATTCATTCCTATAAATACATCTGTGTGAAGGGAAGAACTTTTTTCTGTTTTATTTTAAAAGTTTATTTTTTAAAATTTTGAAATTTTATTTATTTTTTTATACAGCCGGTTATTATTAGTTATGTATTTTATGCATATACATGTATACAGGTCAATCGAATCTCCCAACTCATCCCACCACCACCACCCCATGGCTTCCCACACTTGGTGTCCATACGTTTGTTCTCTACCTCTGTGTCTCTATTTCTTCCCTGCAAACCAGTTCCTCTGTACCATTTTTTAGGTTCCACCTATATGCATTAATATACAATATTTGTTTTCCTCTTTCTGACTTACTTCATTCTGTATGACAGTCTCTAGATCCATCGATGTCTCTACAAATGACCCAGTTTCATTCCTTTTTATGGCTGAGTAATATTCCATTTTATATATGTACCACATCTTTATCCATTCATCTGTCTGTGGGCATTTAGTTTTCTTGCATTACCTGGCTATTGTAAATAGTACTGCAATGAACATTGTGGTGGATGTGCGTTTTTGATTTATGGTTTTCTCTGGGTATATGCCCAGAAGTGGGATTGCTGGATCAGATGGTAATTCTATTTCTAGTTTTTTTAAGGAAACTCCATACTGTTCTCCATAGTGACTGTATCAATTTACATCCCCACCAATAGTGGAAGCGGGCTCCTTTTGTCCACACCCTCCCCAGAATTTGTTGTTTGTAGATTTTCTGATGATGCCGATTCTAACAGGTGTGAGGTGATACCTCATTGTAGTTTTGATTTGCATTTCTCTAATAATTAGTGCTGTTGAGCAGCTTTTCATGTGCGTCTTGGCCATCTCTGTGTCTTCTTTGAAGAAACGTCTCTTTAGATCTTCTGCCCATTTTTGTATTGGGTTGTTTGTTTTTTTAATATTAAGCTGCATGAGCTGTTTATAGATATTGGAGATTAAACCTTTGTCCATTGATTCGTTTGCAACGATTTTCGCCCATTCTGAGGGATGCCTTTTTCCATTCCTTTTTTTTTAACAAAAAAGGAAAGAAAGAAAAAGAAGCAGAACACTAATGTGCGTAAAATATGCCTTTTGAAATGGTCGTTTTGAAATATGGACGTCCTTTGAATTTTTTGGTCGATATGTGAACCCAGGATTCGTTTTCATGGCAGCTGTCATTTACAGGCCTGCAATGATTTTGAATATCAACTGACCATTAGCGCTGGGACTAAAGCTGCTGTTGCGTGAAAGGGCCACAAGGTGGCAGCAGTCCTCCCTTACCAAATCTGGTTAATAGAGCAACAGAGCCTCAATGGAAGTCGTGTTCTAGATTGGAATTTAGAATGGAATGTGCCAGGAAAAAGCCCCTCAAGTTTGTCTCACTTCTTCTTGTTCGTGTTTTTAATTTACTTCTTTATTTTTTATTACAGCAAGTTTGATTACAATGTTTGGCTTGTTGTAGGTATGGAAGATGTGGTTCTTTTACACATATAGAGATGTCTGTTCTTCCTGGGATCCTTTTCCCATGTACATTAGGACAGAATGTTGAGTAGTCTTCTCTTGGTATTCCGTAGGTCTTTGGTGATTATATATGTCACCTGTGTTTGATTATGTCTGTTAACCCCGATATCGTAATGAAACTAATCCTTACACCTTTCCATTGGTGAACCATAAGTTTGTTTAATGAATCTGTGATTGCCCTTCTCCGTGGAAATATCTGCCCTGGTATCCATTTTTAGGTAACACCTATAAGTGATATGATACGATATGTGTCTTTCACTTTCTGACTTACTCCAAGTCACGTATTTACCTCTAGACTCAACTACGGGGCTGCAAATGGCATTGTGTCCTTTTTTTCCTTGGCTTCTATTCTGCCTTAGCGAGGTCCATTTTCAACAATGTGATTCCCTGAGGGTTGTGGATTAGCTGACCTGGGCAGCCTTACCCTGCCGGCCGGCCCTCCCCAGGTGTGCCTGGTTGAGGTCAATAGAAACAGTGCTCCAGGCAGCAATAGCCCCTGAAGTTGTGCCTGACTCCATATTCTCTGCCCCGTCAGCAGTCTCGGGGCTGTGCTGGTGGGAGGGAGTGAGGGGCCAAGGCTTTGTTGGTGGCCCGGTGTGAGTGGGGCTCTGCTGGCCTTTCTGCAGGAGTTGCCAGGCTGCCACCTGTAAAGAAGAGGATGTGTCACCCATACCTTCCGCTGGAATTTCTCTCCGGACAGAGGTGAGGAAGGAAAAAAGCAGTGGGGGCCGGGACAGGAGGCGTATCTCAGGCAGGGCAATAGAAAGCTTCCAGAAGAGCGCCCGGGGCCAGGGCCATCCTGGCTGGCCTGCAGGCACCAAGTTGGCCTGCGTGCTGTCGCTGGTGTGGCTCCACGGCCCTTCCTCTAGGCTTTCAAGCCCTTGTACATATTCAGGTGTTTTACCTGGGAAGGGTGGGAACAGTTCAGCAGCAGCTGGCCTGGGGCTCAGCTTACGTTTACTCACAGATGCCTCAGCATGGTCCCCCAGCTTTGCAATGAGGACGCTCCTTGCATGGGGGGTGGGTTTCTGGCTGTATGGGAGGTGATTCCCCATCTCTGACCAATTTCAGAATTGTTTACCGCTGGAGCAAGTGCCCTGACAGTGTTTCCCTCTGTATAACTGGTGGGTTCAGGTTTTTTTTTCTTTTATGTTTCAAGTGAGATTTGATTCCTAATTTATGTATTTATAGATATAAGCATGGAAATAATTCATTCCTATAAATACATCTGTGTGAAGGGAAGAACTTTTTTCTGTTTTATTTTAAAAGTTTATTTTTTAAAATTTTGAAATTTAATTTTATTTATTTTTTTAAACAGCAGGTTATTATTAGTTATGTATTTTATGCATATACATGTATACAAGTCAATCCCAATCTCCCAACTCATCCCACCACCACCACCCCATGGCTTCCCACACTTGGTGTCCATACGTTTGTGCTCTACCTCTGTGTCTCTATTTCTTCCCTGTAAACCAGTTCATCTGTACCATTTTTTAGGTTCCACCTATATGCATTAATATACAATATTTGTTTTCCTCTTTCTGACTTACTTCATTCTGTATGACAGTCTCTAGATCCATCGATGTCTCTACAAATGACCCAGTTTCATTCCTTTTTATGGCTGAGTAATATTCCATTTTATATATGAACCACATCTTTATCCATTCATCTGTCTGTGGGCATTTAGGTTGCTTGCATTACCTGGCTATTGTAAATAGTGCTGCAATGAACATTGTGGTGAATGTGCCTTTTTGATTTATGGTTTTCTCTGGGTATATGCCCAGAAGTGGGATTGCTGGATCAGATGGTAATTCTATTTCTAGTTTTTTTAAGGAAACTCCATACTGTTCTCCATAGTGTCTGTATCAATTTACATCCCCACCAATAGTGGAAGAGGGCTCCTTTTGTCCACACCCTCCCCAGAATTTGTTGTTTGTAGATTTTCTGATGATGCCAATTCTAACAGGTGTGAGGTGATACCTCATTGTAGTTTTGATTTGCATTTCCCTAATAATTAGTGCTGTTGAGCAGCTTTTCATGTGCGTCTTGGCCATCTCTGTGTCTTCTTTGAAGAAACGTCTCTTTAGATCTTCTGCCCATTTTTGTATTGGGTTGTTTGTTTTTTTAATATTAAGCTGCATGAGCTGTTTATAGATATTGGAGATTAAACCTTTGTCCATTGATTCGTTTGCAACGATTTTCGCCCATTCTGAGGGATGCCTTTTTCCATTCCCGTTTTTTTAACAAAAAAGGAAAGAAAGAAAAAGAAGCAGAACACTAATGTGCGTAAAATATGCCTTTTGAAACGGTCGTTTTGAAATATGGACGTCCTTTGAATTTTTTGGTCGATATGTGACCCCAGGATTTGTTTTCAGGGCAGGTGTCATTTACAGGCCTGCAATGATTTTGAATATCAACTGACCATTAGTGCTGGGATTAAAGCTGCTGTTGCGTGAAACGGCCACAAGGTGGCAGCAGTTCTCCCTTACCAAATCTGGTTACTAGAGCAACAGAGCCTCAATGGAAGTCGTGTTCTAGATTGTAATTTAGAATGGAATGTGCCAGGAGAAAGCCCCTCAAGTTTGTCTCACTACTTCTTGTTCGTGTTTTTAATTTACTTCTTTATTTTTTATTACAGCAAGTTTGATTACAATGTTTGGCTTGTTGTAGGTGTGGAAGATGTGGTTCTTTTACACATATAGAGATGTCTGTTCTTCCTGGGATCCTTTTCCCATGTACGCTATGACAGAATGTTGAGTAGTCTTCTCTTGGTATTCCGTAGGTCTTTGGTGATTATATATGTCACCTGTGTTTGATTATGTCTGTTAACCCCGATATCGTAATGAAACCAATCCTCACACCTTTCCATTGGTGAACCATAAGTTTGTTTAATGAATCTGTGATTGCCCTTCTCCGTGGAAATATCTGCCCTGGTATCCATTTTTAGGTAACACCTATAAGTGATATGATATGATATGTGTCTTTCACTTTCTGACTTACTCCAAGTCACGTGATTACCTCTAGACTCATCTACGGGGCTGCAAATGGCATTGTGTCCTTTTTTTCCTTGGCTTCTATTCTGCCTTAGCGAGGTCCATTTTCAACAATGTGATTCCCTGAGGGTTGTGGATTAGCTGACCTGGGCAGCCTTACCCTGCCGGCCGGCCCTCCCCAGGTGTGCCTGGTTGAGGTCAATAGAAACAGTGCTCCAGGCAGCAATAGCCCCTGAAGTTGTGCCTGACTCCATATTCTCTGCCCCGTCAGCAGTCTCGGGGCTGTGCTGGTGGCAGGGAGTGAGGGGCCAAGGCTTTGTTGGTGGCCCGGTGTGAGTGGGGCTCTGCTGGCCTTTCTGCAGGAGTTGCCAGGCTGCCACCTGTAAAGAAGAGGATGTGTCACCCATACCTTCTGCTGGAATTTCTCTCCGGACAGAGGTGAGGAAGGAAAAAAGCAGTGGGGGCCGGGACAGGAGGGGTATCTCAGGCAGGGCAATAGAAAGCTTCCAGAACAGCGCCCGGGGCCAGGACCATCCTGACTGGCCTGCAGGCACCAAGTTGGCCTGCGTGCTGTCGCTGGTGTGGCTCCACGGCCCTTCCTCTAGGCTTTCAAGCCCTTGTACATATTCAGGTGTTTTACCTGGGAAGGGTGGGAACAGTTCAGCAGCAGATGGCCTGGGGCTCAGCTCACGTTTACTCACAGATGCCTCGGCACGGTCCCCCAGCTATGCAATGAGGACGCTCCTTGCATGGGGGGTGGGTTGCTGGCTGTATGGGAGGTGATTCCCCACCTCTGACCAATTTCAGAATTGTTTACCGCTGGAGCAAGTGCCCTGATAGGGTTTCCCTCTGTATAACTGGTGGTTTCAGGTTTTTTTTTCTTTTATGGTTCAAGTTAGATTTGATTCCTCTTTTATGTATTTATAGATATAAGCATGGAAATAATTCATTCCTATAAATACATCTGTGTGAAGGGAAGAACTTTTTTCTGTTTTATGTTAAAATTTTATTTTTTTAAATTTTGAAATTTAATTTTATTTATTTTTTTATACAGCAGGTTATTATTAGTTATGTATTTTATGCATATACATGTATACAGGTCAATCCCAATCTCCCAACTCATCCCACCAGCACCACCCCATGGCTTCCCACACTTGGTGTCCATACGTTTGTTCTCTACCTCTGTGTCTCTATTTCTTCCCTGCAAACCAGTTCATCTGTACCATTTTTTTATGTTCCACCTATATGCATTAATATACAATATTTGTTTTCCTCTTTCTGACTTACTTCATTCTGTATGACAGTCTCTAGATCGATCGATGTCTCTACAAATGACCCAGTTTCATTCCTTTTTATGGCTGAGTAATATTCCATTTTATATATGAACCACATCTTTATCCATTCATCTGTCTGTGGGCATTTAGGTTGCTTGCATTACCTGGCTATTGTAAATAGTGCTGCAATGAACATTGCGGTGAATGTGCCTTTTTGATTTATGGTTTTCTCTGGGTATATGCCCAGAAGTGGGATTGCTGGATCAGATGGTAATTCTCTTTCTAGTTTTTTTAAGGAAACTCCATACTGTTCTCCATAGTGTCTGTATCAATTTACATCCCCACCAATAGTGGAAGAGGGCTCCTTTTGTCCACACCCTCCCCAGAATTTGTTGTTTGTAGATTTTCTGATGATGCCAATTCTAACAGGTGTGAGGTGATACCTCATTGTAGTTTTGATTTGCATTTCCCTAATAATTAGTGCTGTTGAGCAGCTTTTCATGTGCGTCTTGGCTATCTCTGTGTCTTCTTTGAAGAAACGTCTCTTTAGATCTTCTGCCCATTTTTGTATTGGGTTGTTTGTTTTTTTAATATTAAGCTGCATGAGCTGTTTATAGATATTGGAGATTAAACCTTTGTCCATTGATTCGTTTGCAACGATTTTCGCCCATTCTGAGGGATGCCTTTTTCCATTCCCGTTTTTTTAACAAAAAAGGAAAGAAAGAAAAACAAGCAGAACACTAATGTGCGTAAAATATGCCTTTTGAAATGGTCGTTTTGAAATATGGACGTCCTTTGAATTTTTTGGTCGATATGTGATTCCAGGATTCGTTTTCAGGGCAGGTGTCATTTACAGGCCTGCAATGATTTTGAATATCAACTGACCATTAGCGCTGGGATTAAAGCTGCTGTTGCGTGAAACGGCCACAAGGTGGCAGCAGTGTTCCCTTACCAAATCTGGTTACTAGAGCAACAGAGCCTCAATGGAAGTCGTGTTCTAGATTGTAATTTAGAATGGAATGTGCCAGGAGAAAGCCCCTCAAGTTTGTCTCACTACTTCTTGTTCGTGTTTTTAATTATTTTTTTTATTTTCTATTACAGCAAGTTTGATTACAATGTTTGGCTTGTTGTAGGTTTGGAAGATGTGGTTCTTTTACACATATACAGATGTCTGTTCTTCCTGGGATCCTTTTCCCATGTACGCTAGGACAGAATGTTGAGTAGTCTTCTCTTGGTATTCCGTAGGTCTTTGGTGATTATATATGTCACCTGTGTTTGATTATGTCTGTTAACCCCGATATCGTAATGAAACCAATCCTCACACCTTTCCATTGGTGAACCATAAGTTTGTTTAATGAATCTGTGATTGCCCTTCTCCGTGGAAATATCTGCCCTGGTATCCATTTTTAGGTAATACCTATAAGTGATATGATACGATATGTGTCTTTCACTTTCTGACTTACTCCAAGTCACGTGATTACCTCTAGACTCAACTACGGGGCTGCAAATGGCATTGTGTCCTTTTTTTCCTTGGCTTCTATTCTGCCTTAGCGAGGTCCATTTTCAACAATGTGATTCCCTGAGGGTTGTGGATTAGCTGACCTGGGCGGCCTTACCCTGCTGGCCGGCCCTCCCCAGGTGTGCCTGGTTGAGGTCAATATAAACAGCGCTCCAGGCAGCAATAGCCCCTGAAGTTGTGCCTGACTCCATATTCTCTGCCCCGTCAGCAGTCTCGGGGCTGTGCTGGTGGGAGGGAATGAGGGGCCAAGGCTTTGTTGGTGGCCCGGTGTGAGTGGGGCTCTGCTGGCCTTTCTGCAGGAGTTGCCAGGCTGCCACCTGTAAAGAAGAGGATGTGTCACCCATACCTTCCGCTGGAATTTCTCTCCGGACAGAGGTGAGGAAGGAAAAAAGCAGTGGGGGCCGGGACAGGAGGGGTATCTCAGGCAGGGCAATAGAAAGCTTCCAGAAGAGCGCCCGGGGCCAGGACCATCCTGGCTGGCCTGCAGGCACCAAGTTGGCCTGCGTGCTGTCGCTGGTGTGGCTCCACGGCCCTTCCTCTAGGCTTTCAAGCCCTTGTACATATTCAGGTGTTTTACCTGGGAAGGGTGGGAACAGTTCAGCAGCAGCTGGCCTGGGGCTCAGCTCACTTTTACTCACAGATGCCTCAGCATGGTCCCCCAGCTTTGCAATGAGGACGCTCCTTGCATGGGGGGTGGGTTTCTGGCTGTATGGGAGGTGATTCCCCACCTCTGACCAATTTCAGAATTGTTTACCGCTGGAGCAAGTGCCCTGACAGGGTTTCCCTCTGTATAACTGGTGGGTTCAGGTTTTTTTTTCTTTTATGGTTCAAGTTAGATTTGATTCCTCTTTTATGTATTTATAGATATAAGCATGGAAATAATTCATTCCTATAAATACATCTGTGTGAAGGGAAGAACTTTTTTCTGTTTTATTTTAAAAGTTTATTTTTTAAAATTTTGAAATTTTATTTATTTTTTTATACAGCCGGTTATTATTAGTTATGTATTTTATGCATATACATGTATACAGGTCAATCCCAATCTCCCAACTCATCCCACCAGCACCACCCCATGGCTTCCCACACTTGGTGTCCATACGTTTGTTCTCTACCTCTGTGTCTCTATTTCTTCCCTGCAAACCAGTTCATCTGTACCATTTTTTAGGTTCCACCTATATGCATTAATATACAATATTTGTTTTCCTCTTTCTGACTTACTTCATTCTGTATGACAGTCTCTAGATCCATCGATGTCTCTACAAATGACCCAGTTTCATTCCTTTTTATGGCTGAGTAATATTCCATTTTATATATGTACCACATCTTTATCCATTCATCTGTCTGTGGGCATTTAGGTTGCTTGCATTACCTGGCTATTGTAAATAGTGCTGCAATGAACATTGTGGTGGATGTGCCTTTTTGATTTATGGTTTTCTCTGGGTATATGCCCAGAAGTGGGATTGCTGGATAAGATGGTAATTCTATTTCTAGTTTTTTTAAGGAAACTCCATACTGTTCTCCATAGTGACTGTATCAATTTACATCCCCACCAATAGTGGAAGAGGGCTCCTTTTGTCCACACCCTCCCCAGAATTTGTTGTTTGTAGATTTTCTGATGATGCCGATTCTAACAGGTGTGAGGTGATACCTCATTGTAGTTTTGATTTGCATTTCTCTAATAATTAGTGCTGTTGAGCAGCTTTTCATGTGCGTCTTGGCCATCTCTGTGTCTTCTTTGAAGAAACGTCTCTTTAGATCATCTGCCCATTTTTGTATTGGGTTGTTTGTTTTTTTAATAGTAAGCTGCATGAGTTGTTTATATATATATTGGACATTAAACCTTTGTCCATTGATTCATTTGCACCGATTTTCGCCCATTCTGAGGGATGCCTTTTTCCATTCCCGTTTTTTTAACAAAAAAGGAAAGAAAGAAAAAGAAGCAGAACACTAATGTGCGTAAAATATGCCATTTGAAATGGTGGTTTTGAAATATGGACGTCCTTTGAATTTTTTGGTCGATATGTGACCCCAGGATTTGTTTTCAGGGCAGGTGTCATTTATAGGCCTGCAATGATTTTGAATATCAACTGACCATTAGCGCTGGGATTAAAGCTGCTGTTGCGTGAAACGGCCACAAGGTGGCAGCAGTTCTCCCTTACCAAATCTGGTTACTAGAGCAACAGAGCCTCAATGGAAGTCGTGTTCTAGATTGGAATTTAGAATGGAATGTGCCAGGAGAAAGCCCCTCAAGTTTGTCTCACTACTTCTTGTTCGTGTTTTTAATTTTTTTTTAATTTTCTATTACAGCAAGTTTGATTACAATGTTTGGCCTGTTGTAGGTGTGGAAGATGTGGTTCTGTTACACATATACAGATGTCTGTTCTTCCTGGGATCCTTTTCCCATGTACGTTAGGACAGAATGTTGAGTAGTCTTCTCTTGGTATTCCGTAGGTCTTTGGTGATTTTATATGTCACCTGTGTTTGATTATGTCTGTTAACCCCAATATTGTAATGAAACCAATCCTCACACCTTTCCATTGGTGAACCATAAGTTTGTTTAATGAATCTGTGATTGCCCTTCTCCGTGGAAATATCTGCCCTGGTATCCATTTTTAGGTAATACCTATAAGTGATATGATACGATATGTGTCTTTCACTTTCTGACTTACTCCAAGTCACGTGATTACCTCTAGACTCATCTACGGGGCTGCAAATGGCATTGTGTCCTTTTTTCCCCTGGCTTCTATTCTGCCTTAGCGAGGTCCATTTTCAACAATGTGATTCCCTGAGGGTTGTGGATTAGCTGACCTGGGCAGCCTTACCCTGCCGCCGGCCCTCCCCAGGTGTGCCTGGTTGAGGTCAATATAAACAGCGCTCCAGGCAGCAATAGCCCCTGAAGTTGTGCCTGACTCCATATTCTCTGCCCCGTCAGCAGTCTCGGGGCTGTGCTGGTGGGAGGGAGTGAGGGGCCAAGGCTTTGTTGGTGGCCCAGTGTGAGTGGGGCTCTGCTGGCCTTTCTGCAGGAGTTGCCAGGCTGCCACCTGTAAAGAAGAGGATGTGTCACCCATACCTTCCAATGGAATTTCTCTCCGGAGAGAGGTGAGGAAGTAAAAAAGCAGTGGGGGCCGGGACAGAGGGGTATCACAGGCAGGGCAATAGAAAGCTTCCAGAACAGCACCCGGGGCCAGGACCATCCTGGCTGTCCTGCAGGCACCAAGTTGGCCTGCGTGCGGTCGCTGGTGTGGCTCCACCGCCCTTCCTCTAGGCTTTCAAGCCCTTGTACATATTCAGGTGTTTTACCTGGGAAGGGTGGGAACAGTTCAGCAGCAGCTGGCCTGAGGTTCAGCTCACGTTTACTCACAAATGCCTCAGCACGGTCCCCCAGCTTTGCAATGAGGACGCTCCTTGCATGGGGGGTGGGTTGCTGGCTGTATGGGAGGTGATTCCCCACCTCTGACCAATTTCAGAATTGTTTACCGCTGGAGCAAGTGCCCTGATAGGGTTTCCCTCTGTATAACTGGTGGGTTCAGGTTTCTTTTTTCTTTTATGGTTCAAGTGAGATTTGATTCCTGTTTTATGTATTTATAGATATAAGCATTGAAATAATTCATTCCTATAAATACATCTTTGTAAAGGGAAGAACTTTTTTCTGTTTTATTTTAAAATTTTATTTTTCAAAATTTTGAAATTTAATTTTATTTATTTTTTTATACAGCCGGTTATTATTAGTTATGTATTTCATGCATATACATGTATACAGGTCAATCCCAATCTCCCAACTCATCCCACCAGCACCACCCCATGGCTTCCCACACTTGGTGTCCATACGTTTGTTCTCTACCTCTGTGTCTCTATTTCTTCCCTGCAAACCAGTTCATCTGTACCATTTTTTTATGTTCCACCTATATGCATTAATATACAATATTTGTTTTCCTCTTTCTGACTTACTTCATTCTGTATGACAGTCTCTAGATCGATCGATGTCTCTACAAATGACCCAGTTTCATTCCTTTTTATGGCTGAGTAATATTCCATTTTATATATGAACCACATCTTTATCCATTCATCTGTCTGTGGGCATTTAGGTTGCTTGCATTACCTGGCTATTGTAAATAGTGCTGCAATGAACATTGCGGTGAATGTGCCTTTTTGATTTATGGTTTTCTCTGGGTATATGCCCAGAAGTGGGATTGCTGGATCAGATGGTAATTCTCTTTCTAGTTTTTTTAAGGAAACTCCATACTGTTCTCCATAGTGTCTGTATCAATTTACATCCCCACCAATAGTGGAAGAGGGCTCCTTTTGTCCACACCCTCCCCAGAATTTGTTGTTTGTAGATTTTCTGATGATGCCAATTCTAACAGGTGTGAGGTGATACCTCATTGTAGTTTTGATTTGCATTTCCCTAATAATTAGTGCTGTTGAGCAGCTTTTCATGTGCGTCTTGGCTATCTCTGTGTCTTCTTTGAAGAAACGTCTCTTTAGATCTTCTGCCCATTTTTGTATTGGGTTGTTTGTTTTTTTAATATTAAGCTGCATGAGCTGTTTATAGATATTGGAGATTAAACCTTTGTCCATTGATTCGTTTGCAACGATTTTCGCCCATTCTGAGGGATGCCTTTTTCCATTCCCGTTTTTTTAACAAAAAAGGAAAGAAAGAAAAACAAGCAGAACACTAATGTGCGTAAAATATGCCTTTTGAAATGGTCGTTTTGAAATATGGACGTCCTTTGAATTTTTTGGTCGATATGTGATTCCAGGATTCGTTTTCAGGGCAGGTGTCATTTACAGGCCTGCAATGATTTTGAATATCAACTGACCATTAGCGCTGGGATTAAAGCTGCTGTTGCGTGAAACGGCCACAAGGTGGCAGCAGTGTTCCCTTACCAAATCTGGTTACTAGAGCAACAGAGCCTCAATGGAAGTCGTGTTCTAGATTGTAATTTAGAATGGAATGTGCCAGGAGAAAGCCCCTCAAGTTTGTCTCACTACTTCTTGTTCGTGTTTTTAATTATTTTTTTTATTTTCTATTACAGCAAGTTTGATTACAATGTTTGGCTTGTTGTAGGTTTGGAAGATGTGGTTCTTTTACACATATACAGATGTCTGTTCTTCCTGGGATCCTTTTCCCATGTACGCTAGGACAGAATGTTGAGTAGTCTTCTCTTGGTATTCCGTAGGTCTTTGGTGATTATATATGTCACCTGTGTTTGATTATGTCTGTTAACCCCGATATCGTAATGAAACCAATCCTCACACCTTTCCATTGGTGAACCATAAGTTTGTTTAATGAATCTGTGATTGCCCTTCTCCGTGGAAATATCTGCCCTGGTATCCATTTTTAGGTAATACCTATAAGTGATATGATACGATATGTGTCTTTCACTTTCTGACTTACTCCAAGTCACGTGATTACCTCTAGACTCAACTACGGGGCTGCAAATGGCATTGTGTCCTTTTTTTCCTTGGCTTCTATTCTGCCTTAGCGAGGTCCATTTTCAACAATGTGATTCCCTGAGGGTTGTGGATTAGCTGACCTGGGCGGCCTTACCCTGCTGGCCGGCCCTCCCCAGGTGTGCCTGGTTGAGGTCAATATAAACAGCGCTCCAGGCAGCAATAGCCCCTGAAGTTGTGCCTGACTCCATATTCTCTGCCCCGTCAGCAGTCTCGGGGCTGTGCTGGTGGGAGGGAATGAGGGGCCAAGGCTTTGTTGGTGGCCCGGTGTGAGTGGGGCTCTGCTGGCCTTTCTGCAGGAGTTGCCAGGCTGCCACCTGTAAAGAAGAGGATGTGTCACCCATACCTTCCGCTGGAATTTCTCTCCGGACAGAGGTGAGGAAGGAAAAAAGCAGTGGGGGCCGGGACAGGAGGGGTATCTCAGGCAGGGCAATAGAAAGCTTCCAGAAGAGCGCCCGGGGCCAGGACCATCCTGGCTGGCCTGCAGGCACCAAGTTGGCCTGCGTGCTGTCGCTGGTGTGGCTCCACGGCCCTTCCTCTAGGCTTTCAAGCCCTTGTACATATTCAGGTGTTTTACCTGGGAAGGGTGGGAACAGTTCAGCAGCAGCTGGCCTGGGGCTCAGCTCACTTTTACTCACAGATGCCTCAGCATGGTCCCCCAGCTTTGCAATGAGGACGCTCCTTGCATGGGGGGTGGGTTTCTGGCTGTATGGGAGGTGATTCCCCACCTCTGACCAATTTCAGAATTGTTTACCGCTGGAGCAAGTGCCCTGACAGGGTTTCCCTCTGTATAACTGGTGGGTTCAGGTTTTTTTTTCTTTTATGGTTCAAGTTAGATTTGATTCCTCTTTTATGTATTTATAGATATAAGCATGGAAATAATTCATTCCTATAAATACATCTGTGTGAAGGGGAGAACTTTTTTCTGTTTTATTTTAAAAGTTTATTTTTTAAAATTTTGAAATTTTATTTATTTTTTTATACAGCCGGTTATTATTAGTTATGTATTTTATGCATATACATGTATACAGGTCAATCCCAATCTCCCAACTCATCCCACCAGCACCACCCCATGGCTTCCCACACTTGGTGTCCATACGTTTGTTCTCTACCTCTGTGTCTCTATTTCTTCCCTGCAAACCAGTTCATCTGTACCATTTTTTAGGTTCCACCTATATGCATTAATATACAATATTTGTTTTCCTCTTTCTGACTTACTTCATTCTGTATGACAGTCTCTAGATCCATCGATGTCTCTACAAATGACCCAGTTTCATTCCTTTTTATGGCTGAGTAATATTCCATTTTATATATGTACCACATCTTTATCCATTCATCTGTCTGTGGGCATTTAGGTTGCTTGCATTACCTGGCTATTGTAAATAGTGCTGCAATGAACATTGTGGTGGATGTGCCTTTTTGATTTATGGTTTTCTCTGGGTATATGCCCAGAAGTGGGATTGCTGGATAAGATGGTAATTCTATTTCTAGTTTTTTTAAGGAAACTCCATACTGTTCTCCATAGTGACTGTATCAATTTACATCCCCACCAATAGTGGAAGAGGGCTCCTTTTGTCCACACCCTCCCCAGAATTTGTTGTTTGTAGATTTTCTGATGATGCCGATTCTAACAGGTGTGAGGTGATACCTCATTGTAGTTTTGATTTGCATTTCTCTAATAATTAGTGCTGTTGAGCAGCTTTTCATGTGCGTCTTGGCCATCTCTGTGTCTTCTTTGAAGAAACGTCTCTTTAGATCATCTGCCCATTTTTGTATTGGGTTGTTTGTTTTTTTAATAGTAAGCTGCATGAGTTGTTTATATATATATTGGACATTAAACCTTTGTCCATTGATTCATTTGCACCGATTTTCGCCCATTCTGAGGGATGCCTTTTTCCATTCCCGTTTTTTTAACAAAAAAGGAAAGAAAGAAAAAGAAGCAGAACACTAATGTGCGTAAAATATGCCATTTGAAATGGTGGTTTTGAAATATGGACGTCCTTTGAATTTTTTGGTCGATATGTGACCCCAGGATTTGTTTTCAGGGCAGGTGTCATTTATAGGCCTGCAATGATTTTGAATATCAACTGACCATTAGCGCTGGGATTAAAGCTGCTGTTGCGTGAAACGGCCACAAGGTGGCAGCAGTTCTCCCTTACCAAATCTGGTTACTAGAGCAACAGAGCCTCAATGGAAGTCGTGTTCTAGATTGGAATTTAGAATGGAATGTGCCAGGAGAAAGCCCCTCAAGTTTGTCTCACTACTTCTTGTTCGTGTTTTTAATTTTTTTTTAATTTTCTATTACAGCAAGTTTGATTACAATGTTTGGCCTGTTGTAGGTGTGGAAGATGTGGTTCTGTTACACATATACAGATGTCTGTTCTTCCTGGGATCCTTTTCCCATGTACGTTAGGACAGAATGTTGAGTAGTCTTCTCTTGGTATTCCGTAGGTCTTTGGTGATTTTATATGTCACCTGTGTTTGATTATGTCTGTTAACCCCAATATTGTAATGAAACCAATCCTCACACCTTTCCATTGGTGAACCATAAGTTTGTTTAATGAATCTGTGATTGCCCTTCTCCGTGGAAATATCTGCCCTGGTATCCATTTTTAGGTAATACCTATAAGTGATATGATACGATATGTGTCTTTCACTTTCTGACTTACTCCAAGTCACGTGATTACCTCTAGACTCATCTACGGGGCTGCAAATGGCATTGTGTCCTTTTTTCCCCTGGCTTCTATTCTGCCTTAGCGAGGTCCATTTTCAACAATGTGATTCCCTGAGGGTTGTGGATTAGCTGACCTGGGCAGCCTTACCCTGCCGCCGGCCCTCCCCAGGTGTGCCTGGTTGAGGTCAATATAAACAGCGCTCCAGGCAGCAATAGCCCCTGAAGTTGTGCCTGACTCCATATTCTCTGCCCCGTCAGCAGTCTCGGGGCTGTGCTGGTGGGAGGGAGTGAGGGGCCAAGGCTTTGTTGGTGGCCCAGTGTGAGTGGGGCTCTGCTGGCCTTTCTGCAGGAGTTGCCAGGCTGCCACCTGTAAAGAAGAGGATGTGTCACCCATACCTTCCAATGGAATTTCTCTCCGGAGAGAGGTGAGGAAGTAAAAAAGCAGTGGGGGCCGGGACAGAGGGGTATCACAGGCAGGGCAATAGAAAGCTTCCAGAACAGCACCCGGGGCCAGGACCATCCTGGCTGTCCTGCAGGCACCAAGTTGGCCTGCGTGCGGTCGCTGGTGTGGCTCCACCGCCCTTCCTCTAGGCTTTCAAGCCCTTGTACATATTCAGGTGTTTTACCTGGGAAGGGTGGGAACAGTTCAGCAGCAGCTGGCCTGAGGTTCAGCTCACGTTTACTCACAAATGCCTCAGCACGGTCCCCCAGCTTTGCAATGAGGACGCTCCTTGCATGGGGGGTGGGTTGCTGGCTGTATGGGAGGTGATTCCCCACCTCTGACCAATTTCAGAATTGTTTACCGCTGGAGCAAGTGCCCTGATAGGGTTTCCCTCTGTATAACTGGTGGGTTCAGGTTTCTTTTTTCTTTTATGGTTCAAGTGAGATTTGATTCCTGTTTTATGTATTTATAGATATAAGCATTGAAATAATTCATTCCTATAAATACATCTTTGTAAAGGGAAGAACTTTTTTCTGTTTTATTTTAAAATTTTATTTTTCAAAATTTTGAAATTTAATTTTATTTATTTTTTTATACAGCCGGTTATTATTAGTTATGTATTTCATGCATATACATGTATACAGGTCAATCCCAATCTCCCAACTCATCCCACCAGCACCACCCCATGGCTTCCCACACTTGGTGTCCATACGTTTGTTCTCTACCTCTGTGTCTCTATTTCTTCCCTGCAAACCAGTTCATCTGTACCATTTTTTAGGTTCCACCTATATGCATTAATATACAATATTTGTTTTCCTCTTTCTGACTTACTTCATTCTGTATGACAGTCTCTAGATCCATCGATGTCTCTACAAATGACCCAGTTTCATTCCTTTTTATGGCTGAGTAATATTCCATTTTATATATGTACCACATCTTTATCCATTCATCTGTCTGTGGGCATTTAGGTTGCTTGCATTACCTGGCTATTGTAAATAGTGCTGTAATGAACATTGCGGTGAATGTGCCTTTTTGATTTATGGTTTTCTCTGGGTATATGCCCAGAAGTGGGATTGCTGGATCAGATGGTAATTCTCTTTCTAGTTTTTTTAAGGAAACTCCATACTGTTCTCCATAGTGTCTGTATCAATTTACATCCCCACCAATAGTGGAAGAGGGCTCCTTTTGTCCACACCCTCCCCAGAATTTGTTGTTTGTAGATTTTCTGATGATGCCAATTCTAACAGGTGTGAGGTGATACCTCATTGTAGTTTTGATTTGCATTTCCCTAATAATTAGTGCTGTTGAGCAGCTTTTCATGTGCGTCTTGGCCATCTCTGTGTCTTCTTTGAAGAAACGTCTCTTTAGATCTTCTGCCCATTTTTGTATTGGGTTGTTTGTTTTTTTAATATTAAGCTGCATGAGCTGTTTATAGATATTGGAGATTAAACCTTTGTCCATTGATTCGTTTGCAACGATTTTCGCCCATTCTGAGGGATGCCTTTTTCCATTCCCGTTTTTTTAACAAAAAAGGAAAGAAAGAAAAAGAAGCAGAACACTAATGTGCGTAAAATATGCCTTTTGAAACGGTCGTTTTGAAATATGGACGTCCTTTGAATTTTTTGGTCGATATGTGACCCCAGGATTTGTTTTCAGGGCAGGTGTCATTTACAGGCCTGCAATGATTTTGAATATCAACTGACCATTAGTGCTGGGATTAAAGCTGCTGTTGCGTGAAACGGCCACAAGGTGGCAGCAGTTCTCCCTTACCAAATCTGGTTACTAGAGCAACAGAGCCTCAATGGAAGTCGTGTTCTAGATTGGAATTTAGAATGGAATGTGCCAGGAGAAAGCCCCTCAAGTTTGTCTCACTACTTCTTGTTCGTGTTTTTAATTTACTTCTTTATTTTTTATTACAGCAAGTTTGATTACAATGTTTGGCTTGTTGTAGGTGTGGAAGATGTGGTTCTTTTACACATATAGAGATGTCTGTTCTTCCTGGGATCCTTTTCCCATGTACGCTAGGACAGAATGTTGAGTAGTCTTCTCTTGGTATTCCGTAGGTCTTTGGTGATTATATATGTCACCTGTGTTTGATTATGTCTGTTAACCCCGATATCGTAATGAAACCAATCCTCACACCTTTCCATTGGTGAACCATAAGTTTGTTTAATGAATCTGTGATTGCCCTTCTCCGTGGAAATATCTGCCCTGGTATCCATTTTTAGGTAACACCTATAAGTGATATGATATGATATGTGTCTTTCACTTTCTGACTTACTCCAAGTCACGTGATTACCTCTAGACTCATCTACGGGGCTGCAAATGGCATTGTGTCCTTTTTTTCCTTGGCTTCTATTCTGCCTTAGCGAGGTCCATTTTCAACAATGTGATTCCCTGAGGGTTGTGGATTAGCTGACCTGGGCCGCCTTAACCTGCCGGCCGGCCCTCCCCAGGTGTGCCTGGTTGAGGTCAATAGAAACAGCGCTCCAGGCAGCAATAGCCCCTGAAGTTGTGCCTGACTCCATATTCTCTGCCCCGTCAGCAGTCTCGGGGCTGTGCTGGTGGGAGGGAGTGAGGGGCCAAGGCTTTGTTGGTGGCCCAGTGTGAGTGGGGCTCTGCTGGCCTTTCTGCAGGAGTTGCCAGGCTGCCACCTGTAAAGAAGAGGATGTGTCACCCATACCTTCTGCTGGAATTTCTCTCCGGACAGAGGTGAGGAAGGAAAAAAGCAGTGGGGGCCGGGACAGGAGGGGTATCTCAGGCAGGGCAATAGAAAGCTTCCAGAACAGCGCCCGGGGCCAGGACCATCCTGACTGGCCTGCAGGCACCAAGTTGGCCTGCGTGCTGTCGCTGGTGTGGCTCCACGGCCCTTCCTCTAGGCTTTCAAGCCCTTGTACATATTCAGGTGTTTTACCTGGGAAGGGTGGGAACAGTTCAGCAGCAGATGGCCTGGGGCTCAGCTCACGTTTACTCACAGATGCCTCGGCACGATCCCCCAGCTTTGCAATGAGGACGCTCCTTGCATGGGGGGTGGGTTGCTGGCTGTATGGGAGGTGATTCCCCACCTCTGACCAATTTCAGAATTGTTTACCGCTGGAGCAAGTGCCCTGATAGGGTTTCCCTCTGTATAACTGGTGGTTTCAGGTTTTTTTTTCTTTTATGGTTCAAGTTAGATTTGATTCCTCTTTTATGTATTTATAGATATAAGCATGGAAATAATTCATTCCTATAAATACATCTGTGTGAAGGGAAGAACATTTTTCTGTTTTATGTTAAAATTTTATTTTTTTAAATTTTGAAATTTAATTTTATTTATTTTTTTATACAGCAGGTTATTATTAGTTATGTATTTTATGCATATACATGTATACAGGTCAATCCCAATCTCCCAACTCATCCCACCAGCACCACCCCATGGCTTCCCACACTTGGTGTCCATACGTTTGTTCTCTACCTCTGTGTCTCTATTTCTTCCCTGCAAACCAGTTCATCTGTACCATTTTTTTATGTTCCACCTATATGCATTAATATACAATATTTGTTTTCCTCTTTCTGACTTACTTCATTCTGTATGACAGTCTCTAGATCCATCGATGTCTCTACAAATGACCCAGTTTCATTCCTTTTTATGGCTGAGTAATATTCCATTTTATATATGAACCACATCTTTATCCATTCATCTGTCTGTGGGCATTTAGGTTGCTTGCATTACCTGGCTATTGTAAATAGTGCTGCAATGAACATTGCGGTGAATGTGCCTTTTTGATTTATGGTTTTCTCTGGGTATATGCCCAGAAGTGGGATTGCTGGATCAGATGGTAATTCTCTTTCTAGTTTTTTTAAGGAAACTCCATACTGTTCTCCATAGTGTCTGTATCAATTTACATCCCCACCAATAGTGGAAGAGGGCTCCTTTTGTCCACACCCTCCCCAGAATTTGTTGTTTGTAGATTTTCTGATGATGCCAATTCTAACAGGTGTGAGGTGATACCTCATTGTAGTTTTGATTTGCATTTCCCTAATAATTAGTGCTGTTGAGCAGCTTTTCATGTGCGTCTTGGCCATCTCTGTGTCTTCTTTGAAGAAACGTCTCTTTAGATCTTCTGCCCATTTTTGTATTGGGTTGTTTGTTTTTTTAATATTAAGCTGCATGAGCTGTTTATAGATATTGGAGATTAAACCTTTGTCCATTGATTCGTTTGCAACGATTTTCGCCCATTCTGAGGGATGCCTTTTTCCATTCCCGTTTTTTTAACAAAAAAGGAAAGAAAGAAAAAGAAGCAGAACACTAATGTGCGTAAAATATGCCTTTTGAAACGGTCGTTTTGAAATATGGACGTCCTTTGAATTTTTTGGTCGATATGTGACCCCAGGATTTGTTTTCAGGGCAGGTGTCATTTACAGGCCTGCAATGATTTTGAATATCAACTGACCATTAGTGCTGGGATTAAAGCTGCTGTTGCGTGAAACGGCCACAAGGTGGCAGCAGTTCTCCCTTACCAAATCTGGTTACTAGAGCAACAGAGCCTCAATGGAAGTCGTGTTCTAGATTGGAATTTAGAATGGAATGTGCCAGGAGAAAGCCCCTCAAGTTTGTCTCACTACTTCTTGTTCGTGTTTTTAATTTACTTCTTTATTTTTTATTACAGCAAGTTTGATTACAATGTTTGGCTTGTTGTAGGTGTGGAAGATGTGGTTCTTTTACACATATAGAGATGTCTGTTCTTCCTGGGATCCTTTTCCCATGTACGCTAGGACAGAATGTTGAGTAGTCTTCTCTTGGTATTCCGTAGGTCTTTGGTGATTATATATGTCACCTGTGTTTGATTATGTCTGTTAACCCCGATATCGTAATGAAACCAATCCTCACACCTTTCCATTGGTGAACCATAAGTTTGTTTAATGAATCTGTGATTGCCCTTCTCCGTGGAAATATCTGCCCTGGTATCCATTTTTAGGTAACACCTATAAGTGATATGATATGATATGTGTCTTTCACTTTCTGACTTACTCCAAGTCACGTGATTACCTCTAGACTCATCTACGGGGCTGCAAATGGCATTGTGTCCTTTTTTTCCTTGGCTTCTATTCTGCCTTAGCGAGGTCCATTTTCAACAATGTGATTCCCTGAGGGTTGTGGATTAGCTGACCTGGGCCGCCTTAACCTGCCGGCCGGCCCTCCCCAGGTGTGCCTGGTTGAGGTCAATAGAAACAGCGCTCCAGGCAGCAATAGCCCCTGAAGTTGTGCCTGACTCCATATTCTCTGCCCCGTCAGCAGTCTCGGGGCTGTGCTGGTGGGAGGGAGTGAGGGGCCAAGGCTTTGTTGGTGGCCCAGTGTGAGTGGGGCTCTGCTGGCCTTTCTGCAGGAGTTGCCAGGCTGCCACCTGTAAAGAAGAGGATGTGTCACCCATACCTTCTGCTGGAATTTCTCTCCGGACAGAGGTGAGGAAGGAAAAAAGCAGTGGGGGCCGGGACAGGAGGGGTATCTCAGGCAGGGCAATAGAAAGCTTCCAGAACAGCGCCCGGGGCCAGGACCATCCTGACTGGCCTGCAGGCACCAAGTTGGCCTGCGTGCTGTCGCTGGTGTGGCTCCACGGCCCTTCCTCTAGGCTTTCAAGCCCTTGTACATATTCAGGTGTTTTACCTGGGAAGGGTGGGAACAGTTCAGCAGCAGATGGCCTGGGGCTCAGCTCACGTTTACTCACAGATGCCTCGGCACGATCCCCCAGCTTTGCAATGAGGACGCTCCTTGCATGGGGGGTGGGTTGCTGGCTGTATGGGAGGTGATTCCCCACCTCTGACCAATTTCAGAATTGTTTACCGCTGGAGCAAGTGCCCTGATAGGGTTTCCCTCTGTATAACTGGTGGTTTCAGGTTTTTTTTTCTTTTATGGTTCAAGTTAGATTTGATTCCTCTTTTATGTATTTATAGATATAAGCATGGAAATAATTCATTCCTATAAATACATCTGTGTGAAGGGAAGAACATTTTTCTGTTTTATGTTAAAATTTTATTTTTTTAAATTTTGAAATTTAATTTTATTTATTTTTTTATACAGCAGGTTATTATTAGTTATGTATTTTATGCATATACATGTATACAGGTCAATCCCAATCTCCCAACTCATCCCACCAGCACCACCCCATGGCTTCCCACACTTGGTGTCCATACGTTTGTTCTCTACCTCTGTGTCTCTATTTCTTCCCTGCAAACCAGTTCATCTGTACCATTTTTTTATGTTCCACCTATATGCATTAATATACAATATTTGTTTTCCTCTTTCTGACTTACTTCATTCTGTATGACAGTCTCTAGATCCATCGATGTCTCTACAAATGACCCAGTTTCATTCCTTTTTATGGCTGAGTAATATTCCATTTTATATATGAACCACATCTTTATCCATTCATCTGTCTGTGGGCATTTAGGTTGCTTGCATTACCTGGCTATTGTAAATAGTGCTGCAATGAACATTGCGGTGAATGTGCCTTTTTGATTTATGGTTTTCTCAGGGTATATGCCCAGAAGTGGGATTGCTGGATCAGATGGTAATTCTCTTTCTAGTTTTTTTAAGGAAACTCCATACTGTTCTCCATAGTGTCTGTATCAATTTACATCCCCACCAATAGTGGAAGAGGGCTCCTTTTGTCCACACCCTCCCCAGAATTTGTTGTTTGTAGATTTTCTGATGATGCCAATTCTAACAGGTGTGAGGTGATACCTCATTGTAGTTTTGATTTGCATTTCCCTAATAATTAGTGCTGTTGAGCAGCTTTTCATGTGCGTCTTGGCCATCTCTGTGTCTTCTTTGAAGAAACGTCTCTTTAGATCTTCTGCCCATTTTTGTATTGGGTTGTTTGTTTTTTTAATATTAAGCTGCATGAGCTGTTTATAGATATTGGAGATTAAACCTTTGTCCATTGATTCGTTTGCAACGATTTTCGCCCATTCTGAGGGATGCCTTTTTCCATTCCCGTTTTTTTAACAAAAAAGGAAAGAAAGAAAAAGAAGCAGAACACTAATGTGCGTAAAATATGCCTTTTGAAACGGTCGTTTTGAAATATGGACGTCCTTTGAATTTTTTGGTCGATATGTGACCCCAGGATTTGTTTTCAGGGCAGGTGTCATTTACAGGCCTGCAATGATTTTGAATATCAACTGACCATTAGTGCTGGGATTAAAGCTGCTGTTGCGTGAAACGGCCACAAGGTGGCAGCAGTTCTCCCTTACCAAATCTGGTTACTAGAGCAACAGAGCCTCAATGGAAGTCGTGTTCTAGATTGGAATTTAGAATGGAATGTGCCAGGAGAAAGCCCCTCAAGTTTGTCTCACTACTTCTTGTTCGTGTTTTTAATTTACTTCTTTATTTTTTATTACAGCAAGTTTGATTACAATGTTTGGCTTGTTGTAGGTGTGGAAGATGTGGTTCTTTTACACATATAGAGATGTCTGTTCTTCCTGGGATCCTTTTCCCATGTACGCTAGGACAGAATGTTGAGTAGTCTTCTCTTGGTATTCCGTAGGTCTTTGGTGATTATATATGTCACCTGTGTTTGATTATGTCTGTTAACCCCGATATCGTAATGAAACCAATCCTCACACCTTTCCATTGGTGAACCATAAGTTTGTTTAATGAATCTGTGATTGCCCTTCTCCGTGGAAATATCTGCCCTGGTATCCATTTTTAGGTAACACCTATAAGTGATATGATATGATATGTGTCTTTCACTTTCTGACTTACTCCAAGTCACGTGATTACCTCTAGACTCATCTACGGGGCTGCAAATGGCATTGTGTCCTTTTTTTCCTTGGCTTCTATTCTGCCTTAGCGAGGTCCATTTTCAACAATGTGATTCCCTGAGGGTTGTGGATTAGCTGACCTGGGCCGCCTTAACCTGCCGGCCGGCCCTCCCCAGGTGTGCCTGGTTGAGGTCAATAGAAACAGCGCTCCAGGCAGCAATAGCCCCTGAAGTTGTGCCTGACTCCATATTCTCTGCCCCGTCAGCAGTCTCGGGGCTGTGCTGGTGGGAGGGAGTGAGGGGCCAAGGCTTTGTTGGTGGCCCAGTGTGAGTGGGGCTCTGCTGGCCTTTCTGCAGGAGTTGCCAGGCTGCCACCTGTAAAGAAGAGGATGTGTCACCCATACCTTCTGCTGGAATTTCTCTCCGGACAGAGGTGAGGAAGGAAAAAAGCAGTGGGGGCCGGGACAGGAGGGGTATCTCAGGCAGGGCAATAGAAAGCTTCCAGAACAGCGCCCGGGGCCAGGACCATCCTGACTGGCCTGCAGGCACCAAGTTGGCCTGCGTGCTGTCGCTGGTGTGGCTCCACGGCCCTTCCTCTAGGCTTTCAAGCCCTTGTACATATTCAGGTGTTTTACCTGGGAAGGGTGGGAACAGTTCAGCAGCAGATGGCCTGGGGCTCAGCTCACGTTTACTCACAGATGCCTCGGCACGATCCCCCAGCTTTGCAATGAGGACGCTCCTTGCATGGGGGGTGGGTTGCTGGCTGTATGGGAGGTGATTCCCCACCTCTGACCAATTTCAGAATTGTTTACCGCTGGAGCAAGTGCCCTGATAGGGTTTCCCTCTGTATAACTGGTGGTTTCAGGTTTTTTTTTCTTTTATGGTTCAAGTTAGATTTGATTCCTCTTTTATGTATTTATAGATATAAGCATGGAAATAATTCATTCCTATAAATACATCTGTGTGAAGGGAAGAACATTTTTCTGTTTTATGTTAAAATTTTATTTTTTTAAATTTTGAAATTTAATTTTATTTATTTTTTTATACAGCAGGTTATTATTAGTTATGTATTTTATGCATATACATGTATACAGGTCAATCCCAATCTCCCAACTCATCCCACCAGCACCACCCCATGGCTTCCCACACTTGGTGTCCATACGTTTGTTCTCTACCTCTGTGTCTCTATTTCTTCCCTGCAAACCAGTTCATCTGTACCATTTTTTTATGTTCCACCTATATGCATTAATATACAATATTTGTTTTCCTCTTTCTGACTTACTTCATTCTGTATGACAGTCTCTAGATCCATCGATGTCTCTACAAATGACCCAGTTTCATTCCTTTTTATGGCTGAGTAATATTCCATTTTATATATGAACCACATCTTTATCCATTCATCTGTCTGTGGGCATTTAGGTTGCTTGCATTACCTGGCTATTGTAAATAGTGCTGCAATGAACATTGCGGTGAATGTGCCTTTTTGATTTATGGTTTTCTCAGGGTATATGCCCAGAAGTGGGATTGCTGGATCAGATGGTAATTCTCTTTCTAGTTTTTTTAAGGAAACTCCATACTGTTCTCCATAGTGTCTGTATCAATTTACATCCCCACCAATAGTGGAAGAGGGCTCCTTTTGTCCACACCCTCCCCAGAATTTGTTGTTTGTAGATTTTCTGATGATGCCAATTCTAACAGGTGTGAGGTGATACCTCATTGTAGTTTTGATTTGCATTTCCCTAATAATTAGTGCTGTTGAGCAGCTTTTCATGTGCGTCTTGGCCATCTCTGTGTCTTCTTTGAAGAAACGTCTCTTTAGATCTTCTGCCCATTTTTGTATTGGGTTGTTTGTTTTTTTAACATTAAGCTGCATGAGCTGTTTATAGATATTGGAGATTAAACCTTTGTCCATTGATTCGTTTGCAACGATTTTCGCCCATTCTGAGGGATGCCTTTTTCCATTCCCGTTTTTTGAACAAAAAAGGAAAGAAAGAAAAAGAAGCAGAACACTAATGTGCGTAAAATATGCCTTTTGAAATGGTCGTTTTGAAATATGGACGTCCTTTGAATTTTTTGGTCGATATGTGATTCCAGGATTCGTTTTCAGGGCAGGTGTCATTTACAGGCCTGCAATGATTTTGAATATCAACTGACCATTAGCGCTGGGATTAAAGCTGCTGTTGCGTGAAACGGCCACAAGGTGGCAGCAGTTCTCCCTTACCAAATCTGGTTACTAGAGCAACAGAGCCTCAATGGAAGTCGTGTTCTAGATTGGAATTTAGAATGGAATGTGCCAGGAGAAAGCCCCTCAAGTTTGTCTCACTACTTCTTGTTCGTGTTTTTAATTTTTTTTTTATTTTCTATTACAGCAAGTTTGATTACAATGTTTGGCTTGTTGTAGGTTTGGAAGATGTGGTTCTTTTACACATATACAGATGTCTGTTCTTCCTGGGATCCTTTTCCCATGTACGCTAGGACAGAATGTTGAGTAGTCTTCTCTTGGTATTCCGTAGGTCTTTGGTGATTATATATGTCACCTGTGTTTGATTATCTCTGTTAACCCCGATATCGTAATGAAACCAATCCTCACACCTTTCCATTGGTGAACCATAAGTTTGTTTAATGAATCTGTGATTGCCCTTCTCCGTGGAAATATCTGCCCTGGTATCCATTTTTAGGTAATACCTATAAGTGATATGATACGATATGTGTCTTTCACTTTCTGACTTACTACAAGTCACGTGATTACCTCTAGACTCAACTACGGGGCTGCAAATGGCATTGTGTCCTTTTTTTCCTTGGCTTCTATTCTGCGTTAGCGAGGTCCATTTTCAACAATGTGATTCCCTGAGGGTTGTGGATTAGCTGACCTGGGCGGCCTTACCCTGCTGGCCGGCCCTCCCCAGGTGTGCCTGGTTGAGGTCAATATAAACAGCGCTCCAGGCAGCAATAGCCCCTGAAGTTGTGCCTGACTCCATATTCTCTGCCCCGTCAGCAGTCTTGGGGCTGTGCTGGTGGGAGGGAGTGAGGGGCCAAGGCTTTGTTGGTGGCCCGGTGTGAGTGGGGCTCTGCTGGCCTTTCTGCAGGAGTTGCCAGGCTGCCATCTGTAAAGAAGAGGATGTGTCACCCATACCTTCCGCTGGAATTTCTCTCCGGACAGAGGTGAGGAAGGAAAAAAAGCAGTGGGGGCCGGGACAGGAGGGGTATCTCAGGCAGGGCAATAGAAAGCTTCCAGAACAGCGCCCGGGGCCAGGACCATCCTGGCTGGCCTGCAGGCACCAAGTTGGCCTGCGTGCTGTCGCTGGTGTGGCTCCACGGCCCTTCCTCTAGGCTTTCAAGCCCTTGTACATATTCAGGTGTTTTACCTGGGAAGGGTGGGAACAGTTCAGCAGCAGCTGGCCTGGGGCTCAGCTCACTTTTACTCACAGATGCCTCAGCATGGTCCCCCAGCTTTGCAATGAGGACGCTCCTTGCATGGGGGGTGGGTTTCTGGCTGTATGGGAGGTGATTCCCCACCTCTGCCAAATTTCAGAATTGTTTACCGCTGGAGCAAGTGCCCTGACAGGGTTTCCCTCTGTATAACTGGTGGGTTCAGGTTTTTTTTTTCTTTTATGGTTCAAGTTAGATTTGATTCCTCTTTTATGTATTTATAGATATAAGCATGGAAATAATTCATTCCTATAAATACATCTGTGTGAAGGGAAGAACTTTTTTCTGTTTTATTTTAAAAGTTAATTTTTTAAAATTTTGAAATTTTATTTATTTTTTTATACAGCCGGTTATTATTAGTTATGTATTTTATGCATATACATGTATACAGGTCAATCCCAATCTCCCAACTCATCCCACCACCACCACCCCATGGCTTCCCACACTTGGTGTCCATACGTTTGTTCCCTACCTCTGTGTCTCTATTTCTTCCCTGCAAACCAGTTCACCTGTACCATTTTTTAGGTTCCACCTATATGCATTAATATACAATATTTGTTTTCCTCTTTCTGACTTACTTCATTCTGTATGACAGTCTCTAGATCCATCGATGTCTCTACAAATGACCCAGTTTCATTCCTTTTTATGGCTGAGTAATATTCCATTTTATATATGTACCACATCTTTATCCATTCATCTGTCTGTGGGCATTTAGTTTGCTTGCATTACCTGGCTATTGTAAATAGTGCTGCAATGAACATTGTGGTGGATGTGCGTTTTTGATTTATGGTTTTCTCTGGGTATATGCCCAGAAGTGGGATTGCTGGATCAGATGGTAATTCTATTTCTAGTTTTTTTAAGGAAACTCCATACTGTTCTCCATGGTGACTGTATCAATTTACATCCCCACCAATAGTGGAAGAGGGCTCCTTTTGTCCACACCCTCCCCAGAATTTGTTGTTTGTAGATTTTCTGATGATGCCGATTCTAACAGGTGTGAGGTGATACCTCATTGTAGTTTTGATTTGCATTTTTCTAATAATTAGTGCTGTTGAGCAGCTTTTCATGTGCGTCTTGGCCATCTCTGTGTCTTCTTTGAAGAAACGTCTCTTTAGATCATCTGCCCATTTTTGTATTGGGTTGTTTGTTTTTTTAATAGTAAGCTGCATGAGTTGTTTATATATATATTGGACATTAAACCTTTGTCCTTTGATTCATTTGCAACGATTTTCGCCCATTCTGAGTGATGCCCTTTTCCATTCCCGTTTTTTGAACAAAAAAGGAAAGAAAGAAAAAGAAGCAGAACACTAATGTGCGTAAAATATGCCATTTGAAATGGTGGTTTTGAAATATGGACGTCCTTTGAATTTTTTGGTCGATATGTGACCCCAGGATTTGTTTTCAGGGCAGGTGTCATTTATAGGCCTGCAATGATTTTGAATATCAACTGACCATTAGCGCTGGGATTAAAGCTGCTGTTGCGTGAAACGGCCACAAGGTGGCAGCAGTTCTCCCTTACCAAATCTGGTTACTAGAGCAACAGAGCCTCAATGGAAGTCGTGTTCTAGATTGGAATTTAGAATGGAATGTGCCAGGAGAAAGCCCCTCAAGTTTGTCTCACTACTTCTTGTTCGTGTTTTTAATTTTTTTTTAATTTTCTATTACAGCAAGTTTGATTACAATGTTTGGCCTGTTGTAGGTGTGGAAGATGTGGTTCTGTTACACATATACAGATGTCTGTTCTTCCTGGGATCCTTTTCCCATGTACGTTAGGACAGAATGTTGAGTAGTCTTCTCTTGGTATTCCGTAGGTCTTTGGTGATTTTATATGTCACCTGTGTTTGATTATGTCTGTTAACCCCAATATTGTAATGAAACCAATCCTCACACCTTTCCATTGGTGAACCATAAGTTTGTTTAATGAATCTGTGATTGCCCTTCTCCGTGGAAATATCTGCCCTGGTATCCATTTTTAGGTAATACCTATAAGTGATATGATACGATATGTGTCTTTCACATTCTGACTTACTCCAAGTTACGTGATTACCTCTAGACTCATCTACGGGGCTGCAAATGGCATTGTGTCCTTTTTTCCCCTGGCTTCTATTCTGCCTTAGCGAGGTCCATTTTCAACAATGTGATTCCCTGAGGGTTGTGGATTAGCTGACCTGGGCAGCCTTACCCTGCCGGCCGGCCCTCCCCAGGTGTGCCTGGTTGAGGTCAATAGAAACAGCGCTCCAGGCAGCAATAGCCCCTGAAGTTGTGCCTGACTCCATATTCTCTGCCCCGTCAGCAGTCTCGGGGCTGTGCTGGTGGGAGGGAGTGAGGGGCCAAGGCTTTGTTGGTGGCCCGGTGTGAGTGGGGCTCTGCTGGCCTTTCTGCAGGAGTTGCCAGGCTGCCACCTGTAAAGAAGAGGATGTGTCACCCATACCTTCCGATGGAATTTCTCTCCGGACAGAGGTGAGGAAGTAAAAAAACAGTGGGGGCCGGGACAGAGGGGTATCTCAGGCAGGGCAATAGAAAGCTTCCAGAACAGCACCCGGGGCCAGGACCATCCTGGCTGTCCTGCAGGCACCAAGTTGGCCTGCGTGCGGTCACTGGTGTGGCTCCACGGCCCTTCCTCTAGGCTTTCAAGCCCTTGTACATATTCAGGTGTTTTACCTGGGAAGGGTGGGAACAGTTCAGCAGCAGCTGGCCTGAGGTTCAGCTCACGTTTACTCACAAATGCCTCAGCACGGTCCCCCAGCTTTGCAATGAGGACGCTCCTTGCATGGGGGGTGGGTTGCTGGATGTATGGGAGGTGATTCCCCACCTCTGACCAATTTCAGAATTGTTTACCGCTGGAGCAAGTGCCCTGATAGGGTTTCCCTCTGTATAACTGGTGGGTTCAGTGTTTTTTTTTCTTTTATGGTTCAAGTGAGATTTGATTCCTGTTTTATGTATTTATAGATATAAGCATTGAAATAATTCATTCCTATAAATACATCTGTGTAAAGGGAAGAACTTTTTTCTGTTTTATTTTAAAATTTTATTTTTTAAAATTTTGAAATTTAATTTTATTTATTTTTTTATACAGCCGGTTATTATTAGTTATGTATTTTATGCATATACATGTATACAGGTCAATCCCAATCTCCCAACTCATCCCACCACCACCACCCCATGGCTTCCCACACTTGGTGTCCATACGTTTGTTCTCTACCTCTGTGTCTCTATTTCTTCCCTGCAAACCAGTTCATCTGTACCATTTTTTAGGTTCCACCTATATGCATTAATATACAATATTTGTTTTCCTCTTTCTGACTTACTTCATTCTGTATGACAGTCTCTAGATCCATCGATGTCTCTACAAATGACCCAGTTTCATTCCTTTTTATGGCTGAGTAATATTCCATTTTATATATGTACCACATCTTTATCCATTCATCTGTCTGTGGGCATTTAGGTTGCTTGCATTACCTGGCTATTGTAAATAGTGCTGCAATGAACATTGTGGTGAATGTGCCTTTTTGATTTATGGTTTTCTCTGGGTATATGCCCAGAAGTGGGATTGCTGGATCAGATGGTAATTCTCTTTCTAGTTTTTTTAAGGAAACTCCATACTGTTCTCCATAGTGTCTGTATCAATTTACATCCCCACCAATAGTGGAAGAGGGCTCCTTTTGTCCACACCCTCCCTAGAATTTGTTGTTTGTAGATTTTCTGATGATGCCAATTCTAACAGGTGTGAGGTGATACCTCATTGTAGTTTTGATTTGCATTTCCCTAATAATTAGTGCTGTTGAGCAGCTTTTCATGTGCGTCTTGGCCATCTCTGTGTCTTCTTTGAAGAAACGTCTCTTTAGATCTTCTGCCCATTTTTGTATTGGGTTGTTTGTTTTTTTAATATTAAGCTGCATGAGCTGTTTATAGATATTGGAGATTAAACCTTTGTCCATTGATTCGTTTGCAACGATTTTCGCCCATTCTGAGGGATGCCTTTTTCCATTCCCGTTTTTTTAACAAAAAAGGAAAGAAAGAAAAAGAAGCAGAACACTAATGTGCGTAAAATATGCCTTTTGAAACGGTCGTTTTGAAATATGGAAGTCCTTTGAATATTTTGGTCGATATGTGACCCCAGGATTTGTTTTCAGGGCAGGTGTCATTTACAGGCCTGCAATGATTTTGAATATCAACTGACCATTAGCGCTGGGATTAAAGCTGCTGTTGCGTGAAACGGCCACAAGGTGGCAGCAGTTCTCCCTTACCAAATCTGGTTACTAGAGCAACAGAGCCTCAATGGAAGTCGTGTTCTAGATTGGAATTTAGAATGGAATGTGCCAGGAGAAAGCCCCTCAAGTTTGTCTCACTACTTCTTGTTCGTGTTTTTAATTTTTTTTTTATTTTCTATTACAGCAAGTTTGATTACAATGTTTGGCTTGTTGTAGGTTTGGAAGATGTGGTTCTTTTACACATATACAGATGTCTGTTCTTCCTGGGATCCTTTTCCCATGTACGCTAGGACAGAATGTTGAGTAGTCTTCTCTTGGTATTCCGTAGGTCTTTGGTGATTATATATGTCACCTGTGTTTGATTATGTCTGTTAACCCCGATATCGTAATGAAACCAATCCTCACACCTTTCCATTGGTGAACCATAAGTTTGTTTAATGAATCTGTGATTGCCCTTCTCCGTGGAAATATCTGCCCTGGTATCCATTTTTAGGTAATACCTATAAGTGATATGATACGATATGTGTCTTTCACCTTCTGACTTACTACAAGTCACGTGATTACCTCTAGACTCAACTACGGGGCTGCAAATGGCATTGTGTCCTTTTTTTCCTTGGCTTCTATTCTGCCTTAGCGAGGTCCATTTTCAACAATGTGATTCCCTGAGGGTTGTGGATTAGCTGACCTGGGCGGCCTTACCCTGCTGGCCGGCCCTCCCCAGGTGTGCCTGGTTGAGGTCAATATAAACAGCGCTCCAGGCAGCAATAGCCCCTGAAGTTGTGCCTGACTCCATATTCTCTGCCCCGTCAGCAGTCCCGGGGCTGTGCTGGTGGGAGGGAGTGAGGGGCCAAGGCTTTGTTGGTGGCCCGGTGTGAGTGGGGCTCTGCTGGCCTTTCTGCAGGAGTTGCCAGGCTGCCACCTGTAAAGAAGAGGATGTGTCACCCATACCTTCCGCTGGAATTTCTCTCCGGACAGAGGTGAGGAAGGAAAAAAGCAGTGGGGGCCGGGACAGGAGGGGAATCTCAGGCAGGGCAATAGAAAGCTTCCAGAAGAGCGCCCGGGGCCAGGACCATCCTGGCTGGCCTGCAGGCACCAAGTTGGCCTGCGTGCTGTCGCTGGTGTGGCTCCACGGCCCTTCCTCTAGGCTTTCAAGCCCTTGTACATATTCAGGTGTTTTACCTGGGAAGGGTGGGAACAGTTCAGCAGCAGCTGGCCTGGGGCTCAGCTCACTTGTACTCACAGATGCCTCAGCATGGTCCCCCAGCTTTGCAATGAGGACGCTCCTTGCATGGGGGGTGGGTTTCTGGCTGTATGGGAGGTGATTCCCCACCTCTGACCAATTTCAGAATTGTTTACCGCTGGAGCAAGTGCCCTGACAGGGTTTCCCTCTGTATAACTGGTGGGTTCAGGTTTTTTTTTCTTTTATGGTTCAAGTTAGATTTGATTCCTCTTTTATGTATTTATAGATATAAGCATGGAAATAATTCATTCCTATAAATATACCTGTGTGAAGGGAAGAACTTTTTTATGTTTTATTTTAAAAGTTTATTTTTAAAAATTTTGAAATTTAATTTTATTTATTTTTTTATACAGCCGGTTATTATTAGTTATGTATTTTATGCATATACATTTATACAGGTCAATCCCAATCTCCCAACTCATCCCACCAGCACCACCCCATGGCTTCCCACACTTGGTGTCCATACGTTTGTTCTCTACCTCTGTGTCTCTATTTCTTCCCTGCAAACCAGTTCATCTGTACCATTTTTTAGGTTCCACCTATATGCATTCATATACAATATTTGTTTTCCTCTTTCTGACTGACTTCATTCTGTATGACAGTCTCTAGATCCATCGATGTCTCTACAAATGACCCAGTTTCATTCCTTTTTATGGCTGAGTAATATTCCATTTTATATATGTACCACATCTTTATCCATTCATCTGTCTGTGGGCATTTAGGTTGCTTGCATTACCTGGCTATTGTAAATAGTGCTGCAATGAACATTGTGGTGGATGTGCGTTTTTGATTTATGGTTTTCTCTGGGTATATGCCCAGAAGTGGGATTGCTGGATCAGATGGTAATTCTATTTCTAGTTTTTAAAGGAAACTCCATACTGTTCTCCATAGTGACTGTATCAATTTACATCCCCACCAACAGTGGAAGAGGGCTCCTTTTGTCCACACCCTCCCCAGAATTTGTTGTTTGTAGATTTTCTGATGATGCCAATTCTAACAGGTGTGAGGTGATACCTCATTGTAGTTTTGATTTGCATTTTTCTAATAATTAGTGCTGTTGAGCAGCTTTTCACGTGCGTCTTGGCCATCTCTGTGTCTTCTTTGAAGAAACGTCTCTTTAGATCTTCTGCCCATTTTTGTATTGGGTTGTTTGTTTTTTTAATATTAAGCTGCATGAGCTGTTTATAGATATTGGAGATTAAACCTTTGTCCATTGATTCGTTTGCAACGATTTTCGCCCATTCTGAGGGATGCCTTTTTCCATTCCCGTTTTTTTAACAAAAAAGGAAAGAAAGAAAAAGAAGCAGAACACTAATGTGCGTAAAATATGCCTTTTGAAACGGTCGTTTTGAAATATGGACGTCCTTTGAATTTTTTGGTCGATATGTGAACCCAGGATTCGTTTTCAGGGCAGGTGTCATTTACAGGCCTGCAATGATTTTGAATATCAACTGACCATTAGCGCTGGGATTAAAGCTGCTGTTGCGTGAAAGGGCCACAAGGTGGCAGCAGTCCTCCCTTACCAAATCTGGTTACTAGAGCAACAGAGCCTCAATGGAAGTCGTGTTCTAGATTGGAATTTAGAATGGAATGTGCCAGGAGAAAGCCCCTCAAGTTTGTCTCACTACTTCTTGTTCGTGTTTTTAATTTTTTTTTATTTTCTATTACAGCAAGTTTGATTACAATGTTTGGCTTGTTGTAGGTGTGGAAGATGTGGTTCTTTTACACATATACAGATGTCTGTTCTTCCTGGGATCCTTTTCCCATGTACGTTAGGACAGAATGTTGAGTAGTCTTCTCTTGGTATTCCGTAGGTCTTTGGTGATTATATATGTCACCTGTGTTTGCTTATGTCTGTTAACCCCGATATCGTAATGAAACCAATCCTCACACCTTTCCATTGGTGAACCATAATTTGTTTAATGAATCTGTGATTGCCCTTCTCCGTGGAAATATCTGCCCTGGTATCCATTTTTAGGTAATACCGATAAGTGATATGATACGATATGTGTCTTTCACTTTCTGACTTACTCCAAGTCACGTGATTACCTCTAGACTCAAGTACGGGGCTGCATATGGCATTGTGTCCTTTTTTTCCTTGGCTTCTATTCTGCCTTAGCGAGGTCCATTTTCAACAATGTGATTCCCTGAGGGTTGTGGATTAGCTGACCTGGGCAGCCTTACCCTGCCGGCCGGCCCTCCACAGGTGTGCCTGGTTGAGGTCAAGAGAAACAGTGCTCCAGGCAGCAATAGCCCCTGAAGTTGTGCCTGACTCCATATTCTCTGCCCCGTCAGCAGTCTCGGGGCTGTGCTGGTGGGAGGGAGTGAGGGGCCAGGGCTTTGTTGGTGGCCCGGTGTGAGTGGGGATCTGCTGGCCTTTCTGCAGGAGTTGCCAGGCTGCCACCTGTAAAGAAGAGGATGTGTCACCCATACCTTCCGCTGGAATTTCTCTCTGGACAGAGGTGAGGAAGGAAAAAAGCAGTGGGGGCCGGGACAGGAGGGGTATCTCAGGCAGGGCAATAGAAAGCTTCCAGAACAGCGCTCGGGGCCAGGACCATCCTGACTGGCCTGCAGGCACCAAGTTGGCCTGCGTGCTGTCACTGGTGTGGCTCCGCGGCCCTTCCTCTAGCTTTCAAGCCCTTGTACATATTCAGGTGTTTTACCTGGGAAGGGTGGGAACAGTTCAGCAACAGCTGGCCTGGGGTTCAGCTCACGTTTACTCACAGATGCCTCGGCACGGTCCCCCAGCTTTGCAATGAGGACGCTCCTTGCATGGGGGGTGTGTTGCTGGCTGTATGGGAGGTGATTCCCCACCTCTGACCAATTTCAGAATTGTTTACCGCTGGAGCAAGTGCCCTGATAGGGTTTCCCTCTGTATAACTGGTGGTTTCAGGTTTTTTTTCTTTTATGTTTCAAGTTAGATTTGATTCCTCTTTTATGTATTTATAGATATAAGCATGGAAATAATTCATTCCTATAAATACATCTGTGTGAAGGGAAGAAATTTTTTCTGTTTTATTTTAAAATTTTTTTTTTAAATTTTGAAATTTAATTTTATTTTTTTTATACAGCAGGTTATTATTAGTTATGTATTTTGTGCATATACATGTATACAGGTCAATCCCAATCTCCCAACTCATCCCACCAGCACCACCCCATGGCTTCCCACACTTGGTGTCCATACGTTTGTTCTCTACCTCTGTGTCTCTATTTCTTCCCTGCAAACCAGTTCATCTGTACCATTTTTTTATGTTCCACCTATATGCATTAATATACAATATTTGTTTTCCTCTTTCTGACTTACTTCATTCTGTATGACAGTCTCTAGATCCATCGATGTCTCTACAAATGACCCAGTTTCATTCCTTTTTATGGCTGAGTAATATTCCATTTTATATATGAACCACATCTTTATCCATTCATCTGTCTGTGGGCATTTAGGTTGCTTGCATTACCTGGCTATTGTAAATAGTGCTGCAATGAACATTGCGGTGAATGTGCCTTTTTGATTTATGGTTTTCTCAGGGTATATGCCCAGAAGTGGGATTGCTGGATCAGATGGTAATTCTCTTTCTAGTTTTTTTAAGGAAACTCCATACTGTTCTCCATAGTGTCTGTATCAATTTACATCCCCACCAATAGTGGAAGAGGGCTCCTTTTGTCCACACCCTCCCCAGAATTTGTTGTTTGTAGATTTTCTGATGATGCCAATTCTAACAGGTGTGAGGTGATACCTCATTGTAGTTTTGATTTGCATTTCCCTAATAATTAGTGCTGTTGAGCAGCTTTTCATGTGCGTCTTGGCCATCTCTGTGTCTTCTTTGAAGAAACGTCTCTTTAGATCTTCTGCCCATTTTTGTATTGGGTTGTTTGTTTTTTTAACATTAAGCTGCATGAGCTGTTTATAGATATTGGAGATTAAACCTTTGTCCATTGATTCGTTTGCAACGATTTTCGCCCATTCTGAGGGATGCCTTTTTCCATTCCCGTTTTTTTAACAAAAAAGGAAAGAAAGAAAAACAAGCAGAACACTAATGTGCGTAAAATATGCCTTTTGAAATGGTCGTTTTGAAATATGGACGTCCTTTGAATTTTTTGGTCGATATGTGATTCCAGGATTCGTTTTCAGGGCAGGTGTCATTTACAGGCCTGCAATGATTTTGAATATCAACTGACCATTAGCGCTGGGATTAAAGCTGCTGTTGCGTGAAACGGCCACAAGGTGGCAGCAGTTCTCCCTTACCAAATCTGGTTACTAGAGCAACAGAGCCTCAATGGAAGTCGTGTTCTAGATTGGAATTTAGAATGGAATGTGCCAGGAGAAAGCCCCTCAAGTTTGTCTCACTACTTCTTGTTCGTGTTTTTAATTTTTTTTTTATTTTCTATTACAGCAAGTTTGATTACAATGTTTGGCTTGTTGTAGGTTTGGAAGATGTGGTTCTTTTACACATATACAGATGTCTGTTCTTCCTGGGATCCTTTTCCCATGTACGCTAGGACAGAATGTTGAGTAGTCTTCTCTTGGTATTCCGTAGGTCTTTGGTGATTATATATGTCACCTGTGTTTGATTATCTCTGTTAACCCCGATATCGTAATGAAACCAATCCTCACACCTTTCCATTGGTGAACCATAAGTTTGTTTAATGAATCTGTGATTGCCCTTCTCCGTGGAAATATCTGCCCTGGTATCCATTTTTAGGTAATACCTATAAGTGATATGATACGATATGTGTCTTTCACTTTCTGACTTACTACAAGTCACGTGATTACCTCTAGACTCAACTACGGGGCTGCAAATGGCATTGTGTCCTTTTTTTCCTTGGCTTCTATTCTGCGTTAGCGAGGTCCATTTTCAACAATGTGATTCCCTGAGGGTTGTGGATTAGCTGACCTGGGCGGCCTTACCCTGCTGGCCGGCCCTCCCCAGGTGTGCCTGGTTGAGGTCAATATAAACAGCGCTCCAGGCAGCAATAGCCCCTGAAGTTGTGCCTGACTCCATATTCTCTGCCCCGTCAGCAGTCTTGGGGCTGTGCTGGTGGGAGGGAGTGAGGGGCCAAGGCTTTGTTGGTGGCCCGGTGTGAGTGGGGCTCTGCTGGCCTTTCTGCAGGAGTTGCCAGGCTGCCATCTGTAAAGAAGAGGATGTGTCACCCATACCTTCCGCTGGAATTTCTCTCCGGACAGAGGTGAGGAAGGAAAAAAAGCAGTGGGGGCCGGGACAGGAGGGGTATCTCAGGCAGGGCAATAGAAAGCTTCCAGAACAGCGCCCGGGGCCAGGACCATCCTGGCTGGCCTGCAGGCACCAAGTTGGCCTGCGTGCTGTCGCTGGTGTGGCTCCACGGCCCTTCCTCTAGGCTTTCAAGCCCTTGTACATATTCAGGTGTTTTACCTGGGAAGGGTGGGAACAGTTCAGCAGCAGCTGGCCTGGGGCTCAGCTCACTTTTACTCACAGATGCCTCAGCATGGTCCCCCAGCTTTGCAATGAGGACGCTCCTTGCATGGGGGGTGGGTTTCTGGCTGTATGGGAGGTGATTCCCCACCTCTGCCAAATTTCAGAATTGTTTACCGCTGGAGCAAGTGCCCTGACAGGGTTTCCCTCTGTATAACTGGTGGGTTCAGGTTTTTTTTTTCTTTTATGGTTCAAGTTAGATTTGATTCCTCTTTTATGTATTTATAGATATAAGCATGGAAATAATTCATTCCTATAAATACATCTGTGTGAAGGGAAGAACTTTTTTCTGTTTTATTTTAAAAGTTAATTTTTTAAAATTTTGAAATTTTATTTATTTTTTTATACAGCCGGTTATTATTAGTTATGTATTTTATGCATATACATGTATACAGGTCAATCCCAATCTCCCAACTCATCCCACCACCACCACCCCATGGCTTCCCACACTTGGTGTCCATACGTTTGTTCCCTACCTCTGTGTCTCTATTTCTTCCCTGCAAACCAGTTCACCTGTACCATTTTTTAGGTTCCACCTATATGCATTAATATACAATATTTGTTTTCCTCTTTCTGACTTACTTCATTCTGTATGACAGTCTCTAGATCCATCGATGTCTCTACAAATGACCCAGTTTCATTCCTTTTTATGGCTGAGTAATATTCCATTTTATATATGTACCACATCTTTATCCATTCATCTGTCTGTGGGCATTTAGTTTGCTTGCATTACCTGGCTATTGTAAATAGTGCTGCAATGAACATTGTGGTGGATGTGCGTTTTTGATTTATGGTTTTCTCTGGGTATATGCCCAGAAGTGGGATTGCTGGATCAGATGGTAATTCTATTTCTAGTTTTTTTAAGGAAACTCCATACTGTTCTCCATGGTGACTGTATCAATTTACATCCCCACCAATAGTGGAAGAGGGCTCCTTTTGTCCACACCCTCCCCAGAATTTGTTGTTTGTAGATTTTCTGATGATGCCGATTCTAACAGGTGTGAGGTGATACCTCATTGTAGTTTTGATTTGCATTTTTCTAATAATTAGTGCTGTTGAGCAGCTTTTCATGTGCGTCTTGGCCATCTCTGTGTCTTCTTTGAAGAAACGTCTCTTTAGATCATCTGCCCATTTTTGTATTGGGTTGTTTGTTTTTTTAATAGTAAGCTGCATGAGTTGTTTATATATATATTGGACATTAAACCTTTGTCCTTTGATTCATTTGCAACGATTTTCGCCCATTCTGAGTGATGCCCTTTTCCATTCCCGTTTTTTGAACAAAAAAGGAAAGAAAGAAAAAGAAGCAGAACACTAATGTGCGTAAAATATGCCATTTGAAATGGTGGTTTTGAAATATGGACGTCCTTTGAATTTTTTGGTCGATATGTGACCCCAGGATTTGTTTTCAGGGCAGGTGTCATTTATAGGCCTGCAATGATTTTGAATATCAACTGACCATTAGCGCTGGGATTAAAGCTGCTGTTGCGTGAAACGGCCACAAGGTGGCAGCAGTTCTCCCTTACCAAATCTGGTTACTAGAGCAACAGAGCCTCAATGGAAGTCGTGTTCTAGATTGGAATTTAGAATGGAATGTGCCAGGAGAAAGCCCCTCAAGTTTGTCTCACTACTTCTTGTTCGTGTTTTTAATTTTTTTTTAATTTTCTATTACAGCAAGTTTGATTACAATGTTTGGCCTGTTGTAGGTGTGGAAGATGTGGTTCTGTTACACATATACAGATGTCTGTTCTTCCTGGGATCCTTTTCCCATGTACGTTAGGACAGAATGTTGAGTAGTCTTCTCTTGGTATTCCGTAGGTCTTTGGTGATTTTATATGTCACCTGTGTTTGATTATGTCTGTTAACCCCAATATTGTAATGAAACCAATCCTCACACCTTTCCATTGGTGAACCATAAGTTTGTTTAATGAATCTGTGATTGCCCTTCTCCGTGGAAATATCTGCCCTGGTATCCATTTTTAGGTAATACCTATAAGTGATATGATACGATATGTGTCTTTCACATTCTGACTTACTCCAAGTTACGTGATTACCTCTAGACTCATCTACGGGGCTGCAAATGGCATTGTGTCCTTTTTTCCCCTGGCTTCTATTCTGCCTTAGCGAGGTCCATTTTCAACAATGTGATTCCCTGAGGGTTGTGGATTAGCTGACCTGGGCAGCCTTACCCTGCCGGCCGGCCCTCCCCAGGTGTGCCTGGTTGAGGTCAATAGAAACAGCGCTCCAGGCAGCAATAGCCCCTGAAGTTGTGCCTGACTCCATATTCTCTGCCCCGTCAGCAGTCTCGGGGCTGTGCTGGTGGGAGGGAGTGAGGGGCCAAGGCTTTGTTGGTGGCCCGGTGTGAGTGGGGCTCTGCTGGCCTTTCTGCAGGAGTTGCCAGGCTGCCACCTGTAAAGAAGAGGATGTGTCACCCATACCTTCCGATGGAATTTCTCTCCGGACAGAGGTGAGGAAGTAAAAAAACAGTGGGGGCCGGGACAGAGGGGTATCTCAGGCAGGGCAATAGAAAGCTTCCAGAACAGCACCCGGGGCCAGGACCATCCTGGCTGTCCTGCAGGCACCAAGTTGGCCTGCGTGCGGTCACTGGTGTGGCTCCACGGCCCTTCCTCTAGGCTTTCAAGCCCTTGTACATATTCAGGTGTTTTACCTGGGAAGGGTGGGAACAGTTCAGCAGCAGCTGGCCTGAGGTTCAGCTCACGTTTACTCACAAATGCCTCAGCACGGTCCCCCAGCTTTGCAATGAGGACGCTCCTTGCATGGGGGGTGGGTTGCTGGATGTATGGGAGGTGATTCCCCACCTCTGACCAATTTCAGAATTGTTTACCGCTGGAGCAAGTGCCCTGATAGGGTTTCCCTCTGTATAACTGGTGGGTTCAGTGTTTTTTTTTCTTTTATGGTTCAAGTGAGATTTGATTCCTGTTTTATGTATTTATAGATATAAGCATTGAAATAATTCATTCCTATAAATACATCTGTGTAAAGGGAAGAACTTTTTTCTGTTTTATTTTAAAATTTTATTTTTTAAAATTTTGAAATTTAATTTTATTTATTTTTTTATACAGCCGGTTATTATTAGTTATGTATTTTATGCATATACATGTATACAGGTCAATCCCAATCTCCCAACTCATCCCACCACCACCACCCCATGGCTTCCCACACTTGGTGTCCATACGTTTGTTCTCTACCTCTGTGTCTCTATTTCTTCCCTGCAAACCAGTTCATCTGTACCATTTTTTAGGTTCCACCTATATGCATTAATATACAATATTTGTTTTCCTCTTTCTGACTTACTTCATTCTGTATGACAGTCTCTAGATCCATCGATGTCTCTACAAATGACCCAGTTTCATTCCTTTTTATGGCTGAGTAATATTCCATTTTATATATGTACCACATCTTTATCCATTCATCTGTCTGTGGGCATTTAGGTTGCTTGCATTACCTGGCTATTGTAAATAGTGCTGCAATGAACATTGTGGTGAATGTGCCTTTTTGATTTATGGTTTTCTCTGGGTATATGCCCAGAAGTGGGATTGCTGGATCAGATGGTAATTCTCTTTCTAGTTTTTTTAAGGAAACTCCATACTGTTCTCCATAGTGTCTGTATCAATTTACATCCCCACCAATAGTGGAAGAGGGCTCCTTTTGTCCACACCCTCCCTAGAATTTGTTGTTTGTAGATTTTCTGATGATGCCAATTCTAACAGGTGTGAGGTGATACCTCATTGTAGTTTTGATTTGCATTTCCCTAATAATTAGTGCTGTTGAGCAGCTTTTCATGTGCGTCTTGGCCATCTCTGTGTCTTCTTTGAAGAAACGTCTCTTTAGATCTTCTGCCCATTTTTGTATTGGGTTGTTTGTTTTTTTAATATTAAGCTGCATGAGCTGTTTATAGATATTGGAGATTAAACCTTTGTCCATTGATTCGTTTGCAACGATTTTCGCCCATTCTGAGGGATGCCTTTTTCCATTCCCGTTTTTTTAACAAAAAAGGAAAGAAAGAAAAAGAAGCAGAACACTAATGTGCGTAAAATATGCCTTTTGAAACGGTCGTTTTGAAATATGGAAGTCCTTTGAATATTTTGGTCGATATGTGACCCCAGGATTTGTTTTCAGGGCAGGTGTCATTTACAGGCCTGCAATGATTTTGAATATCAACTGACCATTAGCGCTGGGATTAAAGCTGCTGTTGCGTGAAACGGCCACAAGGTGGCAGCAGTTCTCCCTTACCAAATCTGGTTACTAGAGCAACAGAGCCTCAATGGAAGTCGTGTTCTAGATTGGAATTTAGAATGGAATGTGCCAGGAGAAAGCCCCTCAAGTTTGTCTCACTACTTCTTGTTCGTGTTTTTAATTTTTTTTTTATTTTCTATTACAGCAAGTTTGATTACAATGTTTGGCTTGTTGTAGGTTTGGAAGATGTGGTTCTTTTACACATATACAGATGTCTGTTCTTCCTGGGATCCTTTTCCCATGTACGCTAGGACAGAATGTTGAGTAGTCTTCTCTTGGTATTCCGTAGGTCTTTGGTGATTATATATGTCACCTGTGTTTGATTATGTCTGTTAACCCCGATATCGTAATGAAACCAATCCTCACACCTTTCCATTGGTGAACCATAAGTTTGTTTAATGAATCTGTGATTGCCCTTCTCCGTGGAAATATCTGCCCTGGTATCCATTTTTAGGTAATACCTATAAGTGATATGATACGATATGTGTCTTTCACCTTCTGACTTACTACAAGTCACGTGATTACCTCTAGACTCAACTACGGGGCTGCAAATGGCATTGTGTCCTTTTTTTCCTTGGCTTCTATTCTGCCTTAGCGAGGTCCATTTTCAACAATGTGATTCCCTGAGGGTTGTGGATTAGCTGACCTGGGCGGCCTTACCCTGCTGGCCGGCCCTCCCCAGGTGTGCCTGGTTGAGGTCAATATAAACAGCGCTCAAGGCAGCAATAGCCCCTGAAGTTGTGCCTGACTCCATATTCTCTGCCCCGTCAGCAGTCCCGGGGCTGTGCTGGTGGGAGGGAGTGAGGGGCCAAGGCTTTGTTGGTGGCCCGGTGTGAGTGGGGCTCTGCTGGCCTTTCTGCAGGAGTTGCCAGGCTGCCACCTGTAAAGAAGAGGATGTGTCACCCATACCTTCCGCTGGAATTTCTCTCCGGACAGAGGTGAGGAAGGAAAAAAGCAGTGGGGGCCGGGACAGGAGGGGAATCTCAGGCAGGGCAATAGAAAGCTTCCAGAAGAGCGCCCGGGGCCAGGACCATCCTGGCTGGCCTGCAGGCACCAAGTTGGCCTGCGTGCTGTCGCTGGTGTGGCTCCACGGCCCTTCCTCTAGGCTTTCAAGCCCTTGTACATATTCAGGTGTTTTACCTGGGAAGGGTGGGAACAGTTCAGCAGCAGCTGGCCTGGGGCTCAGCTCACTTGTACTCACAGATGCCTCAGCATGGTCCCCCAGCTTTGCAATGAGGACGCTCCTTGCATGGGGGGTGGGTTTCTGGCTGTATGGGAGGTGATTCCCCACCTCTGACCAATTTCAGAATTGTTTACCGCTGGAGCAAGTGCCCTGACAGGGTTTCCCTCTGTATAACTGGTGGGTTCAGGTTTTTTTTTCTTTTATGGTTCAAGTTAGATTTGATTCCTCTTTTATGTATTTATAGATATAAGCATGGAAATAATTCATTCCTATAAATATACCTGTGTGAAGGGAAGAACTTTTTTATGTTTTATTTTAAAAGTTTATTTTTAAAAATTTTGAAATTTAATTTTATTTATTTTTTTATACAGCCGGTTATTATTAGTTATGTATTTTATGCATATACATTTATACAGGTCAATCCCAATCTCCCAACTCATCCCACCAGCACCACCCCATGGCTTCCCACACTTGGTGTCCATACGTTTGTTCTCTACCTCTGTGTCTCTATTTCTTCCCTGCAAACCAGTTCATCTGTACCATTTTTTAGGTTCCACCTATATGCATTCATATACAATATTTGTTTTCCTCTTTCTGACTGACTTCATTCTGTATGACAGTCTCTAGATCCATCGATGTCTCTACAAATGACCCAGTTTCATTCCTTTTTATGGCTGAGTAATATTCCATTTTATATATGTACCACATCTTTATCCATTCATCTGTCTGTGGGCATTTAGGTTGCTTGCATTACCTGGCTATTGTAAATAGTGCTGCAATGAACATTGTGGTGGATGTGCGTTTTTGATTTATGGTTTTCTCTGGGTATATGCCCAGAAGTGGGATTGCTGGATCAGATGGTAATTCTATTTCTAGTTTTTAAAGGAAACTCCATACTGTTCTCCATAGTGACTGTATCAATTTACATCCCCACCAATAGTGGAAGAGGGCTCCTTTTGTCCACACCCTCCCCAGAATTTGTTGTTTGTAGATTTTCTGATGATGCCAATTCTAACAGGTGTGAGGTGATACCTCATTGTAGTTTTGATTTGCATTTTTCTAATAATTAGTGCTGTTGAGCAGCTTTTCACGTGCGTCTTGGCCATCTCTGTGTCTTCTTTGAAGAAACGTCTCTTTAGATCTTCTGCCCATTTTTGTATTGGGTTGTTTGTTTTTTTAATATTAAGCTGCATGAGCTGTTTATAGATATTGGAGATTAAACCTTTGTCCATTGATTCGTTTGCAACGATTTTCGCCCATTCTGAGGGATGCCTTTTTCCATTCCCGTTTTTTTAACAAAAAAGGAAAGAAAGAAAAAGAAGCAGAACACTAATGTGCGTAAAATATGCCTTTTGAAACGGTCGTTTTGAAATATGGACGTCCTTTGAATTTTTTGGTCGATATGTGAACCCAGGATTCGTTTTCAGGGCAGGTGTCATTTACAGGCCTGCAATGATTTTGAATATCAACTGACCATTAGCGCTGGGATTAAAGCTGCTGTTGCGTGAAAGGGCCACAAGGTGGCAGCAGTCCTCCCTTACCAAATCTGGTTACTAGAGCAACAGAGCCTCAATGGAAGTCGTGTTCTAGATTGGAATTTAGAATGGAATGTGCCAGGAGAAAGCCCCTCAAGTTTGTCTCACTACTTCTTGTTCGTGTTTTTAATTTTTTTTTATTTTCTATTACAGCAAGTTTGATTACAATGTTTGGCTTGTTGTAGGTGTGGAAGATGTGGTTCTTTTACACATATACAGATGTCTGTTCTTCCTGGGATCCTTTTCCCATGTACGTTAGGACAGAATGTTGAGTAGTCTTCTCTTGGTATTCCGTAGGTCTTTGGTGATTATATATGTCACCTGTGTTTGCTTATGTCTGTTAACCCCGATATCGTAATGAAACCAATCCTCACACCTTTCCATTGGTGAACCATAATTTGTTTAATGAATCTGTGATTGCCCTTCTCCGTGGAAATATCTGCCCTGGTATCCATTTTTAGGTAATACCGATAAGTGATATGATACGATATGTGTCTTTCACTTTCTGACTTACTCCAAGTCACGTGATTACCTCTAGACTCAAGTACGGGGCTGCATATGGCATTGTGTCCTTTTTTTCCTTGGCTTCTATTCTGCCTTAGCGAGGTCCATTTTCAACAATGTGATTCCCTGAGGGTTGTGGATTAGCTGACCTGGGCAGCCTTACCCTGCCGGCCGGCCCTCCACAGGTGTGCCTGGTTGAGGTCAAGAGAAACAGTGCTCCAGGCAGCAATAGCCCCTGAAGTTGTGCCTGACTCCATATTCTCTGCCCCGTCAGCAGTCTCGGGGCTGTGCTGGTGGGAGGGAGTGAGGGGCCAGGGCTTTGTTGGTGGCCCGGTGTGAGTGGGGATCTGCTGGCCTTTCTGCAGGAGTTGCCAGGCTGCCACCTGTAAAGAAGAGGATGTGTCACCCATACCTTCCGCTGGAATTTCTCTCTGGACAGAGGTGAGGAAGGAAAAAAGCAGTGGGGGCCGGGACAGGAGGGGTATCTCAGGCAGGGCAATAGAAAGCTTCCAGAACAGCGCTCGGGGCCAGGACCATCCTGACTGGCCTGCAGGCACCAAGTTGGCCTGCGTGCTGTCACTGGTGTGGCTCCGCGGCCCTTCCTCTAGCTTTCAAGCCCTTGTACATATTCAGGTGTTTTACCTGGGAAGGGTGGGAACAGTTCAGCAACAGCTGGCCTGGGGTTCAGCTCACGTTTACTCACAGATGCCTCGGCACGGTCCCCCAGCTTTGCAATGAGGACGCTCCTTGCATGGGGGGTGTGTTGCTGGCTGTATGGGAGGTGATTCCCCACCTCTGACCAATTTCAGAATTGTTTACCGCTGGAGCAAGTGCCCTGATAGGGTTTCCCTCTGTATAACTGGTGGTTTCAGGTTTTTTTTCTTTTATGTTTCAAGTTAGATTTTATTCCTCTTTTATGTATTTATAGATATAAGCATGGAAATAATTCATTCCTATAAATATATCTGTGTGAAGGGAATAACATTTTTTCTGTTTTATTTTAAAATTTTATTTTTTTAAATTTTGAAATTTAATTTTATTTTTTTATACAGCAGGTTATTATTAGTTATGTATTTTATGCATATACATGTATACAGGTCAATCCCAATCTCCCAACTCATCCCACCAGCACCACCCCATGGCTTCCCACACTTGGTGTCCATACGTTTGTTCTCTACCTCTGTGTCTCTATTTCTTCCCTGCAAACCAGTTCATCTGTACCATTTTTTAGGTTCCACCTATATGCATTAATATACAATATTTGTTTTCCTCTTTCTGACTTACTTCATTCTGTATGACAGTCTCTAGATCCATCGATGTCTCTACAAATGACCCAGTTTCATTCCTTTTTATGGCTGAGTAATATTCCATTTTATATATGAACCACATCTTTATCCATTCATCTGTCTGTGGGCATTTAGGTTGCTTGCATTACCTGGCTATTGTAAATAGTGCTGCAATGAACATTGTGGTGAATGTGCCTTTTTGATTTATGGTTTTCTCTGGGTATATGCCCAGAAGTGGGATTGCTGGATCAGATGGTAATTCTCTTTCTAGTTTTTTTAAGGAAACTCCATACTGTTCTCCATAGTGTCTGTATCAATTTACATCCCCACCAATAGTGGAAGAGGGCTCCTTTTGTCCACACCCTCCCCAGAATTTGTTGTTTGTAGATTTTCTGATGATGCCAATTCTAACAGGTGTGAGGTGATACTTCATTGTAGTTTTGATTTGCATTTCCCTAATAATTAGTGCTGTTGAGCAGCTTTTCATGTGCGTCTTGGCCATCTCTGTGTCTTCTTTGAAGAAACGTCTCTTTAGATCTTCTGCCCATTTTTGTATTGGGTTGTTTTTTTTTAATATTAAGCTGCATGAGCTGTTTATAGATATTGGAGATTAAAACTTTGTCCATTGATTCGTTTGCAACGATTTTCGCCCATTCTGAGGGATGCCTTTTTCCATTCCCGTTTTTTTAACAAAAAAGGAAAGAAAGAAAAAGAAGCAGAACACTAATGTGCGTAAAATATGCCTTTTGAAATGGTCGTTTTGAAATATGGACGTCCTTTGAATTTTTTGGTCGATATGTGATTCCAGGATTCGTTTTCAGGGCAGGTGTCATTTACAGGCCTGCAATGATTTTGAATATCAACTGACCATTAGCGCTGGGATTAAAGCTGCTGTTGCGTGAAACGGCCACAAGGTGGCAGCAGTTCTCCCTTACGAAATCTGGTTACTAGAGCAACAGAGCCTCAATGGAAGTCGTGTTCTAGATTGGAATTTAGAATGGAATGTGCCAGGAGAAAGCCCCTCAAGTTTGTCTCACTACTTCTTGTTCGTGTTTTTAATTTTTTTTTTTATTTTCTATTACAGCAAGTTTGATTACAATGTTTGGCTTGTTGTAGGTTTGGAAGATGTGGTTCTTTTACACATATACAGATGTCTGTTCTTCCTGGGATCCTTTTCCCATGTACGCTAGGACAGAATGTTGAGTAGTCTTCTCTTGGTATTCCGTAGGTCTTTGGTGATTATATATGTCACCTGTGTTTGATTATGTCTGTTAACCCCGATATCGTAATGAAACCAATCCTCACACCTTTCCATTGGTGAACCATAAGTTTGTTTAATGAATCTGTGATTGCCCTTCTCCGTGGAAATATCTGCCCTGGTATCCATTTTTAGGTAATACCTATAAGTGATATGATACGATATGTGTCTTTCACTTTCTGACTTACTACAAGTCACGTGATTACCTCTAGACTCAACTACGGGGCTGCAAATGGCATTGTGTCCTTTTTTTCCTTGGCTTCTATTCTGCCTTAGCGAGGTCCATTTTCAACAATGTGATTCCCTGAGGGTTGTGGATTAGCTGACCTGGGCGGCCTTACCCTGCTGGCCGGCCCTCCCCAGGTGTGCCTGGTTGAGGTCAATATAAACAGCGCTCCAGGCAGCAATAGCCCCTGAAGTTGTGCCTGACTCCATATTCTCTGCCCCGTCAGCAGTCTCGGGGCTGTGCTGGTGGGAGGGAGTGAGGGGCCAAGGCTTTGTTGGTGGCCCGGTGTGAGTGGGGCTCTGCTGGCCTTTCTGCAGGAGTTGCCAGGCTGCCACCTGTAAAGAAGAGGATGTGTCACCCATACCTTCCGCTGGAATTTCTCTCCGGACAGAGGTGAGGAAGGAAAAAAGCAGTGGGGGCCGGGACAGGAGGGGAATCTCAGGCAGGGCAATAGAAAGCTTCCAGAAGAGCGCCCGGGGCCAGGACCATCCTGGCTGGCCTGCAGGCACCAAGTTGGCCTGCGTGCTGTCGCTGGTGTGGCTCCACGGCCCTTCCTCTAGGCTTTCAAGCCCTTGTACATATTCAGGTGTTTTACCTGGGAAGGGTGGGAACAGTTCAGCAGCAGCTGGCCTGGGGCTCAGCTCACTTTTACTCACAGATGCCTCAGCATGGTCCCCCAGCTTTGCAATGAGGACGCTCCTTGCATGGGGGGTGGGTTTCTGGCTGTATGGGAGGTGATTCCCCACCTCTGACCAATTTCAGAATTGTTTACCGCTGGAGCAAGTGCCCTGACAGGGTTTCCCTCTGTATAACTGGTGGGTTCAGGTTTTTTTTTCTTTTATGGTTCAAGTTAGATTTCATTCCTCTTTTATGTATTTATAGATATAAGCATGGAAATAATTCATTCCTATAAATACATCTGTGTGAAGGGAAGAACTTTTTTCTGTTTTATTTTAAAAGTTTATTTTTTTAAAATTTTGAAATTTAATTTTATTTATTTTTTTAAACAGCAGGTTATTATTAGTTATGTATTTTATGCATATACATGTATACAGGTCAATCCCAATCTCCCAACTCATCCCACCACCACCACCCCATGGCTTCCCACACTTGGTGTCCATACGTTTGTGCTCTACCTCTGTGTCTCTATTTCTTCCCTGCAAACCAGTTCATCTGTACCATTTTTTAGGTTCCACCTATATGCATTAATATACAATATTTGTTTTCCTCTTTCTGACTTACTTCATTCTGTATGACAGTCTCTAGATCCATCGATGTCTCTACAAATGACCCAGTTTCATTCCTTTTTATGGCTGAGTAATATTCCATTTTATATATGAACCACATCTTTATCCATTCATCTGTCTGTGGGCATTTAGGTTGCTTGCATTACCTGGCTATTGTAAATAGTGCTGCAATGAACATTGCGGTGAATGTGCCTTTTTGATTTATGGTTTTCTCTGGGTATATGCCCAGAAGTGGGATTGCTGGATCAGATGGTAATTCTCTTTCTAGTTTTTTTAAGGAAACTCCATACTGTTCTCCATAGTGTCTGTATCAATTTACATCCCCACCAATAGTGGAAGAGGGCTCCTTTTGTCCACACCCTCCCCAGAATTTGTTGTTTGTAGATTTTCTGATGATGCCAATTCTAACAGGTGTGAGGTGATACCTCATTGTAGTTTTGATTTGCATTTCCCTAATAATTAGTGCTGTTGAGCAGCTTTTCATGTGCGTCTTGGCCATCTCTGTGTCTTCTTTGAAGAAACGTCTCTTTAGATCTTCTGCCCATTTTTGTATTGGGTTGTTTGTTTTTTTAATATTAAGCTGCATGAGCTGTTTATAGATATTGGAGATTAAACCTTTGTCCATTGATTCGTTTGCAACGATTTTCGCCCATTCTGAGGGATGCCTTTTTCCATTCCCGTTTTTTTAACAAAAAAGGAAAGAAAGAAAAAGAAGCAGAACACTAATGTGCGTAAAATATGCCTTTTGAAATGGTCGTTTTGAAATATGGACGTCCTTTGAATTTTTTGGTCGATATGTGATTCCAGGATTCGTTTTCAGGGCAGGTGTCATTTACAGGCCTGCAATGATTTTGAATATCAACTGACCATTAGCGCTGGGATTAAAGCTGCTGTTGCGTGAAACGGCCACAAGGTGGCAGCAGTTCTCCCTTACCAAATCTGGTTACTAGAGCAACAGAGCCTCAATGGAAGTCATGTTCTAGATTGGAATTTAGAATGGAATGTGCCAGGAGAAAGCCCCTCAAGTTTGTCTCACTACTTCTTGTTCGTGTTTTTAATTTTTTTTTTATTTTCTATTACAGCAAGTTTGATTACAATGTTTGGCTTGTTGTAGGTTTGGAAGATGTGGTTCTTTTACACATATACAGATGTCTGTTCTTCCTGGGATCCTTTTCCCATGTACGCTAGGACAGAATGTTGAGTAGTCTTCTCTTGGTATTCCGTAGGTCTTTGGTGATTATATATGTCACCTGTGTTTGATTATGTCTGTTAACCCCGATATCGTAATGAAACCAATCCTCACACCTTTCCATTGGTGAACCATAAGTTTGTTTAATGAATCTGTGATTGCCCTTCTCCGTGGAAATATCTGCCCTGGTATCCATTTTTAGGTAATACCTATAAGTGATATGATACGATATGTGTCTTTCACTTTCTGACTTACTACAAGTCACGTGATTACCTCTAGACTCAACTACGGGGCTGCAAATGGCATTGTGTCCTTTTTTTCCTTGGCTTCTATTCTGCCTTAGCGAGGTCCATTTTCAACAATGTGATTCCCTGAGGGTTGTGGATTAGCTGACCTGGGCGGCCTTACCCTGCTGGCCGGCCCTCCCCAGGTGTGCCTGGTTGAGGTCAATATAAACAGCGCTCCAGGCAGCAATAGCCCCTGAAGTTGTGCCTGACTCCATATTCTCTGCCCCGTCAGCAGTCTCGGGGCTGTGCTGGTGGGAGGGAGTGAGGGGCCAAGGCTTTGTTGGTGGCCCGGTGTGAGTGGGGCTCTGCTGGCCTTTCTGCAGGAGTTGCCAGGCTGCCACCTGTAAAGAAGAGGATGTGTCACCCATACCTTCCGCTGGAATTTCTCTCCGGACAGAGGTGAGGAAGGAAAAAAGCAGTGGGGGCCGGGACAGGAGGGGTATCTCAGGCAGGGCAATAGAAAGCTTCCAGAACAGCGCCCGGGTCCAGGACCATCCTGGCTGGCCTGCAGGCACCAAGTTGGCCTGCGTGCTGTCGCTGGTGTGGCTCCACGGCCCTTCCTCTAGGCTTTCAAGCCCTTGTACATATTCAGGTGTTTTACCTGGGAAGGGTGGGAACAGTTCAGCAGCAGCTGGCCTGGGGCTCAGCTCACTTTTACTCACAGATGCCTCAGCATGGTCCCCCAGCTTTGCAATGAGGACGCTCCTTGCATGGGGGGTGGGTTTCTGGCTGTATGGGAGGTGATTCCCCACCTCTGACCAATTTCAGAAATGTTTACCGCTGGAGCAAGTGCCCTGACAGGGTTTCCCTCTGTATAACTGGTGGGTTCAGGTTTTTTTTTTCTTTTATGGTTCAAGTTAGATTTGATTCCTCTTTTATGTATTTATAGATATAAGCATGGAAATAATTCATTCCTATAAATACATCTGTGTGAAGGGAAGAACTTTTTTCTGTTTTATTTTAAAAGTTTATTTTTTAAAATTTTGAAATTTTATTTATTTTTTTATACAGCCGGTTATTATTAATTATGTATTTTATGCATATACATGTATACAGGTCAATCCCAATCTCCCAACTCATCCCACCACCACCACCCCATGGCTTCCCACACTTGGTGTCCATACGTTTGTTCTCTACCTCTGTGTCTCTATTTCTTCCCTGCAAACCAGTTCATCTGTACCATTTTTTAGGTTCCACCTATATGCATTAATATACAATATTTGTTTTCCTCTTTCTGACTTACTTCATTCTGTATGACAGTCTCTAGATCCATCGATGTCTCTACAAATGACCCAGTTTCATTCCTTTTTATGGCTGAGTAATATTCCATTTTATATATGTACCACATCTTTATCCATTCATCTGTCTGTGGGCATTTAGGTTGCTTGCATTACCTGGCTATTGTAAATAGTGCTGCAATGAACATTGTGGTGGATGTGCCTTTTTGATTTATGGTTTTCTCTGGGTATATGCCCAGAAGTGGGATTGCTGGATCAGATGGTAATTCTATTTCTAGTTTTTTTAAGGAAACTCCATACTGTTCTCCATAGTGACTGTATCAATTTACATCCCCACCAATAGTGGAAGAGGGCTCCTTTTGTCCACACCCTCCCCAGAATTTGTTGTTTGTAGATTTTCTGATGATGCCGATTCTAACAGGTGTGAGGTGATACCTCATTGTAGTTTTGATTTGCATTTCTCTAATAATTAGTGCTGTTGAGCAGCTTTTCATGTGCGTCTTGGCCATCTCTGTGTCTTCTTTGAAGAAACGTCTCTTTAGATCATCTGCCCATTTTTGTATTGGGTTGTTTGTTTTTTTAATAGTAAGCTGCATGAGTTGTTTATATATATATTGGACATTAAACCTTTGTCCATTGATTCATTTGCAACGATTTTCGCCCATTCTGAGGGATGCCTTTTTCCATTCCCGTTTTTTTAACAAAAAAGGAAAGAAAGAAAAAGAAGCAGAACACTAATGTGCGTAAAATATGCCATTTGAAATGGTGGTTTTGAAATATGGACGTCCTTTGAATTTTTTGGTCGATATGTGACCCCAGGATTTGTTTTCAGGGCAGGTGTCATTTATAGGCCTGCAATGATTTTGAATATCAACTGACCATTAGCGCTGGGATTAAAGCTGCTGTTGCGTGAAACGGCCACAAGGTGGCAGCAGTTCTCCCTTACCAAATCTGGTTACTAGAGCAACAGAGCCTCAATGGAAGTCGTGTTCTAGATTGGAATTTAGAATGGAATGTGCCAGGAGAAAGCCCCTCAAGTTTGTCTCACTACTTCTTGTTCGTGTTTTTAATTTTTTTTAATTTTCTATTACAGCAAGTGTGATTACAATGTTTGGCCTGTTGTAGGTGTGGAAGATGTGGTTCTGTTACACATATACAGATGTCTGTTCTTCCTGGGATCCTTTTCCCATGTACGTTAGGACAGAAAGTTGAGTAGTCTTCTCTTGGTATTCCGTAGGTCTTTGGTGATTTTATATGTCACCTGTGTTTGATTATGTCTGTTAACCCCAATATTGTAATGAAACCAATCCTCACACCTTTCCATTGGTGAACCATAAGTTTGTTTAATGAATCTGTGATTGCCCTTCTCCGTGGAAATATCTGCCCTGGTATCCATTTTTAGGTAATACCTATAAGTGATATGATACGATATGTGTCTTTCACTTTCTGACTTACTCCAAGTCACGTGATTACCTCTAGACTCATCTACGGGGCTGCAAATGGCATTGTGTCCTTTTTTCCCCTGGCTTCTATTCTGCCTTAGCGAGGTCCATTTTCAACAATGTGATTCCCTGAGGGTTGTGGATTAGCTGACCTGGGCAGCCTTACCCTGCCGGCCGGCCCTCCCCAGGTGTGCCTGGTTGAGGTCAATAGAAACAGCGCTCCAGGCAGCAATAGCCCCTGAAGTTGTGCCTGACTCCATATTCTCTGCCCCGTCAGCAGTCTCGGGGCTGTGCTGGTGGGAGGGAGTGAGGGGCCAAGGCTTTGTTGGTGGCCCGGTGTGAGTGGGGCTCTGATGGCCTTTCTGCAGGAGTTGCAAGGCTGCCACCTGTAAAGAAGAGGATGTGTCACCCATACCTTCCGATGGAATTTCTCTCCGGAGAGAGGTGAGGAAGTAAAAAAACAGTGGGGGCCGGGACAGAGGGGTATCTCAGGCAGGGCAATAGAAAGCTTCCAGAACAGCACCCGGGGCCAGGATCATCCTGGCTGTCCTCCAGGCACCAAGTTGGCCTGCGTGCGGTCGCTGGTGTGGCTCCACGGCCCTTCCTCTAGGCTTTCAAGCCCTTGTACATATTCAGGTGTTTTACCTGGGAAGGGTGGGAACAGTTCAGCAGCAGCTGGCCTGAGGTTCAGCTCACGTTTACTCACAAATGCCTCAGCACGGTCCCCCAGCTTTGCAATGAGGACGCTCCTTGCATGGGGGGTGGGTTGCTGGCTGTATGGGAGGTGATTCCCCACCTCTGACCAATTTCAGAATTGTTTACCGCTGGAGCAAGTGCCCTGATAGGGTTTCCCTCTGTATAACTGGTGGGTTCAGGTTTTTTTTTTCTTTTATGGTTCAAGTGAGATTTGATTCCTGTTTTATGTATTTATAGATATAAGCATTGAAATAATTCATTCCTATAAATACATCTGTGTAAAGCGAAGAACTTTTTTCTGTTTTATTTTAAAAGTTTATTTTTTAAAATTTTGAAATTTAATTTTATTTATTTTTTTATACAGCCGGTTATTATTAGTTATGTATTTTATGCATATACATGTATACAGGTCAATCCCAATCTCCCAACTCATCCCACCACCACCAACCCATGGCTTCCCACACTTGGTGTCCATACGTTTGTTCTCTACCTCTGTGTCTCTATTTCTTCCCTGCAAACCAGTTCATCTGTACCATTTTTTAGGTTCCACCTATATGCATTAATATACAATATTTGTTTTCCTCTTTCTGACTTACTTCATTCTGTATGACAGTCTCTAGATCCATCGATGTCTCTACAAATGACCCAGTTTCATTCCTTTTTATGGCTGAGTAATATTCCATTTTATATATGTACCACAACTTTATCCATTCATCTGTCTGTGGGCATTTAGGTTGCTTGCATTACCTGGCTATTGTAAATAGTGCTGCAATGAACATTGTGGTGAATGTGCCTTTTTGATTTATGGTTTTCTCTGGGTATATGCCCAGAAGTGGGATTGCTGGATCAGATGGTAATTCTCTTTCTAGTTTTTTTAAGGTAACTCCATACTGTTCTCCATAGTGTCTGTATCAATTTACATCCCCACCAATAGTGGAAGAGGGCTCCTTTTGTCCACACCCTCCCCAGAATTTGTTGTTTGTAGATTTTCTGATGATGCCAATTCTAACAGGTGTGAGGTGATACCTCATTGTAGTTTTGATTTGCATTTCCCTAATAATTAGTGCTGTTGAGCAGCTTTTCATGTGCGTCTTGGCCATCTCTGTGTCTTCTTTGAAGAAACGTCTCTTTAGATCTTCTGCCCATTTTTGTATTGGGTTGTTTGTTTTTTTAATATTAAGCTGCATGAGCTGTTTATAGATATTGGAGATTAAACCTTTGTCCATTGATTCGTTTGCAACGATTTTCGCCCATTCTGAGGGATGCCTTTTTCCATTCCCGTTTTTTTAACAAAAAAGGAAAGAAAGAAAAAGAAGCAGAACACTAATGTGCGTAAAATATGCCTTTTGAAATGGTCGTTTTGAAATATGGACGTCCTTTGAATTTTTTGGTCGATATGTGAACCCAGGATTCGTTTTCAGGGCAGGTGTCATTTACAGGCCTGCAATGATTTTGAATATCAACTGACCATTAGCGCTGGGATAAAAGCTGCTGTTGCGTGAAAGGGCCACAAGGTGGCAGCAGTCCTCCCTTACCAAATCTGGTTAATAGAGCAACAGAGCCTCAATGGAAGTCGTGTTCTAGATTGGAATTTAGAATGGAATGTGCCAGGAGAAAGCCCCTCAAGTTTGTCTCACTACTTCTTGTTCGTGTTTTTAATTTAATTCTTTATTTTTTATTACAGCAAGTTTGATTACAATGTTTGGCTTGTTGTAGGTATGGAAGATGTGGTTCTTTTACACATATAGAGATGTCTGTTCTTCCTGGGATCCTTTTCCCATGTACATTAGGACAGAATGTTGAGTAGTCTTCTCTTGGTATTCCGTAGGTCTTTGGTGATTATATATGTCACCTGTGTTTGATTATGTCTGTTAACCCCGATATCGTAATGAAACCAATCCTTACACCTTTCCATTGGTGAACCATAAGTTTGTTTAATGAATCTGTGATTGCCCTTCTCCGTGGAAATATCTGCCCTGGTATCCATTTTTAGGTAACACCTATAAGTGATATGATACGATATGTGTCTTTCACTTTCTGACTTACTCCAAGTCACGTATTTACCTCTAGACTCAACTACGGGGCTGCAAATGGCATTGTGTCCTTTTTTTCCTTGGCTTCTATTCTGCCTTAGCGAGGTCCATTTTCAACAATGTGATTCCCTGAGGGTTGTGGATTAGCTGACCTGGGCAGCCTTACCCTGCTGGCCGGCCCTCCCCAGGTGTGCCTGGTTGAGGTCAATAGAAACACCGCTCCAGGCAGCAATAGCCCCTGAAGTTGTGCCTGACTCCATATTCTCTGCCCCGTCAGCAGTCTCGGGGCTGTGCTGGTGGGAGGGAGTGAGGGGCCAAGGCTTTGTTGGTGGCCCGGTGTGAGTGGGGCTCTGCTGGCCTTTCTGCAGGAGTTGCCAGGCTGCCACCTGTAAAGAAGAGGATGTGTCACCCATACCTTCCGCTGGAATTTCTCTCCGGACAGAGGTGAGGAAGGAAAAAAGCAGTGGGGGCCGGGACAGGAGGGGTATCTCAGGCAGGGCAATAGAAAGCTTCCAGAACAGCGCCCGGGGCCAGGACCATCCTGGCTGGCCTGCAGGCACCAAGTTGGCCTGCGTGCTGTCGCTGGTGTGGCTCCACGGCCCTTCCTCTAGGCTTTCAAGCCCTTGTACATATTCAGGTGTTTTACCTGGGAAGGGTGGGAACAGTTCAGCAGCAGCTGGCCTGGGGCTCAGCTCACGTTTACTCACAGATGCCTCAGCATGGTCCCCCAGCTTTGCAATGAGGACGCTCCTTGCATGGGGGGTGGGTTTCTGGCTGTATGGGAGGTGATTCCCCACCTCTGACCAATTTCAGAATTGTTTATCGCTGGAGCAAGTGCCCTGACAGGGTTTCCCTCTGTATAACTGGTGGGTTCAGGTTTTTTTTTCTTTTATGTTTCAAGTTAGATTTGATTCCTCTTTTATGTATTTATAGATATAAGCATGGAAATAATTCATTCCTATAAATACATCTGTGTGAAGGGAAGAACTTTTTTCTGTTTTATTTTAAAAGTTTATTTTTTTAAAATTTTGAAATTTAATTTTATTTATTTTTTTAAACAGCAGGTTATTATTAGTTATGTATTTTATGCATATACATGTATACAGGTCAATCCCAATCTCCCAACTCATCCCACCACCACCACCCCATGGCTTCCCACACTTGGTGTCCATACGTTTGTGCTCTACCTCTGTGTCTCTATTTCTTCCCTGCAAACCAGTTCATCTGTACCATTTTTTAGGTTCCACCTATATGCATTAATATACAATATTTGTTTTCCTCTTTCTGACTTACTTCATTCTGTATGACAGTCTCTAGATCCATCGATGTCTCTACAAATGACCCAGTTTCATTCCTTTTTATGGCTGAGTAATATTCCATTTTATATATGAACCACATCTTTATCCATTCATCTGTCTGTGGGCATTTAGGTTGCTTGCATTACCTGGCTATTGTAAATAGTGCTGCAATGAACATTGCGGTGAATGTGCCTTTTTGATTTATGGTTATCTCTGGGTATATGCCCAGAAGTGGGATTGCTGGATCAGATGGTAATTCTCTTTCTAGTTTTTTTAAGGAAACTCCATACTGTTCTCCATAGTGTCTGTATCAATTTACATCCCCACCAATAGTGGAAGAGGGCTCCTTTTGTCCACACCCTCCCCAGAATTTGTTGTTTGTAGATTTTCTGATGATGCCAATTCTAACAGGTGTGAGGTGATACCTCATTGTAGTTTTGATTTGCATTTCCCTAATAATTAGTGCTGTTGAGCAGCTTTTCATGTGCGTCTTGGCCATCTCTGTGTCTTCTTTGAAGAAACGTCTCTTTAGATCTTCTGCCCATTTTTGTATTGGGTTGTTTGTTTTTTTAATATTAAGCTGCATGAGCTGTTTATAGATATTGGAGATTAAACCTTTGTCCATTGATTCGTTTGCAACGATTTTCGCCCATTCTGAGGGATGCCTTTTTCCATTCCCGTTTTTTTAACAAAAAAGGAAAGAAAGAAAAAGAAGCAGAACACTAATGTGCGTAAAATATGCCTTTTGAAATGGTCGTTTTGAAATATGGACGTCCTTTGAATTTTTTGGTCGATATGTGATTCCAGGATTCGTTTTCAGGGCAGGTGTCATTTACAGGCCTGCAATGATTTTGAATATCAACTGACCATTAGCGCTGGGATTAAAGCTGCTGTTGCGTGAAACGGCCACAAGGTGGCAGCAGTTCTCCCTTACCAAATCTGGTTACTAGAGCAACAGAGCCTCAATGGAAGTCGTGTTCTAGATTGGAATTTAGAATGGAATGTGCCAGGAGAAAGCCCCTCAAGTTTGTCTCACTACTTCTTGTTCGTGTTTTTAATTTTTTTTTTATTTTCTATTACAGCAAGTTTGATTACAATGTTTGGCTTGTTGTAGGTTTGGAAGATGTGGTTCTTTTACACATATACAGATGTCTGTTCTTCCTGGGATCCTTTTCCCATGTACGCTAGGACAGAATGTTGAGTAGTCTTCTCTTGGTATTCCGTAGGTCTTTGGTGATTATATATGTCACCTGTGTTTGATTATGTCTGTTAACCCCGATATCGTAATGAAACCAATCCTCACACCTTTCCATTGGTGAACCATAAGTTTGTTTAATGAATCTGTGATTGCCCTTCTCCGTGGAAATATCTGCCCTGGTATCCATTTTTAGGTAATACCTATAAGTGATATGATACGATATGTGTCTTTCACTTTCTGACTTACTACAAGTCACGTGATTACCTCTAGACTCAACTACGGGGCTGCAAATGGCATTGTGTCCTTTTTTTCCTTGGCTTCTATTCTGCCTTAGCGAGGTCCATTTTCAACAATGTGATTCCCTGAGGGTTGTGGATTAGCTGACCTGGGCAGCCTTACCCTGCTGGCCGGCCCTCCCCAGGTGTGCCTGGTTGAGGTCAATATAAACAGCGCTCCAGGCAGCAATAGCCCCTGAAGTTGTGCCTGACTCCATATTCTCTGCCCCGTCAGCAGTCTCGGGGCTGTGCTGGTGGGAGGGAGTGAGGGGCCAAGGCTTTGTTGGTGGCCCGGTGTGAGTGGGGCTCTGCTGGCCTTTCTGCAGGAGTTGCCAGGCTGCCACCTGTAAAGAAGAGGATGTGTCACCCATACCTTCCGCTGGAATTTCTCTCCGGACAGAGGTGAGGAAGGAAAAAAGCAGTGGGGGCCGGGACAGGAGGGGTATCTCAGGCAGGGCAATAGAAAGCTTCCAGAACAGCGCCCGGGTCCAGGACCATCCTGGCTGGCCTGCAGGCACCAAGTTGGCCTGCGTGCTGTCGCTGGTGTGGCTCCACGGCCCTTCCTCTAGGCTTTCAAGCCCTTGTACATATTCAGGTGTTTTACCTGGGAAGGGTGGGAACAGTTCAGCAGCAGCTGGCCTGGGGCTCAGCTCACTTTTACTCACAGATGCCTCAGCATGGTCCCCCAGCTTTGCAATGAGGACGCTCCTTGCATGGGGGGTGGGTTTCTGGCTGTATGGGAGGTGATTCCCCACCTCTGACCAATTTCAGAAATGTTTACCGCTGGAGCAAGTGCCCTGACAGGGTTTCCCTCTGTATAACTGGTGGGTTCAGGTTTTTTTTTCTTTTATGGTTCAAGTTAGATTTGATTCCTCTTTTATGTATTTATAGATATAAGCATGGAAATAATTCATTCCTATAAATACATCTGTGTGAAGGGAAGAACTTTTTTCTGTTTTATTTTAAAAGTTTATTTTTTAAAATTTTGAAATTTTATTTATTTTTTTATACAGCCGGTTATTATTAGTTATGTATTTTATGCATATACATGTATACAGGTCAATCCCAATCTCCCAACTCATCCCACCACCACCACCCCATGGCTTCCCACACTTGGTGTCCATACGTTTGTTCTCTACCTCTGTGTCTCTATTTCTTCCCTGCAAACCAGTTCATCTGTACCATTTTTTAGGTTCCACCTATATGCATTAATATACAATATTTGTTTTCCTCTTTCTGACTTACTTCATTCTGTATGACAGTCTCTAGATCCATCGATGTCTCTACAAATGACCCAGTTTCATTCCTTTTTATGGCTGAGTAATATTCCATTTTATATATGTACCACATCTTTATCCATTCATCTGTCTGTGGGCATTTAGGTTGCTTGCATTACCTGGCTATTGTAAATAGTGCTGCAATGAACATTGTGGTGGATGTGCCTTTTTGATTTATGGTTTTCTCTGGGTATATGCCCAGAAGTGGGATTGCTGGATCAGATGGTAATTCTCTTTCTAGTTTTTTTAAGGAAACTCCATACTGTTCTCCATAGTGTCTGTATCAATTTACATCCCCACCAATAGTGGAAGAGGGCTCCTTTTGTCCACACCCTCCCCAGAATTTGTTGTTTGTAGATTTTCTGATGATGCCGATTCTAACAGGTGTGAGGTGATACCTCATTGTAGTTTTGATTTGCATTTCTCTAATAATTAGTGCTGTTGAGCAGCTTTTCATGTGCGTCTTGGCCATCTCTGTGTCTTCTTTGAAGAAACGTCTCTTTAGATCATCTGCCCATTTTTGTATTGGGTTGTTTGTTTTTTTAATAGTAAGCTGCATGAGTTGTTTATATATATATTGGACATTAAACCTTTGTCCATTGATTCATTTGCAACGATTTTCGCCCATTCTGAGGGATGCCTTTTTCCATTCCCGTTTTTTTAACAAAAAAGGAAAGAAAGAAAAAGAAGCAGAACACTAATGTGCGTAAAATATGCCATTTGAAATGGTGGTTTTGAAATATGGTCGTCCTTTGAATTTTTTGGTCGATATGTGACCCCAGGATTTGTTTTCAGGGCAGGTGTCATTTATAGGCCTGCAATGATTTTGAATATCAACTGACCATTAGCGCTGGGATTAAAGCTGCTGTTGCGTGAAACGGCCACAAGGTGGCAGCAGTTCTCCCTTACCAAATCTGGTTACTAGAGCAACAGAGCCTCAATGGAAGTCGTGTTCTAGATTGGAATTTAGAATGGAATGTGCCAGGAGAAAGCCCCTCAAGTTTGTCTCACTACTTCTTGTTCGTTTTTTTAATTTTTTTTTAATTTTCTATTACAGCAAGTTTGATTACAATGTTTGGCCTGTTGTAGGTGTGGAAGATGTGGTTCTGTTACACATATACAGATGTCTGTTCTTCCTGGGATCCTTTTCCCATGTACGTTAGGACAGAATGTTGAGTAGTCTTCTCTTGGTATTCCGTAGGTCTTTGGTGATTTTATATGTCACCTGTGTTTGATTATGTCTGTTAACCCCAATATTGTAATGAAACCAATCCTCACACCTTTCCATTGGTGAACCATAAGTTTGTTTAATGAATCTGTGATTGCCCTTCTCCGTGGAAATATCTGCCCTGGTATCCATTTTTAGGTAATACCTATAAGTGATATGATACGATATGTGTCTTTCACTTTCTGACTTACTCCAAGTCACGTGATTACCTCTAGACTAATCTACGGGGCTGCAAATGGCATTGTGTCCTTTTTTCCCCTGGCTTCTATTCTGCCTTAGCGAGGTCCATTTTCAACAATGTGATTCCCTGAGGGTTGTGGATTAGCTGACCTGGGCAGCCTTACCCTGCCGGCCGGCCCTCCCCAGGTGTGCCTGGTTGAGGTCAATAGAAACAGCGCTCCAGGCAGCAATAGCCCCTGAAGTTGTGCCTGACTCCATATTCTCTGCCCCGTCAGCAGTCTCGGGGCTGTGCTGGTGGGAGGGAGTGAGGGGCCAAGGCTTTGTTGGTGGCCCGGTGTGAGTGGGGCTCTGCTGGCCTTTCTGCAGGAGTTGCAAGGCTGCCACCTGTAAAGAAGAGGATGTGTCACCCATACCTTCCGAAGGAATTTCTCTCCGGAGAGAGGTGAGGAAGTAAAAAAACAGTGGGGGCCGGGACAGAGGGGTATCTCAGGCAGGGCAATAGAAAGCTTCCAGAACAGCACCCGGGGCCAGGATCATCCTGGCTGTCCTCCAGGCACCAAGTTGGCCTGCGTGCGGTCGCTGGTGTGGCCCCACGGCCCTTCCTCTAGGCTTTCAAGCCCTTGTACATATTCAGGTGTTTTACCTGGGAAGGGTGGGAACAGTTCAGCAGCAGCTGGCCTGAGGTTCAGCTCACGTTTACTCACAAATGCCTCAGCACGGTCCCCCAGCTTTGCAATGAGGACGCTCCTTGCATGGGGGGTGGGTTGCTGGCTGTATGGGAGGTGATTCCCCACCTCTGACCAATTTCAGAATTGTTTACCGCTGGAGCAAGTGCCCTGATAGGGTTTCCCTCTGTATAACTGGTGGGTTCAGGTTTTTTTTTTCTTTTATGGTTCAAGTGAGATTTGATTCCTCTTTTATGTATTTATAGATATAAGCATGGAAATAATTCATTCCTATAAATATACCTGTGTGAAGGGAAGAACTTCTTTATGTTTTATTTTAAAAGTTTATTTTTAAAAATTTTGAAATTTAATTTTATTTATTTTTTTATACAGCCGGTTATTATTAGTTATGTATTTTATGCATATACATTTATACAGGTCAATCCCAATCTCCCAACTCATCCCACCAGCACCACCCCATGGCTTCCCACACTTGGTGTCCATACGTTTGTTCTCTACCTCTGTGTCTCTATTTCTTCCCTGCAAACCAGTTCATCTGTACCATTTTTTAGGTTCCACCTATATGCATTCATATACAATATTTGTTTTCCTCTTTCTGACTGACTTCATTCTGTATGACAGTCTCTAGATCCATCGATGTCTCTACAAATGACCCAGTTTCATTCCTTTTTATGGCTGAGTAATATTCCATTTTATATATGTACCACATCTTTATCCATTCATCTGTCTGTGGGCATTTAGGTTGCTTGCATTACCTGGCTATTGTAAATAGTGCTGCAATGAACATTGTGGTGGATGTGCGTTTTTGATTTATGGTTTTCTCTGGGTATATGCCCAGAAGTGGGATTGCTGGATCAGATGGTAATTCTATTTCTAGTTTTTAAAGGAAACTCCATACTGTTCTCCATAGTGACTGTATCAATTTACATCCCCACCAATAGTGGAAGAGGGCTCCTTTTGTCCACACCCTCCCCAGAATTTGTTGTTTGTAGATTTTCTGATGATGCCAATTCTAACAGGTGTGAGGTGATACCTCATTGTAGTTTTGATTTGCATTTTTCTAATAATTAGTGCTGTTGAGCAGCTTTTCACGTGCGTCTTGGCCATCTCTGTGTCTTCTTTGAAGAAACGTCTCTTTAGATCTTCTGCCCATTTTTGTATTGGGTTGTTTGTTTTTTTAATATTAAGCTGCATGAGCTGTTTATAGATATTGGAGATTAAACCTTTGTCCATTGATTCGTTTGCAACGATTTTCGCCCATTCTGAGGGATGCCTTTTTCCATTCCCGTTTTTTTAACAAAAAAGGAAAGAAAGAAAAAGAAGCAGAACACTAATGTGCGTAAAATATGCCTTTTGAAATGGTCGTTTTGAAATATGGACGTCCTTTGAATTTTTTGGTCGATATGTGATTCCAGGATTCGTTTTCAGGGCAGGTGTCATTTACAGGCCTGCAATGATTTTGAATATCAACTGACCATTAGCGCTGGGATTAAAGCTGCTGTTGCGTGAAACGGCCACAAGGTGGCAGCAGTTCTCCCTTACCAAATCTGGTTACTAGAGCAACAGAGCCTCAATGGAAGTCGTGTTCTAGATTGGAATTTAGAATGGAATGTGCCAGGAGAAAGCCCCTCAAGTTTGTCTCACTACTTCTTGTTCGTGTTTTTAATTTTTTTTTTTTATTTTCTATTACAGCAAGTTTGATTACAATGTTTGGCTTGTTGTAGGTTTGGAAGATGTGGTTCTTTTACACATATACAGATGTCTGTTCTTCCTGGGATCCTTTTCCCATGTACGCTAGGACAGAATGTTGAGTAGTCTTCTCTTGGTATTCCGTAGGTCTTTGGTGATTATATATGTCACCTGTGTTTGATTATGTCTGTTAACCCCGATATCGTAATGAAACCAATCCTCACACCTTTCCATTGGTGAACCATAAGTTTGTTTAATGAATCTGTGATTGCCCTTCTCCGTGGAAATATCTGCCCTGGTATCCATTTTTAGGTAATACCTATAAGTGATATGATACGATATGTGTCTTTCACTTTCTGACTTACTCCAAGTCACGTGATTACCTCTAGACTCAACTACGGGGCTGCAAATGGCATTGTGTCCTTTTTTTCCTTGGCTTCTATTCTGCCTTAGCGAGGTCCATTTTCAACAATGTGATTCCCTGAGGGTTGTGGATTAGCTGACCTGGGCGGCCTTACCCTGCTGGCCGGCCCTCCCCAGGTGTGCCTGGTTGAGGTCAATATAAACAGCACTCCAGGCAGCAATAGCCCCTGAAGTTGTGCCTGACTCCATATTCTCTGCCCCGTCAGCAGTCTCGGGGCTGTGCTGGTGGGAGGGAGTGAGGGGCCAAGGCTTTGTTGGTGGCCCGGTGTGAGTGGGGCTCTGCTGGCCTTTCTGCAGGAGTTGCCAGGCTGCCACCTGTAAAGAAGAGGATGTGTCACCCATACCTTCCGCTGGAATTTCTCTCCGGACAGAGGTGAGGAAGGAAAAAAGCAGTGGGGGCCGGGACAGGAGGGGAATCTCAGGCAGGGCAATAGAAAGCTTCCAGAAGAGCGCCCAGGGCCAGGACCATCCTGGCTGGCCTGCAGGCACCAAGTTGGCCTGCGTGCTGTCGCTGGTGTGGCTCCACGGCCCTTCCTCTAGGCTTTCAAGCCCTTGTACATATTCAGGTGTTTTACCTGGGAAGGGTGGGAACAGTTCAGCAGCAGCTGGCCTGGGGCTCAGCTCACTTTTACTCACAGATGCCTCAGCATGGTCCCCCAGCTTTGCAATGAGGACGCTCCTTGCATGGGGGGTGGGTTTCTGGCTGTATGGGAGGTGATTCCCCACCTCTGACCAATTTCAGAATTGTTTACCGCTGGAGCAAGTGCCCTGACAGGGTTTCCCTCTGTATAACTGGTGGGTTCAGGTTTTTTTTTCTTTTATGGTTCAAGTTAGATTTGATTCCTCTTTTATGTATTTATAGATATAAGCATGGAAATAATTCATTCCTATAAATACATCTGTGTGAAGGGAAGAACTTTTTTCTGTTTTATTTTAAAAGTTTATTTTTTAAAATTTTGAAATTTAATTTTATTTATTTTTTTATACAGCCGGTTATTATTAGTTATATATTTTATGCATATACATGTATACAGGTCAATCCCAATCTCCCAACTCATCCCACCACCACCACCCCATGGCTTCCCACACTTGGTGTCCATACGTTTGTTCTCTACCTCTGTGTCTCTATTTCTTCCCTGCAAACCAGTTCATCTGTACCATTTTTTAGGTTCCACCTATATGCATTAATATACAATATTTGTTTTCCTCTTTCTGACTTACTTCATTCTGTATGACAGTCTCTAGATCCATCGATGTCTCTACAAATGACCCAGTTTCATTCCTTTTTATGGCTGAGTAATATTCCATTTTATATATGTACCACATCTTTATCCATTCATCTGTCTGTGGGCATTTAGTTTGCTTGCATTACCTGGCTATTGTAAATAGTACTGCAATGAACATTGTGGTGGATGTGCGTTTTTGATTTATGGTTTTCTCTGGGTATATGCCCAGAAGTGGGATTGCTGGATCAGATGGTAATTCTATTTCTAGTTTTTTTAAGGAAACTCCATACTGTTCTCCATAGTGACTGTATCAATTTACATCCCCACCAATAGTGGAAGCGGGCTCCTTTTGTCCACACCCTCCCCAGAATTTGTTGTTTGTAGATTTTCTGATGATGCCGATTCTAACAGGTGTGAGGTGATACCTCATTGTAGTTTTGATTTGCATTTCTCTAATAATTAGTGCTGTTGAGCAGCTTTTCATGTGCGTCTTGGCCATCTCTGTGTCTTCTTTGAAGAAACGTCTCTTTAGATCTTCTGCCCATTTTTGTATTGGGTTGTTTGTTTTTTTAATATTAAGCTGCATGAGCTGTTTATAGATATTGGAGATTAAACCTTTGTCCATTGATTCGTTTGCAACGATTTTCGCCCATTCTGAGGGATGCCTTTTTCCATTCCCGTTTTTTTAACAAAAAAGGAAAGAAAGAAAAAGAAGCAGAACACTAATGTGCGTAAAATATGCCTTTTGAAATGGTCGTTTTGAAATATGGACGTCCTTTGAATTTTTTGGTCGATATGTGAACCCAGGATTCGTTTTCAGGGCAGGTGTCATTTACAGGCGTGCAATGATTTTGAATATCAACTGACCATTAGCGCTGGGATAAAAGCTGCTGTTGCGTGAAAGGGCCACAAGGTGGCAGCAGTCCTCCCTTACCAAATCTGGTTACTAGAGCAACAGAGCCTCAATGGAAGTCGTGTTCTAGATTGGAATTTAGAATGGAATGTGCCAGGAGAAAGCCCCTCAAGTTTGTCTCACTACTTCTTGTTCGTGTTTTTAATTTAATTCTTTATTTTTTATTACAGCAAGTTTGATTACAATGTTTGGCTTGTTGTAGGTATGGAAGATGTGGTTCTTTTACACATATAGAGATGTCTGTTCTTCCTGGGATCCTTTTCCCATGTACATTAGGACAGAATGTTGAGTAGTCTTCTCTTGGTATTCCGTAGGTCTTTGGTGATTATATATGTCACCTGTGTTTGATTATGTCTGTTAACCCCGATATCGTAATGAAACCAATCCTTACACCTTTCCATTGGTGAACCATAAGTTTGTTTAATGAATCTGTGATTGCCCTTCTCCGTGGAAATATCTGCCCTGGTATCCATTTTTAGGTAACACCTATAAGTGATATGATACGATATGTGTCTTTCACTTTCTGACTTACTCCAAGTCACGTATTTACCTCTAGACTCAACTACGGGGCTGCAAATGGCATTGTGTCCTTTTTTTCCTTGGCTTCTATTCTGCCTTAGCGAGGTCCATTTTCAACAATGTGATTCCCTGAGGGTTGTGGATTAGCTGACCTGGGCAGCCTTACCCTGCTGGCCGGCCCTCCCCAGGTGTGCCTGGTTGAGGTCAATAGAAACACCGCTCCAGGCAGCAATAGCCCCTGAAGTTGTGCCTGACTCCATATTCTCTGCCCCGTCAGCAGTCTCGGGGCTGTGCTGGTGGGAGGGAGTGAGGGGCCAAGGCTTTGTTGGTGGCCCGGTGTGAGTGGGGCTCTGCTGGCCTTTCTGCAGGAGTTGCCAGGCTGCCACCTGTAAAGAAGAGGATGTGTCACCCATACCTTCCGCTGGAATTTCTCTCCGGACAGAGGTGAGGAAGGAAAAAAGCAGTGGGGGCCGGGACAGGAGGGGTATCTCAGGCAGGGCAATAGAAAGCTTCCAGAACAGCGCCCGGGGCCAGGACCATCCTGGCTGGCCTGCAGGCACCAAGTTGGCCTGCGTGCTGTCGCTGGTGTGGCTCCACGGCCCTTCCTCTAGGCTTTCAAGCCCTTGTACATATTCAGGTGTTTTACCTGGGAAGGGTGGGAACAGTTCAGCAGCAGCTGGCCTGGGGCTCAGCTCACGTTTACTCACAGATGCCTCAGCATGGTCCCCCAGCTTTGCAATGAGGACGCTCCTTGCATGGGGGGTGGGTTTCTGGCTGTATGGGAGGTGATTCCCCACCTCTGACCAATTTCAGAATTGTTTACCGCTGGAGCAAGTGCCCTGACAGGGTTTCCCTCTGTATAACTGGTGGGTTCAGGTTTTTTTTTCTTTTATGGTTCAAGTTAGATTTCATTCCTCTTTTATGTATTTATAGATATAAGCATGGAAATAATTCATTCCTATAAATACATCTGTGTGAAGGGAAGAACTTTTTTCTGTTTTATTTTAAAAGTTTATTTTTTTAAAATTTTGAAATTTAATTTTATTTATTTTTTTAAACAGCAGGTTATTATTAGTTATGTATTTTATGCATATACATGTATACAGGTCAATCCCAATCTCCCAACTCATCCCACCACCACCACCCCATGGCTTCCCACACTTGGTGTCCATACGTTTGTGCTCTACCTCTGTGTCTCTATTTCTTCCCTGCAAACCAGTTCATCTGTACCATTTTTTAGGTTCCACCTATATGCATTAATATACAATATTTGTTTTCCTCTTTCTGACTTACTTCATTCTGTATGACAGTCTCTAGATCCATCGATGTCTCTACAAATGACCCAGTTTCATTCCTTTTTATGGCTGAGTAATATTCCATTTTATATATGAACCACATCTTTATCCATTCATCTGTCTGTGGGCATTTAGGTTGCTTGCATTACCTGGCTATTGTAAATAGTGCTGCAATGAACATTGCGGTGAATGTGCCTTTTTGATTTATGGTTTTCTCTGGGTATATGCCCAGAAGTGGGATTGCTGGATCAGATGGTAATTCTCTTTCTAGTTTTTTTAAGGAAACTCCATACTGTTCTCCATAGTGTCTGTATCAATTTACATCCCCACCAATAGTGGAAGAGGGCTCCTTTTGTCCACACCCTCCCCAGAATTTGTTGTTTGTAGATTTTCTGATGATGCCAATTCTAACAGGTGTGAGGTGATACCTCATTGTAGTTTTGATTTGCATTTCCCTAATAATTAGTGCTGTTGAGCAGCTTTTCATGTGCGTCTTGGCCATCTCTGTGTCTTCTTTGAAGAAACGTCTCTTTAGATCTTCTGCCCATTTTTGTATTGGGTTGTTTGTTTTTTTAATATTAAGCTGCATGAGCTGTTTATAGATATTGGAGATTAAACCTTTGTCCATTGATTCGTTTGCAACGATTTTCGCCCATTCTGAGGGATGCCTTTTTCCATTCCCGTTTTTTTAACAAAAAAGGAAAGAAAGAAAAAGAAGCAGAACACTAATGTGCGTAAAATATGCCTTTTGAAATGGTCGTTTTGAAATATGGACGTCCTTTGAATTTTTTGGTCGATATGTGATTCCAGGATTCGTTTTCAGGGCAGGTGTCATTTACAGGCCTGCAATGATTTTGAATATCAACTGACCATTAGCGCTGGGATTAAAGCTGCTGTTGCGTGAAACGGCCACAAGGTGGCAGCAGTTCTCCCTTACCAAATCTGGTTACTAGAGCAACAGAGCCTCAATGGAAGTCGTGTTCTAGATTGGAATTTAGAATGGAATGTGCCAGGAGAAAGCCCCTCAAGTTTGTCTCACTACTTCTTGTTCGTGTTTTTAATTTTTTTTTTATTTTCTATTACAGCAAGTTTGATTACAATGTTTGGCTTGTTGTAGGTTTGGAAGATGTGGTTCTTTTACACATATACAGATGTCTGTTCTTCCTGGGATCCTTTTCCCATGTACGCTAGGACAGAATGTTGAGTAGTCTTCTCTTGGTATTCCGTAGGTCTTTGGTGATTATATATGTCACCTGTGTTTGATTATGTCTGTTAACCCCGATATCGTAATGAAACCAATCCTCACACCTTTCCATTGGTGAACCATAAGTTTGTTTAATGAATCTGTGATTGCCCTTCTCCGTGGAAATATCTGCCCTGGTATCCATTTTTAGGTAATACCTATAAGTGATATGATACGATATGTGTCTTTCACTTTCTGACTTACTACAAGTCACGTGATTACCTCTAGACTCAACTACGGGGCTGCAAATGGCATTGTGTCCTTTTTTTCCTTGGCTTCTATTCTGCCTTAGCGAGGTCCATTTTCAACAATGTGATTCCCTGAGGGTTGTGGATTAGCTGACCTGGGCAGCCTTACCCTGCCGGCCGGCCCTCCCCAGGTGTGCCTGGTTGAGGTCAATATAAACAGCGCTCCAGGCAGCAATAGCCCCTGAAGTTGTGCCTGACTCCATATTCTCTGCCCCGTCAGCAGTCCCGGGGCTGTGCTGGTGGGAGGGAGTGAGGGGCCAAGGCTTTTTTGGTGGCCCGGTGTGAGTGGGGCTCTGCTGGCCTTTCTGCAGGAGTTGCCAGGCTGCCACCTGTAAAGAAGAGGATGTGTCACCCATACCTTCCGCTGGAATTTCTCTCCGGACAGAGGTGAGGAAGGAAAAAAGCAGTGGGGGCCGGGACAGGAGGGGTATCTCAGGCAGGGCAATAGAAAGCTTCCAGAAGAGCGCCCGGGGCCAGGACCATCCTGGCTGGCCTGCAGGCACCAAGTTGGCCTGCGTGCTGTCACTGGTGTGGCTCCACGGCCCTTCCTCTAGGCTTTCAAGCCCTTGTACATATTCAGGTGTTTTACCTGGGAAGGGTGGGAACAGTTCAGCAGCAGCTGGCCTGGGGCTCAGCTCACTTTTACTCACAGATGCCTCAGCATGTTCCCCCAGCTTTGCAATGAGGACGCTCCTTGCATGGGGGGTGGGTTTCTGGCTGTATGGGAGGTGATTCCCCACCTCTGACCAATTTCAGAATTGTTTACCGCTGGAGCAAGTGCCCTGACAGGGTTTCCCTCTGTATAACTGGTGGGTTCAGGTTTTTTTTTCTTTTATGGTTCAAGTTAGATTTGATTCCTCTTTTATGTATTTATAGATATAAGCATGGAAATAATTCATTCCTATAAATACATCTGTGTGAAGGGAAGAACTTTTTTCTGTTTTATTTTAAAAGTTTATTTTTTAAAATTTTGAAATTTAATTTTATTTATTTTTTTATACAGCCGGTTATTATTAGTTATATATTTTATGCATATACATGTATACAGGTCAATCCCAATCTCCCAACTCATCCCACCACCACCACCCCATGGCTTCCCACACTTGGTGTCCATACGTTTGTTCTCTACCTCTGTGTCTCTATTTCTTCCCTGCAAACCAGTTCATCTGTACCATTTTTTAGGTTCCACCTATATGCATTAATATACAATATTTGTTTTCCTCTTTCTGACTTACTTCATTCTGTATGACAGTCTCTAGATCCATCGATGTCTCTACAAATGACCCAGTTTCATTCCTTTTTATGGCTGAGTAATATTCCATTTTATATATGTACCACATCTTTATCCATTCATCTGTCTGTGGGCATTTAGTTTTCTTGCATTACCTGGCTATTGTAAATAGTACTGCAATGAACATTGTGGTGGATGTGCGTTTTTGATTTATGGTTTTCTCTGGGTATATGCCCAGAAGTGGGATTGCTGGATCAGATGGTAATTCTATTTCTAGTTTTTTTAAGGAAACTCCATACTGTTCTCCATAGTGACTGTATCAATTTACATCCCCACCAATAGTGGAAGCGGGCTCCTTTTGTCCACACCCTCCCCAGAATTTGTTGTTTGTAGATTTTCTGATGATGCCGATTCTAACAGGTGTGAGGTGATACCTCATTGTAGTTTTGATTTGCATTTCTCTAATAATTAGTGCTGTTGAGCAGCTTTTCATGTGCGTCTTGGCCATCTCTGTGTCTTCTTTGAAGAAACGTCTCTTTAGATCTTCTGCCCATTTTTGTATTGGGTTGTTTGTTTTTTTAATATTAAGCTGCATGAGCTGTTTATAGATATTGGAGATTAAACCTTTGTCCATTGATTCGTTTGCAACGATTTTCGCCCATTCTGAGGGATGCCTTTTTCCATTCCTTTTTTTTTAACAAAAAAGGAAAGAAAGAAAAAGAAGCAGAACACTAATGTGCGTAAAATATGCCTTTTGAAATGGTCGTTTTGAAATATGGACGTCCTTTGAATTTTTTGGTCGATATGTGAACCCAGGATTCGTTTTCAGGGCAGCTGTCATTTACAGGCCTGCAATGATTTTGAATATCAACTGACCATTAGCGCTGGGATTAAAGCTGCTGTTGCGTGAAAGGGCCACAAGGTGGCAGCAGTCCTCCCTTACCAAATCTGGTTAATAGAGCAACAGAGCCTCAATGGAAGTCGTGTTCTAGATTGGAATTTAGAATGGAATGTGCCAGGAAAAAGCCCCTCAAGTTTGTCTCACTTCTTCTTGTTCGTGTTTTTAATTTACTTCTTTATTTTTTATTACAGCAAGTTTGATTACAATGTTTGGCTTGTTGTAGGTATGGAAGATGTGGTTCTTTTACACATATAGAGATGTCTGTTCTTCCTGGGATCCTTTTCCCATGTACATTAGGACAGAATGTTGAGTAGTCTTCTCTTGGTATTCCGTAGGTCTTTGGTGATTATATATGTCACCTGTGTTTGATTATGTCTGTTAACCCCGATATCGTAATGAAACTAATCCTTACACCTTTCCATTGGTGAACCATAAGTTTGTTTAATGAATCTGTGATTGCCCTTCTCCGTGGAAATATCTGCCCTGGTATCCATTTTTAGGTAACACCTATAAGTGATATGATACGATATGTGTCTTTCACTTTCTGACTTACTCCAAGTCACGTATTTACCTCTAGACTCAACTACGGGGCTGCAAATGGCATTGTGTCCTTTTTTTCCTTGGCTTCTATTCTGCCTTAGCGAGGTCCATTTTCAACAATGTGATTCCCTGAGGGTTGTGGATTAGCTGACCTGGGCAGCCTTACCCTGCTGGCCGGTCCTCCCCAGGTGTGCCTGGTTGAGGTCAATAGAAACAGCGCTCCAGGCAGCAATAGCCCCTGAAGTTGTGCCTGACTCCATATTCTCTGCCCCGTCAGCAGTCTCGGGGCTGTGCTGGTGGGAGGGAGTGAGGGGCCAAGGCTTTGTTGGTGGCCCGGTGTGAGTGGGGCTCTGCTGGCCTTTCTGCAGGAGTTGCCAGGCTGCCACCTGTAAAGAAGAGGATGTGTCACCCATACCTTCCGCTGGAATTTCTCTCCGGACAGAGGTGAGGAAGGAAAAAAGCAGTGGGGGCCGGGACAGGAGGCGTATCTCAGGCAGGGCAATAGAAAGCTTCCAGAAGAGCGCCCGGGGCCAGGGCCATCCTGGCTGGCCTGCAGGCACCAAGTTGGCCTGCGTGCTGTCGCTGGTGTGGCTCCACGGCCCTTCCTCTAGGCTTTCAAGCCCTTGTACATATTCAGGTGTTTTACCTGGGAAGGGTGGGAACAGTTCAGCAGCAGCTGGCCTGGGGCTCAGCTTACGTTTACTCACAGATGCCTCAGCATGGTCCCCCAGCTTTGCAATGAGGACGCTCCTTGCATGGGGGGTGGGTTTCTGGCTGTATGGGAGGTGATTCCCCATCTCTGACCAATTTCAGAATTGTTTACCGCTGGAGCAAGTGCCCTGACAGTGTTTCCCTCTGTATAACTGGTGGGTTCAGGTTTTTTTTTCTTTTATGTTTCAAGTGAGATTTGATTCCTAATTTATGTATTTATAGATATAAGCATGGAAATAATTCATTCCTATAAATACATCTGTGTGAAGGGAAGAACTTTTTTCTGTTTTATTTTAAAAGTTTATTTTTTAAAATTTTGAAATTTAATATTATTTATTTTTTTAAACAGCAGGTTATTATTAGTTATGTATTTTATGCATATACATGTATACAAGTCAATACCAATCTCCCAACTCATCCCACCACCACCACCCCATGGCTTCCCACACTTGGTGTCCATACGTTTGTGCTCTACCTCTGTGTCTCTATTTCTTCCCTGTAAACCAGTTCATCTGTACCATTTTTTAGGTTCCACCTATATGCATTAATATACAATATTTGTTTTCCTCTTTCTGACTTACTTCATTCTGTATGACAGTCTCTAGATCCATCGATGTCTCTACAAATGACCCAGTTTCATTCCTTTTTATGGCTGAGTAATATTCCATTTTATATATGAACCACATCTTTATCCATTCATCTGTCTGTGGGCATTTAGGTTGCTTGCATTACCTGGCTATTGTAAATAGTGCTGCAATGAACATTGTGGTGAATGTGCCTTTTTGATTTATGGTTTTCTCTGGGTATATGCCCAGAAGTGGGATTGCTGGATCAGATGGTAATTCTCTTTCTAGTTTTTTTAAGGAAACTCCATACTGTTCTCCATAGTGTCTGTATCAATTTACATCCCCACCAATAGTGGAAGAGGGCTCCTTTTGTCCACACCCTCCCCAGAATTTGTTGTTTGTAGATTTTCTGATGATGCCAATTCTAACAGGTGTGAGGTGATACCTCATTGTAGTTTTGATTTGCATTTCCCTAATAATTAGTGCTGTTGAGCAGCTTTTCATGTGCGTCTTGGCCATCTCTGTGTCTTCTTTGAAGAAACGTCTCTTTAGATCTTCTGCCCATTTTTGTATTGGGTTGTTTGTTTTTTTAATATTAAGCTGCATGAGCTGTTTATAGATATTGGAGATTAAACCTTTGTCCATTGATTCGTTTGCAACGATTTTCGCCCATTCTGAGGGATGCCTTTTTCCATTCCCGTTTTTTTAACAAAAAAGGAAAGAAAGAAAAAGAAGCAGAACACTAATGTGCGTAAAATATGCCTTTTGAAACGGTCGTTTTGAAATATGGACGTCCTTTGAATTTTTTGGTCGATATGTGACCCCAGGATTTGTTTTCAGGGCAGGTGTCATTTACAGGCCTGCAATGATTTTGAATATCAACTGACCATTAGTGCTGGGATTAAAGCTGCTGTTGCGTGAAACGGCCACAAGGTGGCAGCAGTTCTCCCTTACCAAATCTGGTTACTAGAGCAACAGAGCCTCAATGGAAGTCGTGTTCTAGATTGGAATTTAGAATGGAATGTGCCAGGAGAAAGCCCCTCAAGTTTGTCTCACTACTTCTTGTTCGTGTTTTTAATTTACTTCTTTATTTTTTATTACAGCAAGTTTGATTACAATGTTTGGCTTGTTGTAGGTGTGGAAGATGTGGTTCTTTTACACATATAGAGATGTCTGTTCTTCCTGGGATCCTTTTCCCATGTACGCTATGACAGAATGTTGAGTAGTCTTCTCTTGGTATTCCGTAGGTCTTTGGTGATTATATATGTCACCTGTGTTTGATTATGTCTGTTAACCCCGATATCGTAATGAAACCAATCCTCACACCTTTCCATTGGTGAACCATAAGTTTGTTTAATGAATCTGTGATTGCCCTTCTCCGTGGAAATATCTGCCCTGGTATCCATTTTTAGGTAACACCTATAAGTGATATGATATGATATGTGTCTTTCACTTTCTGACTTACTCCAAGTCACGTGATTACCTCTAGACTCATCTACGGGGCTGCAAATGGCATTGTGTCCTTTTTTTCCTTGGCTTCTATTCTGCCTTAGCGAGGTCCATTTTCAACAATGTGATTCCCTGAGGGTTGTGGATTAGCTGACCTGGGCAGCCTTACCCTGCCGGCCGGCCCTCCCCAGGTGTGCCTGGTTGAGGTCAATAGAAACAGTGCTCCAGGCAGCAATAGCCCCTGAAGTTGTGCCTGACTCCATATTCTCTGCCCCGTCAGCAGTCTCGGGGCTGTGCTGGTGGCAGGGAGTGAGGGGCCAAGGCTTTGTTGGTGGCCCGGTGTGAGTGGGGCTCTGCTGGCCTTTCTGCAGGAGTTGCCAGGCTGCCACCTGTAAAGAAGAGGATGTGTCACCCATACCTTCTGCTGGAATTTCTCTCCGGACAGAGGTGAGGAAGGAAAAAAGCAGTGGGGGCCGGGACAGGAGGGGTATCTCAGGCAGGGCAATAGAAAGCTTCCAGAACAGCGCCCGGGGCCAGGACCATCCTGACTGGCCTGCAGGCACCAAGTTGGCCTGCGTGCTGTCGCTGGTGTGGCTCCACGGCCCTTCCTCTAGGCTTTCAAGCCCTTGTACATATTCAGGTGTTTTACCTGGGAAGGGTGGGAACAGTTCAGCAGCAGATGGCCTGGGGCTCAGCTCACGTTTACTCACAGATGCCCCGGCACGGTCCCCCAGCTTTGCAATGAGGACGCTCCTTGCATGGGGGGTGGGTTGCTGGCTGTATGGGAGGTGATTCCCCACCTCTGACCAATTTCAGAATTGTTTACCGCTGGAGCAAGTGCCCTGATAGGGTTTCCCTCTGTATAACTGGTGGGTTCAGGTTTTTTTTTCTTTTATGGTTCAAGTTAGATTTGATTCCTCTTTTATGTATTTATAGATATAAGCATGGAAATAATTCATTCCTATAAATACATCTGTGTGAAGGGAAGAACTTTTTTCTGTTTTATGTTAAAATTTTATTTTTTTAAATTTTGAAATTTAATTTTATTTATTTTTTTATACAGCAGGTTATTATTAGTTATGTATTTTATGCATATACATGTATACAGGTCAATCCCAATCTCCCAACTCATCCCACCAGCACCACCCCATGGCTTCCCACACTTGGTGTCCATACGTTTGTTCTCTACCTCTGTGTCTCTATTTCTTCCCTGCAAACCAGTTCATCTGTACCATTTTTTTATGTTCCACCTATATGCATTAATATACAATATTTGTTTTCCTCTTTCTGACTTACTTCATTCTGTATGACAGTCTCTAGATCGATCGATGTCTCTACAAATGACCCAGTTTCATTCCTTTTTATGGCTGAGTAATATTCCATTTTATATATGAACCACATCTTTATCCATTCATCTGTCTGTGGGCATTTAGGTTGCTTGCATTACCTGGCTATTGTAAATAGTGCTGCAATGAACATTGCGGTGAATGTGCCTTTTTGATTTATGGTTTTCTCTGGGTATATGCCCAGAAGTGGGATTGCTGGATCAGATGGTAATTCTCTTTCTAGTTTTTTTAAGGAAACTCCATACTGTTCTCCATAGTGTCTGTATCAATTTACATCCCCACCAATAGTGGAAGAGGGCTCCTTTTGTCCACACCCTCCCCAGAATTTGTTGTTTGTAGATTTTCTGATGATGCCAATTCTAACAGGTGTGAGGTGATACCTCATTGTAGTTTTGATTTGCATTTCCCTAATAATTAGTGCTGTTGAGCAGCTTTTCATGTGCGTCTTGGCCATCTCTGTGTCTTCTTTGAAGAAACGTCTCTTTAGATCTTCTGCCCATTTTTGTATTGGGTTGTTTGTTTTTTTAATATTAAGCTGCATGAGCTGTTTATAGATATTGGAGATTAAACCTTTGTCCATTGATTCGTTTGCAACGATTTTCGCCCATTCTGAGGGATGCCTTTTTCCATTCCCGTTTTTTTAACAAAAAAGGAAAGAAAGAAAAACAAGCAGAACACTAATGTGCGTAAAATATGCCTTTTGAAACGGTCGTTTTGAAATATGGACGTCCTTTGAATTTTTTGGTCGATATGTGATTCCAGGATTCGTTTTCAGGGCAGGTGTCATTTACAGGCCTGCAATGATTTTGAATATCAACTGACTATTAGCGCTGGGATTAAAGCTGCTGTTGCGTGAAACGGCCACAAGGTGGCAGCAGTTCTCCCTTACCAAATCTGGTTACTAGAGCAACAGAGCCTCAATGGAAGTCGTGTTCTAGATTGGAATTTAGAATGGAATGTGCCAGGAGAAAGCCCCTCAAGTTTGTCTCACTACTTCTTGTTCGTGTTTTTAATTATTTTTTTTATTTTCTATTACAGCAAGTTTGATTACAATGTTTGGCTTGTTGTAGGTTTGGAAGATGTGGTTCTTTTACACATATACAGATGTCTGTTCTTCCTGGGATCCTTTTCCCATGTACGCTAGGACAGAATGTTGAGTAGTCTTCTCTTGGTATTCCGTAGGTCTTTGGTGATTATATATGTCACCTGTGTTTGATTATGTCTGTTAACCCCGATATCGTAATGAAACCAATCCTCACACCTTTCCATTGGTGAACCATAAGTTTGTTTAATGAATCTGTGATTGCCCTTCTCCGTGGAAATATCTGCCCTGGTATCCATTTTTAGGTAATACCTATAAGTGATATGATACGATATGTGTCTTTCACTTTCTGACTTACTACAAGTCACGTGATTACCTCTAGACTCAACTACGGGGCTGCAAATGGCATTGTGTCCTTTTTTTCCTTGGCTTCTATTCTGCCTTAGCGAGGTCCATTTTCAACAATGTGATTCCCTGAGGGTTGTGGATTAGCTGACCTGGGCGGCCTTACCCTGCTGGCCGGCCCTCCCCAGGTGTGCCTGGTTGAGGTCAATATAAACAGCGCTCCAGGCAGCAATAGCCCCTGAAGTTGTGCCTGACTCCATATTCTCTGCCCCGTCAGCAGTCTCGGGGCTGTGCTGGTGGGAGGGAATGAGGGGCCAAGGCTTTGTTGGTGGCCCGGTGTGAGTGGGGCTCTGCTGGCCTTTCTGCAGGAGTTGCCAGGCTGCCACCTGTAAAGAAGAGGATGTGTCACCCATACCTTCCGCTGGAATTTCTCTCCGGACAGAGGTGAGGAAGGAAAAAAGCAGTGGGGGCCGGGACAGGACGGGTATCTCAGGCAGGGCAATAGAAAGCTTCCAGAAGAGCGCCCGGGGCCAGGACCATCCTGGCTGGCCTGCAGGCACCAAGTTGGCCTGCGTGCTGTCGCTGGTGTGGCTCCACGGCCCTTCCTCTAGGCTTTCAAGCCCTTGTACATATTCAGGTGTTTTACCTGGGAAGGGTGGGAACAGTTCAGCAGCAGCTGGCCTGGGGCTCAGCTCACTTTTACGCACAGATGCCTCAGCATGGTCCCCCAGCTTTGCAATGAGGACGCTCCTTGCATGGGGGGTGGGTTTCTGGCTGTATGGGAGGTGATTCCCCACCTCTGACCAATTTCAGAATTGTTTACCGCTGGAGCAAGTGCCCTGACAGGGTTTCCCTCTGTATAACTGGTGGGTTCAGGTTTTTTTTTCTTTTATGGTTCAAGTTAGATTTGATTCCTCTTTTATGTATTTATAGATATAAGCATGGAAATAATTCATTCCTATAAATACATCTGTGTGAAGGGAAGAACTTTTTTCTGTTTTATTTTAAAAGTTTATTTTTTAAAATTTTGAAATTTTATTTATTTTTTTATACAGCCGGTTATTATTAGTTATGTATTTTATGCATATACATGTATACAGGTCAATCCCAATCTCCCAACTCATCCCACCACCACCACCCCATGGCTTCCCACACTTGGTGTCCATACGTTTGTTCTCTACCTCTGTGTCTCTATTTCTTCCCTGCAAACCAGTTCATCTGTACCATTTTTTAGGTTCCACCTATATGCATTAATATACAATATTTGTTTTCCTCTTTCTGACTTACTTCATTCTGTATGACAGTCTCTAGATCCATCGATGTCTCTACAAATGACCCAGTTTCATTCCTTTTTATGGCTGAGTAATATTCCATTTTATATATGTACCACATCTTTATCCATTCATCTGTCTGTGGGCATTTAGTTTTCTTGCATTACCTGGCTATTGTAAATAGTACTGCAATGAACATTGTGGTGGATGTGCGTTTTTGATTTATGGTTTTCTCTGGGTATATGCCCAGAAGTGGGATTGCTGGATCAGATGGTAATTCTATTTCTAGTTTTTTTAAGGAAACTCCATACTGTTCTCCATAGTGACTGTATCAATTTACATCCCCACCAATAGTGGAAGCGGGCTCCTTTTGTCCACACCCTCCCCAGAATTTGTTGTTTGTAGATTTTCTGATGATGCCGATTCTAACAGGTGTGAGGTGATACCTCATTGTAGTTTTGATTTGCATTTCTCTAATAATTAGTGCTGTTGAGCAGCTTTTCATGTGCGTCTTGGCCATCTCTGTGTCTTCTTTGAAGAAACGTCTCTTTAGATCTTCTGCCCATTTTTGTATTGGGTTGTTTGTTTTTTTAATATTAAGCTGCATGAGCTGTTTATAGATATTGGAGATTAAACCTTTGTCCATTGATTCGTTTGCAACAATTTTCGCCCATTCTGAGGGATGCCTTTTTCCATTCCTTTTTTTTTAACAAAAAAGGAAAGAAAGAAAAAGAAGCAGAACACTAATGTGCGTAAAATATGCCTTTTGAAATGGTCGTTTTGAAATATGGACGTCCTTTGAATTTTTTGGTCGATATGTGAACCCAGGATTCGTTTTCAGGGCAGCTGTCATTTACAGGCCTGCAATGATTTTGAATATCAACTGACCATTAGCGCTGGGATTAAAGCTGCTGTTGCGTGAAAGGGCCACAAGGTGGCAGCAGTCCTCCCTTACCAAATCTGGTTAATAGAGCAACAGAGCCTCAATGGAAGTCGTGTTCTAGATTGGAATTTAGAATGGAATGTGCCAGGAAAAAGCCCCTCAAGTTTGTCTCACTTCTTCTTGTTCGTGTTTTTAATTTACTTCTTTATTTTTTATTACAGCAAGTTTGATTACAATGTTTGGCTTGTTGTAGGTATGGAAGATGTGGTTCTTTTACACATATAGAGATGTCTGTTCTTCCTGGGATCCTTTTCCCATGTACATTAGGACAGAATGTTGAGTAGTCTTCTCTTGGTATTCCGTAGGTCTTTGGTGATTATATATGTCACCTGTGTTTGATTATGTCTGTTAACCCCGATATCGTAATGAAACTAATCCTTACACCTTTCCATTGGTGAACCATAAGTTTGTTTAATGAATCTGTGATTGCCCTTCTCCGTGGAAATATCTGCCCTGGTATCCATTTTTAGGTAACACCTATAAGTGATATGATACGATATGTGTCTTTCACTTTCTGACTTACTCCAAGTCACGTATTTACCTCTAGACTCAACTACGGGGCTGCAAATGGCATTGTGTCCTTTTTTTCCTTGGCTTCTATTCTGCCTTAGCGAGGTCCATTTTCAACAATGTGATTCCCTGAGGGTTGTGGATTAGCTGACCTGGGCAGCCTTACCCTGCCGGCCGGCCCTCCCCAGGTGTGCCTGGTTGAGGTCAATAGAAACAGTGCTCCAGGCAGCAATAGCCCCTGAAGTTGTGCCTGACTCCATATTCTCTGCCCCGTCAGCAGTCTCGGGGCTGTGCTGGTGGGAGGGAGTGAGGGGCCAAGGCTTTGTTGGTGGCCCGGTGTGAGTGGGGCTCTGCTGGCCTTTCTGCAGGAGTTGCCAGGCTGCCACCTGTAAAGAAGAGGATGTGTCACCCATACCTTCCGCTGGAATTTCTCTCCGGACAGAGGTGAGGAAGGAAAAAAGCAGTGGGGGCCGGGACAGGAGGCGTATCTCAGGCAGGGCAATAGAAAGCTTCCAGAAGAGCGCCCGGGGCCAGGGCCATCCTGGCTGGCCTGCAGGCACCAAGTTGGCCTGCGTGCTGTCGCTGGTGTGGCTCCACGGCCCTTCCTCTAGGCTTTCAAGCCCTTGTACATATTCAGGTGTTTTACCTGGGAAGGGTGGGAACAGTTCAGCAGCAGCTGGCCTGGGGCTCAGCTTACGTTTACTCACAGATGCCTCAGCATGGTCCCCCAGCTTTGCAATGAGGACGCTCCTTGCATGGGGGGTGGGTTTCTGGCTGTATGGGAGGTGATTCCCCATCTCTGACCAATTTCAGAATTGTTTACCGCTGGAGCAAGTGCCCTGACAGTGTTTCCCTCTGTATAACTGGTGGGTTCAGGTTTTTTTTTCTTTTATGTTTCAAGTGAGATTTGATTCCTAATTTATGTATTTATAGATATAAGCATGGAAATAATTCATTCCTATAAATACATCTGTGTGAAGGGAAGAACTTTTTTCTGTTTTATTTTAAAAGTTTATTTTTTAAAATTTTGAAATTTAATATTATTTATTTTTTTAAACAGCAGGTTATTATTAGTTATGTATTTTATGCATATACATGTATACAAGTCAATCCCAATCTCCCAACTCATCCCACCACCACCACCCCATGGCTTCCCACACTTGGTGTCCATACGTTTGTGCTCTACCTCTGTGTCTCTATTTCTTCCCTGTAAACCAGTTCATCTGTACCATTTTTTAGGTTCCACCTATATGCATTAATATACAATATTTGTTTTCCTCTTTCTGACTTACTTCATTCTGTATGACAGTCTCTAGATCCATCGATGTCTCTACAAATGACCCAGTTTCATTCCTTTTTATGGCTGAGTAATATTCCATTTTATATATGAACCACATCTTTATCCATTCATCTGTCTGTGGGCATTTAGGTTGCTTGCATTACCTGGCTATTGTAAATAGTGCTGCAATGAACATTGTGGTGAATGTGCCTTTTTGATTTATGGTTTTCTCTGGGTATATGCCCAGAAGTGGGATTGCTGGATCAGATGGTAATTCTATTTCTAGTTTTTTTAAGGAAACTCCATACTGTTCTCCATAGTGTCTGTATCAATTTACATCCCCACCAATAGTGGAAGAGGGCTCCTTTTGTCCACACCCTCCCCAGAATTTGTTGTTTGTAGATTTTCTGATGATGCCAATTCTAACAGGTGTGAGGTGATACCTCATTGTAGTTTTGATTTGCATTTCCCTAATAATTAGTGCTGTTGAGCAGCTTTTCATGTGCGTCTTGGCCATCTCTGTGTCTTCTTTGAAGAAACGTCTCTTTAGATCTTCTGCCCATTTTTGTATTGGGTTGTTTGTTTTTTTAATATTAAGCTGCATGAGCTGTTTATAGATATTGGAGATTAAACCTTTGTCCATTGATTCGTTTGCAACGATTTTCGCCCATTCTGAGGGATGCCTTTTTCCATTCCCGTTTTTTTAACAAAAAAGGAAAGAAAGAAAAAGAAGCAGAACACTAATGTGCGTAAAATATGCCTTTTGAAACGGTCGTTTTGAAATATGGACGTCCTTTGAATTTTTTGGTCGATATGTGACCCCAGGATTTGTTTTCAGGGCAGGTGTCATTTACAGGCCTGCAATGATTTTGAATATCAACTGACCATTAGTGCTGGGATTAAAGCTGCTGTTGCGTGAAACGGCCACAAGGTGGCAGCAGTTCTCCCTTACCAAATCTGGTTACTAGAGCAACAGAGCCTCAATGGAAGTCGTGTTCTAGATTGTAATTTAGAATGGAATGTGCCAGGAGAAAGCCCCTCAAGTTTGTCTCACTACTTCTTGTTCGTGTTTTTAATTTACTTCTTTATTTTTTATTACAGCAAGTTTGATTACAATGTTTGGCTTGTTGTAGGTGTGGAAGATGTGGTTCTTTTACACATATAGAGATGTCTGTTCTTCCTGGGATCCTTTTCCCATGTACGCTATGACAGAATGTTGAGTAGTCTTCTCTTGGTATTCCGTAGGTCTTTGGTGATTATATATGTCACCTGTGTTTGATTATGTCTGTTAACCCCGATATCGTAATGAAACCAATCCTCACACCTTTCCATTGGTGAACCATAAGTTTGTTTAATGAATCTGTGATTGCCCTTCTCCGTGGAAATATCTGCCCTGGTATCCATTTTTAGGTAACACCTATAAGTGATATGATATGATATGTGTCTTTCACTTTCTGACTTACTCCAAGTCACGTGATTACCTCTAGACTCATCTACGGGGCTGCAAATGGCATTGTGTCCTTTTTTTCCTTGGCTTCTATTCTGCCTTAGCGAGGTCCATTTTCAACAATGTGATTCCCTGAGGGTTGTGGATTAGCTGACCTGGGCAGCCTTACCCTGCCGGCCGGCCCTCCCCAGGTGTGCCTGGTTGAGGTCAATAGAAACAGTGCTCCAGGCAGCAATAGCCCCTGAAGTTGTGCCTGACTCCATATTCTCTGCCCCGTCAGCAGTCTCGGGGCTGTGCTGGTGGCAGGGAGTGAGGGGCCAAGGCTTTGTTGGTGGCCCGGTGTGAGTGGGGCTCTGCTGGCCTTTCTGCAGGAGTTGCCAGGCTGCCACCTGTAAAGAAGAGGATGTGTCACCCATACCTTCTGCTGGAATTTCTCTCCGGACAGAGGTGAGGAAGGAAAAAAGCAGTGGGGGCCGGGACAGGAGGGGTATCTCAGGCAGGGCAATAGAAAGCTTCCAGAACAGCGCCCGGGGCCAGGACCATCCTGACTGGCCTGCAGGCACCAAGTTGGCCTGCGTGCTGTCGCTGGTGTGGCTCCACGGCCCTTCCTCTAGGCTTTCAAGCCCTTGTACATATTCAGGTGTTTTACCTGGGAAGGGTGGGAACAGTTCAGCAGCAGATGGCCTGGGGCTCAGCTCACGTTTACTCACAGATGCCCCGGCACGGTCCCCCAGCTTTGCAATGAGGACGCTCCTTGCATGGGGGGTGGGTTGCTGGCTGTATGGGAGGTGATTCCCCACCTCTGACCAATTTCAGAATTGTTTACCGCTGGAGCAAGTGCCCTGATAGGGTTTCCCTCTGTATAACTGGTGGGTTCAGGTTTTTTTTTCTTTTATGGTTCAAGTTAGATTTGATTCCTCTTTTATGTATTTATAGATATAAGCATGGAAATAATTCATTCCTATAAATACATCTGTGTGAAGGGAAGAACTTTTTTCTGTTTTATGTTAAAATTTTATTTTTTTAAATTTTGAAATTTAATTTTATTTATTTTTTTATACAGCAGGTTATTATTAGTTATGTATTTTATGCATATACATGTATACAGGTCAATCCCAATCTCCCAACTCATCCCACCAGCACCACCCCATGGCTTCCCACACTTGGTGTCCATACGTTTGTTCTCTACCTCTGTGTCTCTATTTCTTCCCTGCAAACCAGTTCATCTGTACCATTTTTTTATGTTCCACCTATATGCATTAATATACAATATTTGTTTTCCTCTTTCTGACTTACTTCATTCTGTATGACAGTCTCTAGATCGATCGATGTCTCTACAAATGACCCAGTTTCATTCCTTTTTATGGCTGAGTAATATTCCATTTTATATATGAACCACATCTTTATCCATTCATCTGTCTGTGGGCATTTAGGTTGCTTGCATTACCTGGCTATTGTAAATAGTGCTGCAATGAACATTGTGGTGAATGTGCCTTTTTGATTTATGGTTTTCTCTGGGTATATGCCCAGAAGTGGGATTGCTGGATCAGATGGTAATTCTCTTTCTAGTTTTTTTAAGGAAACTCCATACTGTTCTCCATAGTGTCTGTATCAATATACATCCCCACCAATAGTGGAAGAGGGCTCCTTTTGTCCACACCCTCCCCAGAATTTGTTGTTTGTAGATTTTCTGATGATGCCAATTCTAACAGGTGTGAGGTGATACCTCATTGTAGTTTTGATTTGCATTTCCCTAATAATTAGTGCTGTTGAGCAGCTTTTCATGTGCGTCTTGGCCATCTCTGTGTCTTCTTTGAAGAAACGTCTCTTTAGATCTTCTGCCCATTTTTGTATTGGGTTGTTTGTTTTTTTAATATTAAGCTGCATGAGCTGTTTATAGATATTGGAGATTAAACCTTTGTCCATTGATTCGTTTGCAACGATTTTCGCCCATTCTGAGGGATGCCTTTTTCCATTCCCGTTTTTTTAACAAAAAAGGAAAGAAAGAAAAACAAGCAGAACACTAATGTGCGTAAAATATGCCTTTTGAAACGGTCGTTTTGAAATATGGACGTCCTTTGAATTTTTTGGTCGATATGTGATTCCAGGATTCGTTTTCAGGGCAGGTGTCATTTACAGGCCTGCAATGATTTTGAATATCAACTGACCATTAGCGCTGGGATTAAAGCTGCTGTTGCGTGAAACGGCCACAAGGTGGCAGCAGTTCTCCCTTACCAAATCTGGTTACTAGAGCAACAGAGCCTCAATGGAAGTCGTGTTCTAGATTGGAATTTAGAATGGAATGTGCCAGGAGAAAGCCCCTCAAGTTTGTCTCACTACTTCTTGTTCGTGTTTTTAATTATTTTTTTTATTTTCTATTACAGCAAGTTTGATTACAATGTTTGGCTTGTTGTAGGTTTGGAAGATGTGGTTCTTTTACACATATACAGATGTCTGTTCTTCCTGGGATCCTTTTCCCATGTACGCTAGGACAGAATGTTGAGTAGTCTTCTCTTGGTATTCCGTAGGTCTTTGGTGATTATATATGTCACCTGTGTTTGATTATGTCTGTTAACCCCGATATCGTAATGAAACCAATCCTCACACCTTTCCATTGGTGAACCATAAGTTTGTTTAATGAATCTGTGATTGCCCTTCTCCGTGGAAATATCTGCCCTGGTATCCATTTTTAGGTAATACCTATAAGTGATATGATACGATATGTGTCTTTCACTTTCTGACTTACTACAAGTCACGTGATTACCTCTAGACTCAACTACGGGGCTGCAAATGGCATTGTGTCCTTTTTTTCCTTGGCTTCTATTCTGCCTTAGCGAGGTCCATTTTCAACAATGTGATTCCCTGAGGGTTGTGGATTAGCTGACCTGGGCGGCCTTACTCTGCTGGCCGGCCCTCCCCAGGTGTGCCTGGTTGAGGTCAATATAAACAGCGCTCCAGGCAGCAATAGCCCCTGAAGTTGTGCCTGACTCCATATTCTCTGCCCCGTCAGCAGTCTCGGGGCTGTGCTGGTGGGAGGGAATGAGGGGCCAAGGCTTTGTTGGTGGCCCGGTGTGAGTGGGGCTCTGCTGGCCTTTCTGCAGGAGTTGCCAGGCTGCCACCTGTAAAGAAGAGGATGTGTCACCCATACCTTCCGCTGGAATTTCTCTCCGGACAGAGGTGAGGAAGGAAAAAAGCAGTGGGGGCCGGGACAGGACGGGTATCTCAGGCAGGGCAATAGAAAGCTTCCAGAAGAGCGCCCGGGGCCAGGACCATCCTGGCTGGCCTGCAGGCACCAAGTTGGCCTGCGTGCTGTCGCTGGTGTGGCTCCACGGCCCTTCCTCTAGGCTTTCAAGCCCTTGTACATATTCAGGTGTTTTACCTGGGAAGGGTGGGAACAGTTCAGCAGCAGCTGGCCTGGGGCTCAGCTCACTTTTACGCACAGATGCCTCAGCATGGTCCCCCAGCTTTGCAATGAGGACGCTCCTTGCATGGGGGGTGGGTTTCTGGCTGTATGGGAGGTGATTCCCCACCTCTGACCAATTTCAGAATTGTTTACCGCTGGAGCAAGTGCCCTGACAGGGTTTCCCTCTGTATAACTGGTGGGTTCAGGTTTTTTTTTCTTTTATGGTTCAAGTTAGATTTGATTCCTCTTTTATGTATTTATAGATATAAGCATGGAAATAATTCATTCCTATAAATACATCTGTGTGAAGGGAAGAACTTTTTTCTGTTTTATTTTAAAAGTTTATTTTTTAAAATTTTGAAATTTTATTTATTTTTTTATACAGCCGGTTATTATTAGTTATGTATTTTATGCATATACATGTATACAGGTCAATCCCAATCTCCCAACTCATCCCACCACCACCACCCCATGGCTTCCCACACTTGGTGTCCATACGTTTGTTCTCTACCTCTGTGTCTCTATTTCTTCCCTGCAAACCAGTTCCTCTGTACCATTTTTTAGGTTCCACCTATATGCATTAATATACAATATTTGTTTTCCTCTTTCTGACTTACTTCATTCTGTATGACAGTCTCTAGATCCATCGATGTCTCTACAAATGACCCAGTTTCATTCCTTTTTATGGCTGAGTAATATTCCATTTTATATATGTACCACATCTTTATCCATTCATCTGTCTGTGGGCATTTAGTTTTCTTGCATTACCTGGCTATTGTAAATAGTACTGCAATGAACATTGTGGTGGATGTGCGTTTTTGATTTATGGTTTTCTCTGGGTATATGCCCAGAAGTGGGATTGCTGGATCAGATGGTAATTCTATTTCTAGTTTTTTTAAGGAAACTCCATACTGTTCTCCATAGTGACTGTATCAATTTACATCCCCACCAATAGTGGAAGCGGGCTCCTTTTGTCCACACCCTCCCCAGAATTTGTTGTTTGTAGATTTTCTGATGATGCCGATTCTAACAGGTGTGAGGTGATACCTCATTGTAGTTTTGATTTGCATTTCTCTAATAATTAGTGCTGTTGAGCAGCTTTTCATGTGCGTCTTGGCCATCTCTGTGTCTTCTTTGAAGAAACGTCTCTTTAGATCTTCTGCCCATTTTTGTATTGGGTTGTTTGTTTTTTTAATATTAAGCTGCATGAGCTGTTTATAGATATTGGAGATTAAACCTTTGTCCATTGATTCGTTTGCAACGATTTTCGCCCATTCTGAGGGATGCCTTTTTCCATTCCTTTTTTTTTAACAAAAAAGGAAAGAAAGAAAAAGAAGCAGAACACTAATGTGCGTAAAATATGCCTTTTGAAATGGTCGTTTTGAAATATGGACGTCCTTTGAATTTTTTGGTCGATATGTGAACCCAGGATTCGTTTTCATGGCAGCTGTCATTTACAGGCCTGCAATGATTTTGAATATCAACTGACCATTAGCGCTGGGATTAAAGCTGCTGTTGCGTGAAAGGGCCACAAGGTGGCAGCAGTCCTCCCTTACCAAATCTGGTTAATAGAGCAACAGAGCCTCAATGGAAGTCGTGTTCTAGATTGGAATTTAGAATGGAATGTGCCAGGAAAAAGCCCCTCAAGTTTGTCTCACTTCTTCTTGTTCGTGTTTTTAATTTACTTCTTTATTTTTTATTACAGCAAGTTTGATTACAATGTTTGGCTTGTTGTAGGTATGGAAGATGTGGTTCTTTTACACATATAGAGATGTCTGTTCTTCCTGGGATCCTTTTCCCATGTACATTAGGACAGAATGTTGAGTAGTCTTCTCTTGGTATTCCGTAGGTCTTTGGTGATTATATATGTCACCTGTGTTTGATTATGTCTGTTAACCCCGATATCGTAATGAAACTAATCCTTACACCTTTCCATTGGTGAACCATAAGTTTGTTTAATGAATCTGTGATTGCCCTTCTCCGTGGAAATATCTGCCCTGGTATCCATTTTTAGGTAACACCTATAAGTGATATGATACGATATGTGTCTTTCACTTTCTGACTTACTCCAAGTCACGTATTTACCTCTAGACTCAACTACGGGGCTGCAAATGGCATTGTGTCCTTTTTTTCCTTGGCTTCTATTCTGCCTTAGCGAGGTCCATTTTCAACAATGTGATTCCCTGAGGGTTGTGGATTAGCTGACCTGGGCAGCCTTACCCTGCCGGCCGGCCCTCCCCAGGTGTGCCTGGTTGAGGTCAATAGAAACAGTGCTCCAGGCAGCAATAGCCCCTGAAGTTGTGCCTGACTCCATATTCTCTGCCCCGTCAGCAGTCTCGGGGCTGTGCTGGTGGGAGGGAGTGAGGGGCCAAGGCTTTGTTGGTGGCCCGGTGTGAGTGGGGCTCTGCTGGCCTTTCTGCAGGAGTTGCCAGGCTGCCACCTGTAAAGAAGAGGATGTGTCACCCATACCTTCCGCTGGAATTTCTCTCCGGACAGAGGTGAGGAAGGAAAAAAGCAGTGGGGGCCGGGACAGGAGGCGTATCTCAGGCAGGGCAATAGAAAGCTTCCAGAAGAGCGCCCGGGGCCAGGGCCATCCTGGCTGGCCTGCAGGCACCAAGTTGGCCTGCGTGCTGTCGCTGGTGTGGCTCCACGGCCCTTCCTCTAGGCTTTCAAGCCCTTGTACATATTCAGGTGTTTTACCTGGGAAGGGTGGGAACAGTTCAGCAGCAGCTGGCCTGGGGCTCAGCTTACGTTTACTCACAGATGCCTCAGCATGGTCCCCCAGCTTTGCAATGAGGACGCTCCTTGCATGGGGGGTGGGTTTCTGGCTGTATGGGAGGTGATTCCCCATCTCTGACCAATTTCAGAATTGTTTACCGCTGGAGCAAGTGCCCTGACAGTGTTTCCCTCTGTATAACTGGTGGGTTCAGGTTTTTTTTTCTTTTATGTTTCAAGTGAGATTTGATTCCTAATTTATGTATTTATAGATATAAGCATGGAAATAATTCATTCCTATAAATACATCTGTGTGAAGGGAAGAACTTTTTTCTGTTTTATTTTAAAAGTTTATTTTTTAAAATTTTGAAATTTAATTTTATTTATTTTTTTAAACAGCAGGTTATTATTAGTTATGTATTTTATGCATATACATGTATACAAGTCAATCCCAATCTCCCAACTCATCCCACCACCACCACCCCATGGCTTCCCACACTTGGTGTCCATACGTTTGTGCTCTACCTCTGTGTCTCTATTTCTTCCCTGTAAACCAGTTCATCTGTACCATTTTTTAGGTTCCACCTATATGCATTAATATACAATATTTGTTTTCCTCTTTCTGACTTACTTCATTCTGTATGACAGTCTCTAGATCCATCGATGTCTCTACAAATGACCCAGTTTCATTCCTTTTTATGGCTGAGTAATATTCCATTTTATATATGAACCACATCTTTATCCATTCATCTGTCTGTGGGCATTTAGGTTGCTTGCATTACCTGGCTATTGTAAATAGTGCTGCAATGAACATTGTGGTGAATGTGCCTTTTTGATTTATGGTTTTCTCTGGGTATATGCCCAGAAGTGGGATTGCTGGATCAGATGGTAATTCTATTTCTAGTTTTTTTAAGGAAACTCCATACTGTTCTCCATAGTGTCTGTATCAATTTACATCCCCACCAATAGTGGAAGAGGGCTCCTTTTGTCCACACCCTCCCCAGAATTTGTTGTTTGTAGATTTTCTGATGATGCCAATTCTAACAGGTGTGAGGTGATACCTCATTGTAGTTTTGATTTGCATTTCCCTAATAATTAGTGCTGTTGAGCAGCTTTTCATGTGCGTCTTGGCCATCTCTGTGTCTTCTTTGAAGAAACGTCTCTTTAGATCTTCTGCCCATTTTTGTATTGGGTTGTTTGTTTTTTTAATATTAAGCTGCATGAGCTGTTTATAGATATTGGAGATTAAACCTTTGTCCATTGATTCGTTTGCAACGATTTTCGCCCATTCTGAGGGATGCCTTTTTCCATTCCCGTTTTTTTAACAAAAAAGGAAAGAAAGAAAAACAAGCAGAACACTAATGTGCGTAAAATATGCCTTTTGAAACGGTCGTTTTGAAATATGGACGTCCTTTGAATTTTTTGGTCGATATGTGACCCCAGGATTTGTTTTCAGGGCAGGTGTCATTTACAGGCCTGCAATGATTTTGAATATCAACTGACCATTAGTGCTGGGATTAAAGCTGCTGTTGCGTGAAACGGCCACAAGGTGGCAGCAGTTCTCCCTTACCAAATCTGGTTACTAGAGCAACAGAGCCTCAATGGAAGTCGTGTTCTAGATTGGAATTTAGAATGGAATGTGCCAGGAGAAAGCCCCTCAAGTTTGTCTCACTACTTCTTGTTCGTGTTTTTAATTTACTTCTTTATTTTTTATTACAGCAAGTTTGATTACAATGTTTGGCTTGTTGTAGGTGTGGAAGATGTGGTTCTTTTACACATATAGAGATGTCTGTTCTTCCTGGGATCCTTTTCCCATGTACGCTATGACAGAATGTTGAGTAGTCTTCTCTTGGTATTCCGTAGGTCTTTGGTGATTATATATGTCACCTGTGTTTGATTATGTCTGTTAACCCCGATATCGTAATGAAACCAATCCTCACACCTTTCCATTGGTGAACCATAAGTTTGTTTAATGAATCTGTGATTGCCCTTCTCCGTGGAAATATCTGCCCTGGTATCCATTTTTAGGTAACACCTATAAGTGATATGATATGATATGTGTCTTTCACTTTCTGACTTACTCCAAGTCACGTGATTACCTCTAGACTCATCTACGGGGCTGCAAATGGCATTGTGTCCTTTTTTTCCTTGGCTTCTATTCTGCCTTAGCGAGGTCCATTTTCAACAATGTGATTCCCTGAGGGTTGTGGATTAGCTGACCTGGGCAGCCTTACCCTGCCGGCCGGCCCTCCCCAGGTGTGCCTGGTTGAGGTCAATAGAAACAGTGCTCCAGGCAGCAATAGCCCCTGAAGTTGTGCCTGACTCCATATTCTCTGCCCCGTCAGCAGTCTCGGGGCTGTGCTGGTGGCAGGGAGTGAGGGGCCAAGGCTTTGTTGGTGGCCCGGTGTGAGTGGGGCTCTGCTGGCCTTTCTGCAGGAGTTGCCAGGCTGCCACCTGTAAAGAAGAGGATGTGTCACCCATACCTTCTGCTGGAATTTCTCTCCGGACAGAGGTGAGGAAGGAAAAAAGCAGTGGGGGCCGGGACAGGAGGGGTATCTCAGGCAGGGCAATAGAAAGCTTCCAGAACAGCGCCCGGGGCCAGGACCATCCTGACTGGCCTGCAGGCACCAAGTTGGCCTGCGTGCTGTCGCTGGTGTGGCTCCACGGCCCTTCCTCTAGGCTTTCAAGCCCTTGTACATATTCAGGTGTTTTACCTGGGAAGGGTGGGAACAGTTCAGCAGCAGATGGCCTGGGGCTCAGCTCACGTTTACTCACAGATGCCTCGGCACGGTCCCCCAGCTATGCAATGAGGACGCTCCTTGCATGGGGGGTGGGTTGCTGGCTGTATGGGAGGTGATTCCCCACCTCTGACCAATTTCAGAATTGTTTACCGCTGGAGCAAGTGCCCTGATAGGGTTTCCCTCTGTATAACTGGTGGTTTCAGGTTTTTTTTTCTTTTATGGTTCAAGTTAGATTTGATTCCTCTTTTATGTATTTATAGATATAAGCATGGAAATAATTCATTCCTATAAATACATCTGTGTGAAGGGAAGAACTTTTTTCTGTTTTATGTTAAAATTTTATTTTTTTAAATTTTGAAATTTAATTTTATTTATTTTTTTATACAGCAGGTTATTATTAGTTATGTATTTTATGCATATACATGTATACAGGTCAATCCCAATCTCCCAACTCATCCCACCAGCACCACCCCATGGCTTCCCACACTTGGTGTCCATACGTTTGTTCTCTACCTCTGTGTCTCTATTTCTTCCCTGCAAACCAGTTCATCTGTACCATTTTTTTATGTTCCACCTATATGCATTAATATACAATATTTGTTTTCCTCTTTCTGACTTACTTCATTCTGTATGACAGTCTCTAGATCGATCGATGTCTCTACAAATGACCCAGTTTCATTCCTTTTTATGGCTGAGTAATATTCCATTTTATATATGAACCACATCTTTATCCATTCATCTGTCTGTGGGCATTTAGGTTGCTTGCATTACCTGGCTATTGTAAATAGTGCTGCAATGAACATTGCGGTGAATGTGCCTTTTTGATTTATGGTTTTCTCTGGGTATATGCCCAGAAGTGGGATTGCTGGATCAGATGGTAATTCTCTTTCTAGTTTTTTTAAGGAAACTCCATACTGTTCTCCATAGTGTCTGTATCAATTTACATCCCCACCAATAGTGGAAGAGGGCTCCTTTTGTCCACACCCTCCCCAGAATTTGTTGTTTGTAGATTTTCTGATGATGCCAATTCTAACAGGTGTGAGGTGATACCTCATTGTAGTTTTGATTTGCATTTCCCTAATAATTAGTGCTGTTGAGCAGCTTTTCATGTGCTTCTTGGCTATCTCTGTGTCTTCTTTGAAGAAACGTCTCTTTAGATCTTCTGCCCATTTTTGTATTGGGTTGTTTGTTTTTTTAATATTAAGCTGCATGAGCTGTTTATAGATATTGGAGATTAAACCTTTGTCCATTGATTCGTTTGCAACGATTTTCGCCCATTCTGAGGGATGCCTTTTTCCATTCCCGTTTTTTTAACAAAAAAGGAAAGAAAGAAAAACAAGCAGAACACTAATGTGCGTAAAATATGCCTTTTGAAATGGTCGTTTTGAAATATGGACGTCCTTTGAATTTTTTGGTCGATATGTGATTCCAGGATTCGTTTTCAGGGCAGGTGTCATTTACAGGCCTGCAATGATTTTGAATATCAACTGACCATTAGCGCTGGGATTAAAGCTGCTGTTGCGTGAAACGGCCACAAGGTGGCAGCAGTGTTCCCTTACCAAATCTGGTTACTAGAGCAACAGAGCCTCAATGGAAGTCGTGTTCTAGATTGTAATTTAGAATGGAATGTGCCAGGAGAAAGCCCCTCAAGTTTGTCTCACTACTTCTTGTTCGTGTTTTTAATTATTTTTTTTATTTTCTATTACAGCAAGTTTGATTACAATGTTTGGCTTGTTGTAGGTTTGGAAGATGTGGTTCTTTTACACATATACAGATGTCTGTTCTTCCTGGGATCCTTTTCCCATGTACGCTAGGACAGAATGTTGAGTAGTCTTCTCTTGGTATTCCGTAGGTCTTTGGTGATTATATATGTCACCTGTGTTTGATTATGTCTGTTAACCCCGATATCGTAATGAAACCAATCCTCACACCTTTCCATTGGTGAACCATAAGTTTGTTTAATGAATCTGTGATTGCCCTTCTCCGTGGAAATATCTGCCCTGGTATCCATTTTTAGGTAATACCTATAAGTGATATGATACGATATGTGTCTTTCACTTTCTGACTTACTCCAAGTCACGTGATTACCTCTAGACTCAACTACGGGGCTGCAAATGGCATTGTGTCCTTTTTTTCCTTGGCTTCTATTCTGCCTTAGCGAGGTCCATTTTCAACAATGTGATTCCCTGAGGGTTGTGGATTAGCTGACCTGGGCGGCCTTACCCTGCTGGCCGGCCCTCCCCAGGTGTGCCTGGTTGAGGTCAATATAAACAGCGCTCCAGGCAGCAATAGCCCCTGAAGTTGTGCCTGACTCCATATTCTCTGCCCCGTCAGCAGTCTCGGGGCTGTGCTGGTGGGAGGGAATGAGGGGCCAAGGCTTTGTTGGTGGCCCGGTGTGAGTGGGGCTCTGCTGGCCTTTCTGCAGGAGTTGCCAGGCTGCCACCTGTAAAGAAGAGGATGTGTCACCCATACCTTCCGCTGGAATTTCTCTCCGGACAGAGGTGAGGAAGGAAAAAAGCAGTGGGGGCCGGGACAGGAGGGGTATCTCAGGCAGGGCAATAGAAAGCTTCCAGAAGAGCGCCCGGGGCCAGGACCATCCTGGCTGGCCTGCAGGCACCAAGTTGGCCTGCGTGCTGTCGCTGGTGTGGCTCCACGGCCCTTCCTCTAGGCTTTCAAGCCCTTGTACATATTCAGGTGTTTTACCTGGGAAGGGTGGGAACAGTTCAGCAGCAGCTGGCCTGGGGCTCAGCTCACTTTTACTCACAGATGCCTCAGCATGGTCCCCCAGCTTTGCAATGAGGACGCTCCTTGCATGGGGGGTGGGTTTCTGGCTGTATGGGAGGTGATTCCCCACCTCTGACCAATTTCAGAATTGTTTACCGCTGGAGCAAGTGCCCTGACAGGGTTTCCCTCTGTATAACTGGTGGGTTCAGGTTTTTTTTTCTTTTATGGTTCAAGTTAGATTTGATTCCTCTTTTATGTATTTATAGATATAAGCATGGAAATAATTCATTCCTATAAATACATCTGTGTGAAGGGAAGAACTTTTTTCTGTTTTATTTTAAAAGTTTATTTTTTAAAATTTTGAAATTTTATTTATTTTTTTATACAGCCGGTTATTATTAGTTATGTATTTTATGCATATACATGTATACAGGTCAATCCCAATCTCCCAACTCATCCCACCAGCACCACCCCATGGCTTCCCACACTTGGTGTCCATACGTTTGTTCTCTACCTCTGTGTCTCTATTTCTTCCCTGCAAACCAGTTCATCTGTACCATTTTTTAGGTTCCACCTATATGCATTAATATACAATATTTGTTTTCCTCTTTCTGACTTACTTCATTCTGTATGACAGTCTCTAGATCCATCGATGTCTCTACAAATGACCCAGTTTCATTCCTTTTTATGGCTGAGTAATATTCCATTTTATATATGTACCACATCTTTATCCATTCATCTGTCTGTGGGCATTTAGGTTGCTTGCATTACCTGGCTATTGTAAATAGTGCTGCAATGAACATTGTGGTGGATGTGCCATTTTGATTTATGGTTTTCTCTGGGTATATGCCCAGAAGTGGGATTGCTGGATAAGATGGTAATTCTATTTCTAGTTTTTTTAAGGAAACTCCATACTGTTCTCCATAGTGACTGTATCAATTTACATCCCCACCAATAGTGGAAGAGGGCTCCTTTTGTCCACACCCTCCCCAGAATTTGTTGTTTGTAGATTTTCTGATGATGCCGATTCTAACAGGTGTGAGGTGATACCTCATTGTAGTTTTGATTTGCATTTCTCTAATAATTAGTGCTGTTGAGCAGCTTTTCATGTGCGTCTTGGCCATCTCTGTGTCTTCTTTGAAGAAACGTCTCTTTAGATCATCTGCCCATTTTTGTATTGGGTTGTTTGTTTTTTTAATAGTAAGCTGCATGAGTTGTTTATATATATATTGGACATTAAACCTTTGTCCATTGATTCATTTGCACCGATTTTCGCCCATTCTGAGGGATGCCTTTTTCCATTCCCGTTTTTTTAACAAAAAAGGAAAGAAAGAAAAAGAAGCAGAACACTAATGTGCGTAAAATATGCCATTTGAAATGGTGGTTTTGAAATATGGACGTCCTTTGAATTTTTTGGTCGATATGTTACCCCAGGATTTGTTTTCAGGGCAGGTGTCATTTATAGGCCTGCAATGATTTTGAATATCAACTGACCATTAGCGCTGGGATTAAAGCTGCTGTTGCGTGAAACGGCCACAAGGTGGCAGCAGTTCTCCCTTACCAAATCTGGTTACTAGAGCAACAGAGCCTCAATGGAAGTCGTGTTCTAGATTGGAATTTAGAATGGAATGTGCCAGGAGAAAGCCCCTCAAGTTTGTCTCACTACTTCTTGTTCGTGTTTTTAATTTTTTTTTAATTTTCTATTACAGCAAGTTTGATTACAATGTTTGGCCTGTTGTAGGTGTGGAAGATGTGGTTCTGTTACACATATACAGATGTCTGTTCTTCCTGGGATCCTTTTCCCATGTACGTTAGGACAGAATGTTGAGTAGTCTTCTCTTGGTATTCCGTAGGTCTTTGGTGATTTTATATGTCACCTGTGTTTGATTATGTCTGTTAACCCCAATATTGTAATGAAACCAATCCTCACACCTTTCCATTGGTGAACCATAAGTTTGTTTAATGAATCTGTGATTGCCCTTCTCCGTGGAAATATCTGCCCTGGTATCCATTTTTAGGTAATACCTATAAGTGATATGATACGATATGTGTCTTTCACTTTCTGACTTACTCCAAGTCACGTGATTACCTCTAGACTCATCTACGGGGCTGCAAATGGCATTGTGTCCTTTTTTCCCCTGGCTTCTATTCTGCCTTAGCGAGGTCCATTTTCAACAATGTGATTCCCTGAGGGTTGTGGATTAGCTGACCTGGGCAGCCTTACCCTGCCGCCGGCCCTCCCCAGGTGTGCCTGGTTGAGGTCAATATAAACAGCGCTCCAGGCAGCAATAGCCCCTGAAGTTGTGCCTGACTCCATATTCTCTGCCCCGTCAGCAGTCTCGGGGCTGTGCTGGTGGGAGGGAGTGAGGGGCCAAGGCTTTGTTGGTGGCCCAGTGTGAGTGGGGCTCTGCTGGCCTTTCTGCAGGAGTTGCCAGGCTGCCACCTGTAAAGAAGAGGATGTGTCACCCATACCTTCCAATGGAATTTCTCTCCGGAGAGAGGTGAGGAAGTAAAAAAGCAGTGGGGGCCGGGACAGAGGGGTATCACAGGCAGGGCAATAGAAAGCTTCCAGAACAGCACCCGGGGCCAGGACCATCCTGGCTGTCCTGCAGGCACCAAGTTGGCCTGCGTGCGGTCGCTGGTGTGGCTCCACCGCCCTTCCTCTAGGCTTTCAAGCCCTTGTACATATTCAGGTGTTTTACCTGGGAAGGGTGGGAACAGTTCAGCAGCAGCTGGCCTGAGGTTCAGCTCACGTTTACTCACAAATGCCTCAGCACGGTCCCCCAGCTTTGCAATGAGGACGCTCCTTGCATGGGGGGTGGGTTGCTGGCTGTATGGGAGGTGATTCCCCACCTCTGACCAATTTCAGAATTGTTTACCGCTGGAGCAAGTGCCCTGATAGGGTTTCCCTCTGTATAACTGGTGGGTTCAGGTTTCTTTTTTCTTTTATGGTTCAAGTGAGATTTGATTCCTGTTTTATGTATTTATAGATATAAGCATTGAAATAATTCATTCCTATAAATACATCTTTGTAAAGGGAAGAACTTTTTTCTGTTTTATTTTAAAATTTTATTTTTCAAAATTTTGAAATTTAATTTTATTTATTTTTTTATACAGCCGGTTATTATTAGTTATGTATTTCATGCATATACATGTATACAGGTCAATCCCAATCTCCCAACTCATCCCACCAGCACCACCCCATGGCTTCCCACACTTGGTGTCCATACGTTTGTTCTCTACCTCTGTGTCTCTATTTCTTCCCTGCAAACCAGTTCATCTGTACCATTTTTTTATGTTCCACCTATATGCATTAATATACAATATTTGTTTTCCTCTTTCTGACTTACTTCATTCTGTATGACAGTCTCTAGATCCATCGATGTCTCTACAAATGACCCAGTTTCATTCCTTTTTATGGCTGAGTAATATTCCATTTTATATATGAACCACATCTTTATCCATTCATCTGTCTGTGGGCATTTAGGTTGCTTGCATTACCTGGCTATTGTAAATAGTGCTGCAATGAACATTGCGGTGAATGTGCCTTTTTGATTTATGGTTTTCTCTGGGTATATGCCCAGAAGTGGGATTGCTGGATCAGATGGTAATTCTCTTTCTAGTTTTTTTAAGGAAACTCCATACTGTTCTCCATAGTGTCTGTATCAATTTACATCCCCACCAATAGTGGAAGAGGGCTCCTTTTGTCCACACCCTCCCCAGAATTTGTTGTTTGTAGATTTTCTGATGATGCCAATTCTAACAGGTGTGAGGTGATACCTCATTGTAGTTTTGATTTGCATTTCCCTAATAATTAGTGCTGTTGAGCAGCTTTTCATGTGCGTCTTGGCTATCTCTGTGTCTTCTTTGAAGAAACGTCTCTTTAGATCTTCTGCCCATTTTTGTATTGGGTTGTTTGTTTTTTTAATATTAAGCTGCATGAGCTGTTTATAGATATTGGAGATTAAACCTTTGTCCATTGATTCGTTTGCAACGATTTTCGCCCATTCTGAGGGATGCCTTTTTCCATTCCCGTTTTTGTAACAAAAAAGGAAAGAAAGAAAAACAAGCAGAACACTAATGTGCGTAAAATATGCCTTTTGAAATGGTCGTTTTGAAATATGGACGTCCTTTGAATTTTTTGGTCGATATGTGATTCCAGGATTCGTTTTCAGGGCAGGTGTCATTTACAGGCCTGCAATGATTTTGAATATCAACTGACCATTAGCGCTGGGATTAAAGCTGCTGTTGCGTGAAACGGCCACAAGGTGGCAGCAGTGTTCCCTTACCAAATCTGGTTACTAGAGCAACAGAGCCTCAATGGAAGTCGTGTTCTAGATTGTAATTTAGAATGGAATGTGCCAGGAGAAAGCCCCTCAAGTTTGTCTCACTACTTCTTGTTCGTGTTTTTAATTATTTTTTTTATTTTCTATTACAGCAAGTTTGATTACAATGTTTGGCTTGTTGTAGGTTTGGAAGATGTGGTTCTTTTACACATATACAGATGTCTGTTCTTCCTGGGATCCTTTTCCCATGTACGCTAGGACAGAATGTTGAGTAGTCTTCTCTTGGTATTCCGTAGGTCTTTGGTGATTATATATGTCACCTGTGTTTGATTATGTCTGTTAACCCCGATATCGTAATGAAACCAATCCTCACACCTTTCCATTGGTGAACCATAAGTTTGTTTAATGAATCTGTGATTGCCCTTCTCCGTGGAAATATCTGCCCTGGTATCCATTTTTAGGTAATACCTATAAGTGATATGATACGATATGTGTCTTTCACTTTCTGACTTACTCCAAGTCACGTGATTACCTCTAGACTCAACTACGGGGCTGCAAATGGCATTGTGTCCTTTTTTTCCTTGGCTTCTATTCTGCCTTAGCGAGGTCCATTTTCAACAATGTGATTCCCTGAGGGTTGTGGATTAGCTGACCTGGGCGGCCTTACCCTGCTGGCCGGCCCTCCCCAGGTGTGCCTGGTTGAGGTCAATATAAACAGCGCTCCAGGCAGCAATAGCCCCTGAAGTTGTGCCTGACTCCATATTCTCTGCCCCGTCAGCAGTCTCGGGGCTGTGCTGGTGGGAGGGAATGAGGGGCCAAGGCTTTGTTGGTGGCCCGGTGTGAGTGGGGCTCTGCTGGCCTTTCTGCAGGAGTTGCCAGGCTGCCACCTGTAAAGAAGAGGATGTGTCACCCATACCTTCCGCTGGAATTTCTCTCCGGACAGAGGTGAGGAAGGAAAAAAGCAGTGGGGGCCGGGACAGGAGGGGTATCTCAGGCAGGGCAATAGAAAGCTTCCAGAAGAGCGCCCGGGGCCAGGACCATCCTGGCTGGCCTGCAGGCACCAAGTTGGCCTGCGTGCTGTCGCTGGTGTGGCTCCACGGCCCTTCCTCTAGGCTTTCAAGCCCTTGTACATATTCAGGTGTTTTACCTGGGAAGGGTGGGAACAGTTCAGCAGCAGCTGGCCTGGGGCTCAGCTCACTTTTACTCACAGATGCCTCAGCATGGTCCCCCAGCTTTGCAATGAGGACGCTCCTTGCATGGGGGGTGGGTTTCTGGCTGTATGGGAGGTGATTCCCCACCTCTGACCAATTTCAGAATTGTTTACCGCTGGAGCAAGTGCCCTGACAGGGTTTCCCTCTGTATAACTGGTGGGTTCAGGTTTTTTTTTCTTTTATGGTTCAAGTTAGATTTGATTCCTCTTTTATGTATTTATAGATATAAGCATGGAAATAATTCATTCCTATAAATACATCTGTGTGAAGGGAAGAACTTTTTTCTGTTTTATTTTAAAAGTTTATTTTTTAAAATTTTGAAATTTTATTTATTTTTTTATACAGCCGGTTATTATTAGTTATGTATTTTATGCATATACATGTATACAGGTCAATCCCAATCTCCCAACTCATCCCACCAGCACCACCCCATGGCTTCCCACACTTGGTGTCCATACGTTTGTTCTCTACCTCTGTGTCTCTATTTCTTCCCTGCAAACCAGTTCATCTGTACCATTTTTTAGGTTCCACCTATATGCATTAATATACAATATTTGTTTTCCTCTTTCTGACTTACTTCATTCTGTATGACAGTCTCTAGATCCATCGATGTCTCTACAAATGACCCAGTTTCATTCCTTTTTATGGCTGAGTAATATTCCATTTTATATATGTACCACATCTTTATCCATTCATCTGTCTGTGGGCATTTAGGTTGCTTGCATTACCTGGCTATTGTAAATAGTGCTGCAATGAACATTGTGGTGGATGTGCCTTTTTGATTTATGGTTTTCTCTGGGTATATGCCCAGAAGTGGGATTGCTGGATAAGATGGTAATTCTATTTCTAGTTTTTTTAAGGAAACTCCATACTGTTCTCCATAGTGACTGTATCAATTTACATCCCCACCAATAGTGGAAGAGGGCTCCTTTTGTCCACACCCTCCCCAGAATTTGTTGTTTGTAGATTTTCTGATGATGCCGATTCTAACAGGTGTGAGGTGATACCTCATTGTAGTTTTGATTTGCATTTCTCTAATAATTAGTGCTGTTGAGCAGCTTTTCATGTGCGTCTTGGCCATCTCTGTGTCTTCTTTGAAGAAACGTCTCTTTAGATCATCTGCCCATTTTTGTATTGGGTTGTTTGTTTTTTTAATAGTAAGCTGCATGAGTTGTTTATATATATATTGGACATTAAACCTTTGTCCATTGATTCATTTGCACCGATTTTCGCCCATTCTGAGGGATGCCTTTTTCCATTCCCGTTTTTTTAACAAAAAAGGAAAGAAAGAAAAAGAAGCAGAACACTAATGTGCGTAAAATATGCCATTTGAAATGGTGGTTTTGAAATATGGACGTCCTTTGAATTTTTTGGTCGATATGTGACCCCAGGATTTGTTTTCAGGGCAGGTGTCATTTATAGGCCTGCAATGATTTTGAATATCAACTGACCATTAGCGCTGGGATTAAAGCTGCTGTTGCGTGAAACGGCCACAAGGTGGCAGCAGTTCTCCCTTACCAAATCTGGTTACTAGAGCAACAGAGCCTCAATGGAAGTCGTGTTCTAGATTGGAATTTAGAATGGAATGTGCCAGGAGAAAGCCCCTCAAGTTTGTCTCACTACTTCTTGTTCGTGTTTTTAATTTTTTTTTAATTTTCTATTACAGCAAGTTTGATTACAATGTTTGGCCTGTTGTAGGTGTGGAAGATGTGGTTCTGTTACACATATACAGATGTCTGTTCTTCCTGGGATCCTTTTCCCATGTACGTTAGGACAGAATGTTGAGTAGTCTTCTCTTGGTATTCCGTAGGTCTTTGGTGATTTTATATGTCACCTGTGTTTGATTATGTCTGTTAACCCCAATATTGTAATGAAACCAATCCTCACACCTTTCCATTGGTGAACCATAAGTTTGTTTAATGAATCTGTGATTGCCCTTCTCCGTGGAAATATCTGCCCTGGTATCCATTTTTAGGTAATACCTATAAGTGATATGATACGATATGTGTCTTTCACTTTCTGACTTACTCCAAGTCACGTGATTACCTCTAGACTCATCTACGGGGCTGCAAATGGCATTGTGTCCTTTTTTCCCCTGGCTTCTATTCTGCCTTAGCGAGGTCCATTTTCAACAATGTGATTCCCTGAGGGTTGTGGATTAGCTGACCTGGGCAGCCTTACCCTGCCGCCGGCCCTCCCCAGGTGTGCCTGGTTGAGGTCAATATAAACAGCGCTCCAGGCAGCAATAGCCCCTGAAGTTGTGCCTGACTCCATATTCTCTGCCCCGTCAGCAGTCTCGGGGCTGTGCTGGTGGGAGGGAGTGAGGGGCCAAGGCTTTGTTGGTGGCCCAGTGTGAGTGGGGCTCTGCTGGCCTTTCTGCAGGAGTTGCCAGGCTGCCACCTGTAAAGAAGAGGATGTGTCACCCATACCTTCCAATGGAATTTCTCTCCGGAGAGAGGTGAGGAAGTAAAAAAGCAGTGGGGGCCGGGACAGAGGGGTATCACAGGCAGGGCAATAGAAAGCTTCCAGAACAGCACCCGGGGCCAGGACCATCCTGGCTGTCCTGCAGGCACCAAGTTGGCCTGCGTGCGGTCGCTGGTGTGGCTCCACCGCCCTTCCTCTAGGCTTTCAAGCCCTTGTACATATTCAGGTGTTTTACCTGGGAAGGGTGGGAACAGTTCAGCAGCAGCTGGCCTGAGGTTCAGCTCACGTTTACTCACAAATGCCTCAGCACGGTCCCCCAGCTTTGCAATGAGGACGCTCCTTGCATGGGGGGTGGGTTGCTGGCTGTATGGGAGGTGATTCCCCACCTCTGACCAATTTCAGAATTGTTTACCGCTGGAGCAAGTGCCCTGATAGGGTTTCCCTCTGTATAACTGGTGGGTTCAGGTTTCTTTTTTCTTTTATGGTTCAAGTGAGATTTGATTCCTGTTTTATGTATTTATAGATATAAGCATTGAAATAATTCATTCCTATAAATACATCTTTGTAAAGGGAAGAACTTTTTTCTGTTTTATTTTAAAATTTTATTTTTCAAAATTTTGAAATTTAATTTTATTTATTTTTTTATACAGCCGGTTATTATTAGTTATGTATTTCATGCATATACATGTATACAGGTCAATCCCAATCTCCCAACTCATCCCACCAGCACCACCCCATGGCTTCCCACACTTGGTGTCCATACGTTTGTTCTCTACCTCTGTGTCTCTATTTCTTCCCTGCAAACCAGTTCATCTGTACCATTTTTTAGGTTCCACCTATATGCATTAATATACAATATTTGTTTTCCTCTTTCTGACTTACTTCATTCTGTATGACAGTCTCTAGATCCATCGATGTCTCTACAAATGACCCAGTTTCATTCCTTTTTATGGCTGAGTAATATTCCATTTTATATATGTACCACATCTTTATCCATTCATCTGTCTGTGGGCATTTAGGTTGCTTGCATTACCTGGCTATTGTAAATAGTGCTGTAATGAACATTGCGGTGAATGTGCCTTTTTGATTTATGGTTTTCTCTGGGTATATGCCCAGAAGTGGGATTGCTGGATCAGATGGTAATTCTCTTTCTAGTTTTTTTAAGGAAACTCCATACTGTTCTCCATAGTGTCTGTATCAATTTACATCCCCACCAATAGTGGAAGAGGGCTCCTTTTGTCCACACCCTCCCCAGAATTTGTTGTTTGTAGATTTTCTGATGATGCCAATTCTAACAGGTGTGAGGTGATACCTCATTGTAGTTTTGATTTGCATTTCCCTAATAATTAGTGCTGTTGAGCAGCTTTTCATGTGCGTCTTGGCCATCTCTGTGTCTTCTTTGAAGAAACGTCTCTTTAGATCTTCTGCCCATTTTTGTATTGGGTTGTTTGTTTTTTTAATATTAAGCTGCATGAGCTGTTTATAGATATTGGAGATTAAACCTTTGTCCATTGATTCGTTTGCAACGATTTTCGCCCATTCTGAGGGATGCCTTTTTCCATTCCCGTTTTTTTAACAAAAAAGGAAAGAAAGAAAAAGAAGCAGAACACTAATGTGCGTAAAATATGCCTTTTGAAACGGTCGTTTTGAAATATGGACGTCCTTTGAATTTTTTGGTCGATATGTGACCCCAGGATTTGTTTTCAGGGCAGGTGTCATTTACAGGCCTGCAATGATTTTGAATATCAACTGACCATTAGTGCTGGGATTAAAGCTGCTGTTGCGTGAAACGGCCACAAGGTGGCAGCAGTTCTCCCTTACCAAATCTGGTTACTAGAGCAACAGAGCCTCAATGGAAGTCGTGTTCTAGATTGGAATTTAGAATGGAATGTGCCAGGAGAAAGCCCCTCAAGTTTGTCTCACTACTTCTTGTTCGTGTTTTTAATTTACTTCTTTATTTTTTATTACAGCAAGTTTGATTACAATGTTTGGCTTGTTGTAGGTGTGGAAGATGTGGTTCTTTTACACATATAGAGATGTCTGTTCTTCCTGGGATCCTTTTCCCATGTACGCTAGGACAGAATGTTGAGTAGTCTTCTCTTGGTATTCCGTAGGTCTTTGGTGATTATATATGTCACCTGTGTTTGATTATGTCTGTTAACCCCGATATCGTAATGAAACCAATCCTCACACCTTTCCATTGGTGAACCATAAGTTTGTTTAATGAATCTGTGATTGCCCTTCTCCGTGGAAATATCTGCCCTGGTATCCATTTTTAGGTAACACCTATAAGTGATATGATATGATATGTGTCTTTCACTTTCTGACTTACTCCAAGTCACGTGATTACCTCTAGACTCATCTACGGGGCTGCAAATGGCATTGTGTCCTTTTTTTCCTTGGCTTCTATTCTGCCTTAGCGAGGTCCATTTTCAACAATGTGATTCCCTGAGGGTTGTGGATTAGCTGACCTGGGCCGCCTTAACCTGCCGGCCGGCCCTCCCCAGGTGTGCCTGGTTGAGGTCAATAGAAACAGCGCTCCAGGCAGCAATAGCCCCTGAAGTTGTGCCTGACTCCATATTCTCTGCCCCGTCAGCAGTCTCGGGGCTGTGCTGGTGGGAGGGAGTGAGGGGCCAAGGCTTTGTTGGTGGCCCAGTGTGAGTGGGGCTCTGCTGGCCTTTCTGCAGGAGTTGCCAGGCTGCCACCTGTAAAGAAGAGGATGTGTCACCCATACCTTCTGCTGGAATTTCTCTCCGGACAGAGGTGAGGAAGGAAAAAAGCAGTGGGGGCCGGGACAGGAGGGGTATCTCAGGCAGGGCAATAGAAAGCTTCCAGAACAGCGCCCGGGGCCAGGACCATCCTGACTGGCCTGCAGGCACCAAGTTGGCCTGCGTGCTGTCGCTGGTGTGGCTCCACGGCCCTTCCTCTAGGCTTTCAAGCCCTTGTACATATTCAGGTGTTTTACCTGGGAAGGGTGGGAACAGTTCAGCAGCAGATGGCCTGGGGCTCAGCTCACGTTTACTCACAGATGCCTCGGCACGATCCCCCAGCTTTGCAATGAGGACGCTCCTTGCATGGGGGGTGGGTTGCTGGCTGTATGGGAGGTGATTCCCCACCTCTGACCAATTTCAGAATTGTTTACCGCTGGAGCAAGTGCCCTGATAGGGTTTCCCTCTGTATAACTGGTGGTTTCAGGTTTTTTTTTCTTTTATGGTTCAAGTTAGATTTGATTCCTCTTTTATGTATTTATAGATATAAGCATGGAAATAATTCATTCCTATAAATACATCTGTGTGAAGGGAAGAACATTTTTCTGTTTTATGTTAAAATTTTATTTTTTTAAATTTTGAAATTTAATTTTATTTATTTTTTTATACAGCAGGTTATTATTAGTTATGTATTTTATGCATATACATGTATACAGGTCAATCCCAATCTCCCAACTCATCCCACCAGCACCACCCCATGGCTTCCCACACTTGGTGTCCATACGTTTGTTCTCTACCTCTGTGTCTCTATTTCTTCCCTGCAAACCAGTTCATCTGTACCATTTTTTTATGTTCCACCTATATGCATTAATATACAATATTTGTTTTCCTCTTTCTGACTTACTTCATTCTGTATGACAGTCTCTAGATCGATCGATGTCTCTACAAATGACCCAGTTTCATTCCTTTTTATGGCTGAGTAATATTCCATTTTATATATGAACCACATCTTTATCCATTCATCTGTCTGTGGGCATTTAGGTTGCTTGCATTACCTGGCTATTGTAAATAGTGCTGCAATGAACATTGCGGTGAATGTGCCTTTTTGATTTATGGTTTTCTCTGGGTATATGCCCAGAAGTGGGATTGCTGGATCAGATGGTAATTCTCTTTCTAGTTTTTTTAAGGAAACTCCATACTGTTCTCCATAGTGTCTGTATCAATTTACATCCCCACCAATAGTGGAAGAGGGCTCCTTTTGTCCACACCCTCCCCAGAATTTGTTGTTTGTAGATTTTCTGATGATGCCAATTCTAACAGGTGTGAGGTGATACCTCATTGTAGTTTTGATTTGCATTTCCCTAATAATTAGTGCTGTTGAGCAGCTTTTCATGTGCGTCTTGGCCATCTCTGTGTCTTCTTTGAAGAAACGTCTCTTTAGATCTTCTGCCCATTTTTGTATTGGGTTGTTTGTTTTTTTAATATTAAGCTGCATGAGCTGTTTATAGATATTGGAGATTAAACCTTTGTCCATTGATTCGTTTGCAACGATTTTCGCCCATTCTGAGGGATGCCTTTTTCCATTCCCGTTTTTTTAACAAAAAAGGAAAGAAAGAAAAAGAAGCAGAACACTAATGTGCGTAAAATATGCCTTTTGAAACGGTCGTTTTGAAATATGGACGTCCTTTGAATTTTTTGGTCGATATGTGACCCCAGGATTTGTTTTCAGGGCAGGTGTCATTTACAGGCCTGCAATGATTTTGAATATCAACTGACCATTAGTGCTGGGATTAAAGCTGCTGTTGCGTGAAACGGCCACAAGGTGGCAGCAGTTCTCCCTTACCAAATCTGGTTACTAGAGCAACAGAGCCTCAATGGAAGTCGTGTTCTAGATTGGAATTTAGAATGGAATGTGCCAGGAGAAAGCCCCTCAAGTTTGTCTCACTACTTCTTGTTCGTGTTTTTAATTTACTTCTTTATTTTTTATTACAGCAAGTTTGATTACAATGTTTGGCTTGTTGTAGGTGTGGAAGATGTGGTTCTTTTACACATATAGAGATGTCTGTTCTTCCTGGGATCCTTTTCCCATGTACGCTAGGACAGAATGTTGAGTAGTCTTCTCTTGGTATTCCGTAGGTCTTTGGTGATTATATATGTCACCTGTGTTTGATTATGTCTGTTAACCCCGATATCGTAATGAAACCAATCCTCACACCTTTCCATTGGTGAACCATAAGTTTGTTTAATGAATCTGTGATTGCCCTTCTCCGTGGAAATATCTGCCCTGGTATCCATTTTTAGGTAACACCTATAAGTGATATGATATGATATGTGTCTTTCACTTTCTGACTTACTCCAAGTCACGTGATTACCTCTAGACTCATCTACGGGGCTGCAAATGGCATTGTGTCCTTTTTTTCCTTGGCTTCTATTCTGCCTTAGCGAGGTCCATTTTCAACAATGTGATTCCCTGAGGGTTGTGGATTAGCTGACCTGGGCCGCCTTAACCTGCCGGCCGGCCCTCCCCAGGTGTGCCTGGTTGAGGTCAATAGAAACAGCGCTCCAGGCAGCAATAGCCCCTGAAGTTGTGCCTGACTCCATATTCTCTGCCCCGTCAGCAGTCTCGGGGCTGTGCTGGTGGGAGGGAGTGAGGGGCCAAGGCTTTGTTGGTGGCCCAGTGTGAGTGGGGCTCTGCTGGCCTTTCTGCAGGAGTTGCCAGGCTGCCACCTGTAAAGAAGAGGATGTGTCACCCATACCTTCTGCTGGAATTTCTCTCCGGACAGAGGTGAGGAAGGAAAAAAGCAGTGGGGGCCGGGACAGGAGGGGTATCTCAGGCAGGGCAATAGAAAGCTTCCAGAACAGCGCCCGGGGCCAGGACCATCCTGACTGGCCTGCAGGCACCAAGTTGGCCTGCGTGCTGTCGCTGGTGTGGCTCCACGGCCCTTCCTCTAGGCTTTCAAGCCCTTGTACATATTCAGGTGTTTTACCTGGGAAGGGTGGGAACAGTTCAGCAGCAGATGGCCTGGGGCTCAGCTCACGTTTACTCACAGATGCCTCGGCACGATCCCCCAGCTTTGCAATGAGGACGCTCCTTGCATGGGGGGTGGGTTGCTGGCTGTATGGGAGGTGATTCCCCACCTCTGACCAATTTCAGAATTGTTTACCGCTGGAGCAAGTGCCCTGATAGGGTTTCCCTCTGTATAACTGGTGGTTTCAGGTTTTTTTTTCTTTTATGGTTCAAGTTAGATTTGATTCCTCTTTTATGTATTTATAGATATAAGCATGGAAATAATTCATTCCTATAAATACATCTGTGTGAAGGGAAGAACATTTTTCTGTTTTATGTTAAAATTTTATTTTTTTAAATTTTGAAATTTAATTTTATTTATTTTTTTATACAGCAGGTTATTATTAGTTATGTATTTTATGCATATACATGTATACAGGTCAATCCCAATCTCCCAACTCATCCCACCAGCACCACCCCATGGCTTCCCACACTTGGTGTCCATACGTTTGTTCTCTACCTCTGTGTCTCTATTTCTTCCCTGCAAACCAGTTCATCTGTACCATTTTTTTATGTTCCACCTATATGCATTAATATACAATATTTGTTTTCCTCTTTCTGACTTACTTCATTCTGTATGACAGTCTCTAGATCCATCGATGTCTCTACAAATGACCCAGTTTCATTCCTTTTTATGGCTGAGTAATATTCCATTTTATATATGAACCACATCTTTATCCATTCATCTGTCTGTGGGCATTTAGGTTGCTTGCATTACCTGGCTATTGTAAATAGTGCTGCAATGAACATTGCGGTGAATGTGCCTTTTTGATTTATGGTTTTCTCAGGGTATATGCCCAGAAGTGGGATTGCTGGATCAGATGGTAATTCTCTTTCTAGTTTTTTAAGGAAACTCCATACTGTTCTCCATAGTGTCTGTATCAATTTACATCCCCACCAATAGTGGAAGAGGGCTCCTTTTGTCCACACCCTCCCCAGAATTTGTTGTTTGTAGATTTTCTGATGATGCCAATTCTAACAGGTGTGAGGTGATACCTCATTGTAGTTTTGATTTGCATTTCCCTAATAATTAGTGCTGTTGAGCAGCTTTTCATGTGCGTCTTGGCCATCTCTGTGTCTTCTTTGAAGAAACGTCTCTTTAGATCTTCTGCCCATTTTTGTATTGGGTTGTTTGTTTTTTTAATATTAAGCTGCATGAGCTGTTTATAGATATTGGAGATTAAACCTTTGTCCATTGATTCGTTTGCAACGATTTTCGCCCATTCTGAGGGATGCCTTTTTCCATTCCCGTTTTTTTAACAAAAAAGGAAAGAAAGAAAAAGAAGCAGAACACTAATGTGCGTAAAATATGCCTTTTGAAACGGTCGTTTTGAAATATGGACGTCCTTTGAATTTTTTGGTCGATATGTGACCCCAGGATTTGTTTTCAGGGCAGGTGTCATTTACAGGCCTGCAATGATTTTGAATATCAACTGACCATTAGTGCTGGGATTAAAGCTGCTGTTGCGTGAAACGGCCACAAGGTGGCAGCAGTTCTCCCTTACCAAATCTGGTTACTAGAGCAACAGAGCCTCAATGGAAGTCGTGTTCTAGATTGGAATTTAGAATGGAATGTGCCAGGAGAAAGCCCCTCAAGTTTGTCTCACTACTTCTTGTTCGTGTTTTTAATTTACTTCTTTATTTTTTATTACAGCAAGTTTGATTACAATGTTTGGCTTGTTGTAGGTGTGGAAGATGTGGTTCTTTTACACATATAGAGATGTCTGTTCTTCCTGGGATCCTTTTCCCATGTACGCTAGGACAGAATGTTGAGTAGTCTTCTCTTGGTATTCCGTAGGTCTTTGGTGATTATATATGTCACCTGTGTTTGATTATGTCTGTTAACCCCGATATCGTAATGAAACCAATCCTCACACCTTTCCATTGGTGAACCATAAGTTTGTTTAATGAATCTGTGATTGCCCTTCTCCGTGGAAATATCTGCCCTGGTATCCATTTTTAGGTAACACCTATAAGTGATATGATATGATATGTGTCTTTCACTTTCTGACTTACTCCAAGTCACGTGATTACCTCTAGACTCATCTACGGGGCTGCAAATGGCATTGTGTCCTTTTTTTCCTTGGCTTCTATTCTGCCTTAGCGAGGTCCATTTTCAACAATGTGATTCCCTGAGGGTTGTGGATTAGCTGACCTGGGCCGCCTTAACCTGCCGGCCGGCCCTCCCCAGGTGTGCCTGGTTGAGGTCAATAGAAACAGCGCTCCAGGCAGCAATAGCCCCTGAAGTTGTGCCTGACTCCATATTCTCTGCCCCGTCAGCAGTCTCGGGGCTGTGCTGGTGGGAGGGAGTGAGGGGCCAAGGCTTTGTTGGTGGCCCAGTGTGAGTGGGGCTCTGCTGGCCTTTCTGCAGGAGTTGCCAGGCTGCCACCTGTAAAGAAGAGGATGTGTCACCCATACCTTCTGCTGGAATTTCTCTCCGGACAGAGGTGAGGAAGGAAAAAAGCAGTGGGGGCCGGGACAGGAGGGGTATCTCAGGCAGGGCAATAGAAAGCTTCCAGAACAGCGCCCGGGGCCAGGACCATCCTGACTGGCCTGCAGGCACCAAGTTGGCCTGCGTGCTGTCGCTGGTGTGGCTCCACGGCCCTTCCTCTAGGCTTTCAAGCCCTTGTACATATTCAGGTGTTTTACCTGGGAAGGGTGGGAACAGTTCAGCAGCAGATGGCCTGGGGCTCAGCTCACGTTTACTCACAGATGCCTCGGCACGATCCCCCAGCTTTGCAATGAGGACGCTCCTTGCATGGGGGGTGGGTTGCTGGCTGTATGGGAGGTGATTCCCCACCTCTGACCAATTTCAGAATTGTTTACCGCTGGAGCAAGTGCCCTGATAGGGTTTCCCTCTGTATAACTGGTGGTTTCAGGTTTTTTTTTCTTTTATGGTTCAAGTTAGATTTGATTCCTCTTTTATGTATTTATAGATATAAGCATGGAAATAATTCATTCCTATAAATACATCTGTGTGAAGGGAAGAACATTTTTCTGTTTTATGTTAAAATTTTATTTTTTTAAATTTTGAAATTTAATTTTATTTATTTTTTTATACAGCAGGTTATTATTAGTTATGTATTTTATGCATATACATGTATACAGGTCAATCCCAATCTCCCAACTCATCCCACCAGCACCACCCCATGGCTTCCCACACTTGGTGTCCATACGTTTGTTCTCTACCTCTGTGTCTCTATTTCTTCCCTGCAAACCAGTTCATCTGTACCATTTTTTTATGTTCCACCTATATGCATTAATATACAATATTTGTTTTCCTCTTTCTGACTTACTTCATTCTGTATGACAGTCTCTAGATCCATCGATGTCTCTACAAATGACCCAGTTTCATTCCTTTTTATGGCTGAGTAATATTCCATTTTATATATGAACCACATCTTTATCCATTCATCTGTCTGTGGGCATTTAGGTTGCTTGCATTACCTGGCTATTGTAAATAGTGCTGCAATGAACATTGCGGTGAATGTGCCTTTTTGATTTATGGTTTTCTCAGGGTATATGCCCAGAAGTGGGATTGCTGGATCAGATGGTAATTCTCTTTCTAGTTTTTTTAAGGAAACTCCATACTGTTCTCCATAGTGTCTGTATCAATTTACATCCCCACCAATAGTGGAAGAGGGCTCCTTTTGTCCACACCCTCCCCAGAATTTGTTGTTTGTAGATTTTCTGATGATGCCAATTCTAACAGGTGTGAGGTGATACCTCATTGTAGTTTTGATTTGCATTTCCCTAATAATTAGTGCTGTTGAGCAGCTTTTCATGTGCGTCTTGGCCATCTCTGTGTCTTCTTTGAAGAAACGTCTCTTTAGATCTTCTGCCCATTTTTGTATTGGGTTGTTTGTTTTTTTAACATTAAGCTGCATGAGCTGTTTATAGATATTGGAGATTAAACCTTTGTCCATTGATTCGTTTGCAACGATTTTCGCCCATTCTGAGGGATGCCTTTTTCCATTCCCGTTTTTTTAACAAAAAAGGAAAGAAAGAAAAACAAGCAGAACACTAATGTGCGTAAAATATGCCTTTTGAAATGGTCGTTTTGAAATATGGACGTCCTTTGAATTTTTTGGTCGATATGTGATTCCAGGATTCGTTTTCAGGGCAGGTGTCATTTACAGGCCTGCAATGATTTTGAATATCAACTGACCATTAGCGCTGGGATTAAAGCTGCTGTTGCGTGAAACGGCCACAAGGTGGCAGCAGTTCTCCCTTACCAAATCTGGTTACTAGAGCAACAGAGCCTCAATGGAAGTCGTGTTCTAGATTGGAATTTAGAATGGAATGTGCCAGGAGAAAGCCCCTCAAGTTTGTCTCACTACTTCTTGTTCGTGTTTTTAATTTTTTTTTTATTTTCTATTACAGCAAGTTTGATTACAATGTTTGGCTTGTTGTAGGTTTGGAAGATGTGGTTCTTTTACACATATACAGATGTCTGTTCTTCCTGGGATCCTTTTCCCATGTACGCTAGGACAGAATGTTGAGTAGTCTTCTCTTGGTATTCCGTAGGTCTTTGGTGATTATATATGTCACCTGTGTTTGATTATCTCTGTTAACCCCGATATCGTAATGAAACCAATCCTCACACCTTTCCATTGGTGAACCATAAGTTTGTTTAATGAATCTGTGATTGCCCTTCTCCGTGGAAATATCTGCCCTGGTATCCATTTTTAGGTAATACCTATAAGTGATATGATACGATATGTGTCTTTCACTTTCTGACTTACTACAAGTCACGTGATTACCTCTAGACTCAACTACGGGGCTGCAAATGGCATTGTGTCCTTTTTTTCCTTGGCTTCTATTCTGCGTTAGCGAGGTCCATTTTCAACAATGTGATTCCCTGAGGGTTGTGGATTAGCTGACCTGGGCGGCCTTACCCTGCTGGCCGGCCCTCCCCAGGTGTGCCTGGTTGAGGTCAATATAAACAGCGCTCCAGGCAGCAATAGCCCCTGAAGTTGTGCCTGACTCCATATTCTCTGCCCCGTCAGCAGTCTTGGGGCTGTGCTGGTGGGAGGGAGTGAGGGGCCAAGGCTTTGTTGGTGGCCCGGTGTGAGTGGGGCTCTGCTGGCCTTTCTGCAGGAGTTGCCAGGCTGCCATCTGTAAAGAAGAGGATGTGTCACCCATACCTTCCGCTGGAATTTCTCTCCGGACAGAGGTGAGGAAGGAAAAAAAGCAGTGGGGGCCGGGACAGGAGGGGTATCTCAGGCAGGGCAATAGAAAGCTTCCAGAACAGCGCCCGGGGCCAGGACCATCCTGGCTGGCCTGCAGGCACCAAGTTGGCCTGCGTGCTGTCGCTGGTGTGGCTCCACGGCCCTTCCTCTAGGCTTTCAAGCCCTTGTACATATTCAGGTGTTTTACCTGGGAAGGGTGGGAACAGTTCAGCAGCAGCTGGCCTGGGGCTCAGCTCACTTTTACTCACAGATGCCTCAGCATGGTCCCCCAGCTTTGCAATGAGGACGCTCCTTGCATGGGGGGTGGGTTTCTGGCTGTATGGGAGGTGATTCCCCACCTCTGCCAAATTTCAGAATTGTTTACCGCTGGAGCAAGTGCCCTGACAGGGTTTCCCTCTGTATAACTGGTGGGTTCAGGTTTTTTTTTTCTTTTATGGTTCAAGTTAGATTTGATTCCTCTTTTATGTATTTATAGATATAAGCATGGAAATAATTCATTCCTATAAATACATCTGTGTGAAGGGAAGAACTTTTTTCTGTTTTATTTTAAAAGTTAATTTTTTAAAATTTTGAAATTTTATTTATTTTTTTATACAGCCGGTTATTATTAGTTATGTATTTTATGCATATACATGTATACAGGTCAATCCCAATCTCCCAACTCATCCCACCACCACCACCCCATGGCTTCCCACACTTGGTGTCCATACGTTTGTTCCCTACCTCTGTGTCTCTATTTCTTCCCTGCAAACCAGTTCACCTGTACCATTTTTTAGGTTCCACCTATATGCATTAATATACAATATTTGTTTTCCTCTTTCTGACTTACTTCATTCTGTATGACAGTCTCTAGATCCATCGATGTCTCTACAAATGACCCAGTTTCATTCCTTTTTATGGCTGAGTAATATTCCATTTTATATATGTACCACATCTTTATCCATTCATCTGTCTGTGGGCATTTAGTTTGCTTGCATTACCTGGCTATTGTAAATAGTGCTGCAATGAACATTGTGGTGGATGTGCGTTTTTGATTTATGGTTTTCTCTGGGTATATGCCCAGAAGTGGGATTGCTGGATCAGATGGTAATTCTATTTCTAGTTTTTTTAAGGAAACTCCATACTGTTCTCCAAGGTGACTGTATCAATTTACATCCCCACCAATAGTGGAAGAGGGCTCCTTTTGTCCACACCCTCCCCAGAATTTGTTGTTTGTAGATTTTCTGATGATGCCGATTCTAACAGGTGTGAGGTGATACCTCATTGTAGTTTTGATTTGCATTTTTCTAATAATTAGTGCTGTTGAGCAGCTTTTCATGTGCGTCTTGGCCATCTCTGTGTCTTCTTTGAAGAAACGTCTCTTTAGATCATCTGCCCATTTTTGTATTGGGTTGTTTGTTTTTTTAATAGTAAGCTGCATGAGTTGTTTATATATATATTGGACATTAAACCTTTGTCCTTTGATTCATTTGCAACGATTTTCGCCCATTCTGAGTGATGCCCTTTTCCATTCCCGTTTTTTGAACAAAAAAGGAAAGAAAGAAAAAGAAGCAGAACACTAATGTGCGTAAAATATGCCATTTGAAATGGTGGTTTTGAAATATGGACGTCCTTTGAATTTTTTGGTCGATATGTGACCCCAGGATTTGTTTTCAGGGCAGGTGTCATTTATAGGCCTGCAATGATTTTGAATATCAACTGACCATTAGCGCTGGGATTAAAGCTGCTGTTGCGTGAAACGGCCACAAGGTGGCAGCAGTTCTCCCTTACCAAATCTGGTTACTAGAGCAACAGAGCCTCAATGGAAGTCGTGTTCTAGATTGGAATTTAGAATGGAATGTGCCAGGAGAAAGCCCCTCAAGTTTGTCTCACTACTTCTTGTTCGTGTTTTTAATTTTTTTTTAATTTTCTATTACAGCAAGTTTGATTACAATGTTTGGCCTGTTGTAGGTGTGGAAGATGTGGTTCTGTTACACATATACAGATGTCTGTTCTTCCTGGGATCCTTTTCCCATGTACGTTAGGACAGAATGTTGAGTAGTCTTCTCTTGGTATTCCGTAGGTCTTTGGTGATTTTATATGTCACCTGTGTTTGATTATGTCTGTTAACCCCAATATTGTAATGAAACCAATCCTCACACCTTTCCATTGGTGAACCATAAGTTTGTTTAATGAATCTGTGATTGCCCTTCTCCGTGGAAATATCTGCCCTGGTATCCATTTTTAGGTAATACCTATAAGTGATATGATACGATATGTGTCTTTCACATTCTGACTTACTCCAAGTTACGTGATTACCTCTAGACTCATCTACGGGGCTGCAAATGGCATTGTGTCCTTTTTTCCCCTGGCTTCTATTCTGCCTTAGCGAGGTCCATTTTCAACAATGTGATTCCCTGAGGGTTGTGGATTAGCTGACCTGGGCAGCCTTACCCTGCCGGCCGGCCCTCCCCAGGTGTGCCTGGTTGAGGTCAATAGAAACAGCGCTCCAGGCAGCAATAGCCCCTGAAGTTGTGCCTGACTCCATATTCTCTGCCCCGTCAGCAGTCTCGGGGCTGTGCTGGTGGGAGGGAGTGAGGGGCCAAGGCTTTGTTGGTGGCCCGGTGTGAGTGGGGCTCTGCTGGCCTTTCTGCAGGAGTTGCCAGGCTGCCACCTGTAAAGAAGAGGATGTGTCACCCATACCTTCCGATGGAATTTCTCTCCGGACAGAGGTGAGGAAGTAAAAAAACAGTGGGGGCCGGGACAGAGGGGTATCTCAGGCAGGGCAATAGAAAGCTTCCAGAACAGCACCCGGGGCCAGGACCATCCTGGCTGTCCTGCAGGCACCAAGTTGGCCTGCGTGCGGTCACTGGTGTGGCTCCACGGCCCTTCCTCTAGGCTTTCAAGCCCTTGTACATATTCAGGTGTTTTACCTGGGAAGGGTGGGAACAGTTCAGCAGCAGCTGGCCTGAGGTTCAGCTCACGTTTACTCACAAATGCCTCAGCACGGTCCCCCAGCTTTGCAATGAGGACGCTCCTTGCATGGGGGGTGGGTTGCTGGATGTATGGGAGGTGATTCCCCACCTCTGACCAATTTCAGAATTGTTTACCGCTGGAGCAAGTGCCCTGATAGGGTTTCCCTCTGTATAACTGGTGGGTTCAGTGTTTTTTTTTCTTTTATGGTTCAAGTGAGATTTGATTCCTGTTTTATGTATTTATAGATATAAGCATTGAAATAATTCATTCCTATAAATACATCTGTGTAAAGGGAAGAACTTTTTTCTGTTTTATTTTAAAATTTTATTTTTTAAAATTTTGAAATTTAATTTTATTTATTTTTTTATACAGCCGGTTATTATTAGTTATGTATTTTATGCATATACATGTATACAGGTCAATCCCAATCTCCCAACTCATCCCACCACCACCACCCCATGGCTTCCCACACTTGGTGTCCATACGTTTGTTCTCTACCTCTGTGTCTCTATTTCTTCCCTGCAAACCAGTTCATCTGTACCATTTTTTAGGTTCCACCTATATGCATTAATATACAATATTTGTTTTCCTCTTTCTGACTTACTTCATTCTGTATGACAGTCTCTAGATCCATCGATGTCTCTACAAATGACCCAGTTTCATTCCTTTTTATGGCTGAGTAATATTCCATTTTATATATGTACCACATCTTTATCCATTCATCTGTCTGTGGGCATTTAGGTTGCTTGCATTACCTGGCTATTGTAAATAGTGCTGCAATGAACATTGTGGTGAATGTGCCTTTTTGATTTATGGTTTTCTCTGGGTATATGCCCAGAAGTGGGATTGCTGGATCAGATGGTAATTCTCTTTCTAGTTTTTTTAAGGAAACTCCATACTGTTCTCCATAGTGTCTGTATCAATTTACATCCCCACCAATAGTGGAAGAGGGCTCCTTTTGTCCACACCCTCCCTAGAATTTGTTGTTTGTAGATTTTCTGATGATGCCAATTCTAACAGGTGTGAGGTGATACCTCATTGTAGTTTTGATTTGCATTTCCCTAATAATTAGTGCTGTTGAGCAGCTTTTCATGTGCGTCTTGGCCATCTCTGTGTCTTCTTTGAAGAAACGTCTCTTTAGATCTTCTGCCCATTTTTGTATTGGGTTGTTTGTTTTTTTAATATTAAGCTGCATGAGCTGTTTATAGATATTGGAGATTAAACCTTTGTCCATTGATTCGTTTGCAACGATTTTCGCCCATTCTGAGGGATGCCTTTTTCCATTCCCGTTTTTTTAACAAAAAAGGAAAGAAAGAAAAAGAAGCAGAACACTAATGTGCGTAAAATATGCCTTTTGAAACGGTCGTTTTGAAATATGGAAGTCCTTTGAATATTTTGGTCGATATGTGACCCCAGGATTTGTTTTCAGGGCAGGTGTCATTTACAGGCCTGCAATGATTTTGAATATCAACTGACCATTAGCGCTGGGATTAAAGCTGCTGTTGCGTGAAACGGCCACAAGGTGGCAGCAGTTCTCCCTTACCAAATCTGGTTACTAGAGCAACAGAGCCTCAATGGAAGTCGTGTTCTAGATTGGAATTTAGAATGGAATGTGCCAGGAGAAAGCCCCTCAAGTTTGTCTCACTACTTCTTGTTCGTGTTTTTAATTTTTTTTTTATTTTCTATTACAGCAAGTTTGATTACAATGTTTGGCTTGTTGTAGGTTTGGAAGATGTGGTTCTTTTACACATATACAGATGTCTGTTCTTCCTGGGATCCTTTTCCCATGTACGCTAGGACAGAATGTTGAGTAGTCTTCTCTTGGTATTCCGTAGGTCTTTGGTGATTATATATGTCACCTGTGTTTGATTATGTCTGTTAACCCCGATATCGTAATGAAACCAATCCTCACACCTTTCCATTGGTGAACCATAAGTTTGTTTAATGAATCTGTGATTGCCCTTCTCCGTGGAAATATCTGCCCTGGTATCCATTTTTAGGTAATACCTATAAGTGATATGATACGATATGTGTCTTTCACCTTCTGACTTACTACAAGTCACGTGATTACCTCTAGACTCAACTACGGGGCTGCAAATGGCATTGTGTCCTTTTTTTCCTTGGCTTCTATTCTGCCTTAGCGAGGTCCATTTTCAACAATGTGATTCCCTGAGGGTTGTGGATTAGCTGACCTGGGCGGCCTTACCCTGCTGGCCGGCCCTCCCCAGGTGTGCCTGGTTGAGGTCAATATAAACAGCGCTCCAGGCAGCAATAGCCCCTGAAGTTGTGCCTGACTCCATATTCTCTGCCCCGTCAGCAGTCCCGGGGCTGTGCTGGTGGGAGGGAGTGAGGGGCCAAGGCTTTGTTGGTGGCCCGGTGTGAGTGGGGCTCTGCTGGCCTTTCTGCAGGAGTTGCCAGGCTGCCACCTGTAAAGAAGAGGATGTGTCACCCATACCTTCCGCTGGAATTTCTCTCCGGACAGAGGTGAGGAAGGAAAAAAGCAGTGGGGGCCGGGACAGGAGGGGAATCTCAGGCAGGGCAATAGAAAGCTTCCAGAAGAGCGCCCGGGGCCAGGACCATCCTGGCTGGCCTGCAGGCACCAAGTTGGCCTGCGTGCTGTCGCTGGTGTGGCTCCACGGCCCTTCCTCTAGGCTTTCAAGCCCTTGTACATATTCAGGTGTTTTACCTGGGAAGGGTGGGAACAGTTCAGCAGCAGCTGGCCTGGGGCTCAGCTCACTTGTACTCACAGATGCCTCAGCATGGTCCCCCAGCTTTGCAATGAGGACGCTCCTTGCATGGGGGGTGGGTTTCTGGCTGTATGGGAGGTGATTCCCCACCTCTGACCAATTTCAGAATTGTTTACCGCTGGAGCAAGTGCCCTGACAGGGTTTCCCTCTGTATAACTGGTGGGTTCAGGTTTTTTTTTCTTTTATGGTTCAAGTTAGATTTGATTCCTCTTTTATGTATTTATAGATATAAGCATGGAAATAATTCATTCCTATAAATATACCTGTGTGAAGGGAAGAACTTTTTTATGTTTTATTTTAAAAGTTTATTTTTAAAAATTTTGAAATTTAATTTTATTTATTTTTTTATACAGCCGGTTATTATTAGTTATGTATTTTATGCATATACATTTATACAGGTCAATCCCAATCTCCCAACTCATCCCACCAGCACCACCCCATGGCTTCCCACACTTGGTGTCCATACGTTTGTTCTCTACCTCTGTGTCTCTATTTCTTCCCTGCAAACCAGTTCATCTGTACCATTTTTTAGGTTCCACCTATATGCATTCATATACAATATTTGTTTTCCTCTTTCTGACTGACTTCATTCTGTATGACAGTCTCTAGATCCATCGATGTCTCTACAAATGACCCAGTTTCATTCCTTTTTATGGCTGAGTAATATTCCATTTTATATATGTACCACATCTTTATCCATTCATCTGTCTGTGGGCATTTAGGTTGCTTGCATTACCTGGCTATTGTAAATAGTGCTGCAATGAACATTGTGGTGGATGTGCGTTTTTGATTTATGGTTTTCTCTGGGTATATGCCCAGAAGTGGGATTGCTGGATCAGATGGTAATTCTATTTCTAGTTTTTAAAGGAAACTCCATACTGTTCTCCATAGTGACTGTATCAATTTACATCCCCACCAATAGTGGAAGAGGGCTCCTTTTGTCCACACCCTCCCCAGAATTTGTTGTTTGTAGATTTTCTGATGATGCCAATTCTAACAGGTGTGAGGTGATACCTCATTGTAGTTTTGATTTGCATTTTTCTAATAATTAGTGCTGTTGAGCAGCTTTTCACGTGCGTCTTGGCCATCTCTGTGTCTTCTTTGAAGAAACGTCTCTTTAGATCTTCTGCCCATTTTTGTATTGGGTTGTTTGTTTTTTTAATATTAAGCTGCATGAGCTGTTTATAGATATTGGAGATTAAACCTTTGTCCATTGATTCGTTTGCAACGATTTTCGCCCATTCTGAGGGATGCCTTTTTCCATTCCCGTTTTTTTAACAAAAAAGGAAAGAAAGAAAAAGAAGCAGAACACTAATGTGCGTAAAATATGCCTTTTGAAACGGTCGTTTTGAAATATGGACGTCCTTTGAATTTTTTGGTCGATATGTGAACCCAGGATTCGTTTTCAGGGCAGGTGTCATTTACAGGCCTGCAATGATTTTGAATATCAACTGACCATTAGCGCTGGGATTAAAGCTGCTGTTGCGTGAAAGGGCCACAAGGTGGCAGCAGTCCTCCCTTACCAAATCTGGTTACTAGAGCAACAGAGCCTCAATGGAAGTCGTGTTCTAGATTGGAATTTAGAATGGAATGTGCCAGGAGAAAGCCCCTCAAGTTTGTCTCACTACTTCTTGTTCGTGTTTTTAATTTTTTTTTATTTTCTATTACAGCAAGTTTGATTACAATGTTTGGCTTGTTGTAGGTGTGGAAGATGTGGTTCTTTTACACATATACAGATGTCTGTTCTTCCTGGGATCCTTTTCCCATGTACGTTAGGACAGAATGTTGAGTAGTCTTCTCTTGGTATTCCGTAGGTCTTTGGTGATTATATATGTCACCTGTGTTTGCTTATGTCTGTTAACCCCGATATCGTAATGAAACCAATCCTCACACCTTTCCATTGGTGAACCATAATTTGTTTAATGAATCTGTGATTGCCCTTCTCCGTGGAAATATCTGCCCTGGTATCCATTTTTAGGTAATACCGATAAGTGATATGATACGATATGTGTCTTTCACTTTCTGACTTACTCCAAGTCACGTGATTACCTCTAGACTCAAGTACGGGGCTGCATATGGCATTGTGTCCTTTTTTTCCTTGGCTTCTATTCTGCCTTAGCGAGGTCCATTTTCAACAATGTGATTCCCTGAGGGTTGTGGATTAGCTGACCTGGGCAGCCTTACCCTGCCGGCCGGCCCTCCACAGGTGTGCCTGGTTGAGGTCAAGAGAAACAGTGCTCCAGGCAGCAATAGCCCCTGAAGTTGTGCCTGACTCCATATTCTCTGCCCCGTCAGCAGTCTCGGGGCTGTGCTGGTGGGAGGGAGTGAGGGGCCAGGGCTTTGTTGGTGGCCCGGTGTGAGTGGGGATCTGCTGGCCTTTCTGCAGGAGTTGCCAGGCTGCCACCTGTAAAGAAGAGGATGTGTCACCCATACCTTCCGCTGGAATTTCTCTCTGGACAGAGGTGAGGAAGGAAAAAAGCAGTGGGGGCCGGGACAGGAGGGGTATCTCAGGCAGGGCAATAGAAAGCTTCCAGAACAGCGCTCGGGGCCAGGACCATCCTGACTGGCCTGCAGGCACCAAGTTGGCCTGCGTGCTGTCACTGGTGTGGCTCCGCGGCCCTTCCTCTAGCTTTCAAGCCCTTGTACATATTCAGGTGTTTTACCTGGGAAGGGTGGGAACAGTTCAGCAACAGCTGGCCTGGGGTTCAGCTCACGTTTACTCACAGATGCCTCGGCACGGTCCCCCAGCTTTGCAATGAGGACGCTCCTTGCATGGGGGGTGTGTTGCTGGCTGTATGGGAGGTGATTCCCCACCTCTGACCAATTTCAGAATTGTTTACCGCTGGAGCAAGTGCCCTGATAGGGTTTCCCTCTGTATAACTGGTGGTTTCAGGTTTTTTTTCTTTTATGTTTCAAGTTAGATTTTATTCCTCTTTTATGTATTTATAGATATAAGCATGGAAATAATTCATTCCTATAAATATATCTGTGTGAAGGGAATAACATTTTTTCTGTTTTATTTTAAAATTTTATTTTTTTAAATTTTGAAATTTAATTTTATTTTTTTATACAGCAGGTTATTATTAGTTATGTATTTTATGCATATACATGTATACAGGTCAATCCCAATCTCCCAACTCATCCCACCAGCACCACCCCATGGCTTCCCACACTTGGTGTCCATACGTTTGTTCTCTACCTCTGTGTCTCTATTTCTTCCCTGCAAACCAGTTCATCTGTACCATTTTTTAGGTTCCACCTATATGCATTAATATACAATATTTGTTTTCCTCTTTCTGACTTACTTCATTCTGTATGACAGTCTCTAGATCCATCGATGTCTCTACAAATGACCCAGTTTCATTCCTTTTTATGGCTGAGTAATATTCCATTTTATATATGAACCACATCTTTATCCATTCATCTGTCTGTGGGCATTTAGGTTGCTTGCATTACCTGGCTATTGTAAATAGTGCTGCAATGAACATTGTGGTGAATGTGCCTTTTTGATTTATGGTTTTCTCTGGGTATATGCCCAGAAGTGGGATTGCTGGATCAGATGGTAATTCTCTTTCTAGTTTTTTTAAGGAAACTCCATACTGTTCTCCATAGTGTCTGTATCAATTTACATCCCCACCAATAGTGGAAGAGGGCTCCTTTTGTCCACACCCTCCCCAGAATTTGTTGTTTGTAGATTTTCTGATGATGCCAATTCTAACAGGTGTGAGGTGATACTTCATTGTAGTTTTGATTTGCATTTCCCTAATAATTAGTGCTGTTGAGCAGCTTTTCATGTGCGTCTTGGCCATCTCTGTGTCTTCTTTGAAGAAACGTCTCTTTAGATCTTCTGCCCATTTTTGTATTGGGTTGTTTTTTTTTAATATTAAGCTGCATGAGCTGTTTATAGATATTGGAGATTAAAACTTTGTCCATTGATTCGTTTGCAACGATTTTCGCCCATTCTGAGGGATGCCTTTTTCCATTCCCGTTTTTTTAACAAAAAAGGAAAGAAAGAAAAAGAAGCAGAACACTAATGTGCGTAAAATATGCCTTTTGAAATGGTCGTTTTGAAATATGGACGTCCTTTGAATTTTTTGGTCGATATGTGATTCCAGGATTCGTTTTCAGGGCAGGTGTCATTTACAGGCCTGCAATGATTTTGAATATCAACTGACCATTAGCGCTGGGATTAAAGCTGCTGTTGCGTGAAACGGCCACAAGGTGGCAGCAGTTCTCCCTTACGAAATCTGGTTACTAGAGCAACAGAGCCTCAATGGAAGTCGTGTTCTAGATTGGAATTTAGAATGGAATGTGCCAGGAGAAAGCCCCTCAAGTTTGTCTCACTACTTCTTGTTCGTGTTTTTAATTTTTTTTTTTATTTTCTATTACAGCAAGTTTGATTACAATGTTTGGCTTGTTGTAGGTTTGGAAGATGTGGTTCTTTTACACATATACAGATGTCTGTTCTTCCTGGGATCCTTTTCCCATGTACGCTAGGACAGAATGTTGAGTAGTCTTCTCTTGGTATTCCGTAGGTCTTTGGTGATTATATATGTCACCTGTGTTTGATTATGTCTGTTAACCCCGATATCGTAATGAAACCAATCCTCACACCTTTCCATTGGTGAACCATAAGTTTGTTTAATGAATCTGTGATTGCCCTTCTCCGTGGAAATATCTGCCCTGGTATCCATTTTTAGGTAATACCTATAAGTGATATGATACGATATGTGTCTTTCACTTTCTGACTTACTACAAGTCACGTGATTACCTCTAGACTCAACTACGGGGCTGCAAATGGCATTGTGTCCTTTTTTTCCTTGGCTTCTATTCTGCCTTAGCGAGGTCCATTTTCAACAATGTGATTCCCTGAGGGTTGTGGATTAGCTGACCTGGGCGGCCTTACCCTGCTGGCCGGCCCTCCCCAGGTGTGCCTGGTTGAGGTCAATATAAACAGCGCTCCAGGCAGCAATAGCCCCTGAAGTTGTGCCTGACTCCATATTCTCTGCCCCGTCAGCAGTCTCGGGGCTGTGCTGGTGGGAGGGAGTGAGGGGCCAAGGCTTTGTTGGTGGCCCGGTGTGAGTGGGGCTCTGCTGGCCTTTCTGCAGGAGTTGCCAGGCTGCCACCTGTAAAGAAGAGGATGTGTCACCCATACCTTCCGCTGGAATTTCTCTCCGGACAGAGGTGAGGAAGGAAAAAAGCAGTGGGGGCCGGGACAGGAGGGGAATCTCAGGCAGGGCAATAGAAAGCTTCCAGAAGAGCGCCCGGGGCCAGGACCATCCTGGCTGGCCTGCAGGCACCAAGTTGGCCTGCGTGCTGTCGCTGGTGTGGCTCCACGGCCCTTCCTCTAGGCTTTCAAGCCCTTGTACATATTCAGGTGTTTTACCTGGGAAGGGTGGGAACAGTTCAGCAGCAGCTGGCCTGGGGCTCAGCTCACTTTTACTCACAGATGCCTCAGCATGGTCCCCCAGCTTTGCAATGAGGACGCTCCTTGCATGGGGGGTGGGTTTCTGGCTGTATGGGAGGTGATTCCCCACCTCTGACCAATTTCAGAATTGTTTACCGCTGGAGCAAGTGCCCTGACAGGGTTTCCCTCTGTATAACTGGTGGGTTCAGGTTTTTTTTTCTTTTATGGTTCAAGTTAGATTTCATTCCTCTTTTATGTATTTATAGATATAAGCATGGAAATAATTCATTCCTATAAATACATCTGTGTGAAGGGAAGAACTTTTTTCTGTTTTATTTTAAAAGTTTATTTTTTTAAAATTTTGAAATTTAATTTTATTTATTTTTTTAAACAGCAGGTTATTATTAGTTATGTATTTTATGCATATACATGTATACAGGTCAATCCCAATCTCCCAACTCATCCCACCACCACCACCCCATGGCTTCCCACACTTGGTGTCCATACGTTTGTGCTCTACCTCTGTGTCTCTATTTCTTCCCTGCAAACCAGTTCATCTGTACCATTTTTTAGGTTCCACCTATATGCATTAATATACAATATTTGTTTTCCTCTTTCTGACTTACTTCATTCTGTATGACAGTCTCTAGATCCATCGATGTCTCTACAAATGACCCAGTTTCATTCCTTTTTATGGCTGAGTAATATTCCATTTTATATATGAACCACATCTTTATCCATTCATCTGTCTGTGGGCATTTAGGTTGCTTGCATTACCTGGCTATTGTAAATAGTGCTGCAATGAACATTGCGGTGAATGTGCCTTTTTGATTTATGGTTTTCTCTGGGTATATGCCCAGAAGTGGGATTGCTGGATCAGATGGTAATTCTCTTTCTAGTTTTTTTAAGGAAACTCCATACTGTTCTCCATAGTGTCTGTATCAATTTACATCCCCACCAATAGTGGAAGAGGGCTCCTTTTGTCCACACCCTCCCCAGAATTTGTTGTTTGTAGATTTTCTGATGATGCCAATTCTAACAGGTGTGAGGTGATACCTCATTGTAGTTTTGATTTGCATTTCCCTAATAATTAGTGCTGTTGAGCAGCTTTTCATGTGCGTCTTGGCCATCTCTGTGTCTTCTTTGAAGAAACGTCTCTTTAGATCTTCTGCCCATTTTTGTATTGGGTTGTTTGTTTTTTTAATATTAAGCTGCATGAGCTGTTTATAGATATTGGAGATTAAACCTTTGTCCATTGATTCGTTTGCAACGATTTTCGCCCATTCTGAGGGATGCCTTTTTCCATTCCCGTTTTTTTAACAAAAAAGGAAAGAAAGAAAAAGAAGCAGAACACTAATGTGCGTAAAATATGCCTTTTGAAATGGTCGTTTTGAAATATGGACGTCCTTTGAATTTTTTGGTCGATATGTGATTCCAGGATTCGTTTTCAGGGCAGGTGTCATTTACAGGCCTGCAATGATTTTGAATATCAACTGACCATTAGCGCTGGGATTAAAGCTGCTGTTGCGTGAAACGGCCACAAGGTGGCAGCAGTTCTCCCTTACCAAATCTGGTTACTAGAGCAACAGAGCCTCAATGGAAGTCATGTTCTAGATTGGAATTTAGAATGGAATGTGCCAGGAGAAAGCCCCTCAAGTTTGTCTCACTACTTCTTGTTCGTGTTTTTAATTTTTTTTTTATTTTCTATTACAGCAAGTTTGATTACAATGTTTGGCTTGTTGTAGGTTTGGAAGATGTGGTTCTTTTACACATATACAGATGTCTGTTCTTCCTGGGATCCTTTTCCCATGTACGCTAGGACAGAATGTTGAGTAGTCTTCTCTTGGTATTCCGTAGGTCTTTGGTGATTATATATGTCACCTGTGTTTGATTATGTCTGTTAACCCCGATATCGTAATGAAACCAATCCTCACACCTTTCCATTGGTGAACCATAAGTTTGTTTAATGAATCTGTGATTGCCCTTCTCCGTGGAAATATCTGCCCTGGTATCCATTTTTAGGTAATACCTATAAGTGATATGATACGATATGTGTCTTTCACTTTCTGACTTACTACAAGTCACGTGATTACCTCTAGACTCAACTACGGGGCTGCAAATGGCATTGTGTCCTTTTTTTCCTTGGCTTCTATTCTGCCTTAGCGAGGTCCATTTTCAACAATGTGATTCCCTGAGGGTTGTGGATTAGCTGACCTGGGCGGCCTTACCCTGCTGGCCGGCCCTCCCCAGGTGTGCCTGGTTGAGGTCAATATAAACAGCGCTCCAGGCAGCAATAGCCCCTGAAGTTGTGCCTGACTCCATATTCTCTGCCCCGTCAGCAGTCTCGGGGCTGTGCTGGTGGGAGGGAGTGAGGGGCCAAGGCTTTGTTGGTGGCCCGGTGTGAGTGGGGCTCTGCTGGCCTTTCTGCAGGAGTTGCCAGGCTGCCACCTGTAAAGAAGAGGATGTGTCACCCATACCTTCCGCTGGAATTTCTCTCCGGACAGAGGTGAGGAAGGAAAAAAGCAGTGGGGGCCGGGACAGGAGGGGTATCTCAGGCAGGGCAATAGAAAGCTTCCAGAACAGCGCCCGGGTCCAGGACCATCCTGGCTGGCCTGCAGGCACCAAGTTGGCCTGCGTGCTGTCGCTGGTGTGGCTCCACGGCCCTTCCTCTAGGCTTTCAAGCCCTTGTACATATTCAGGTGTTTTACCTGGGAAGGGTGGGAACAGTTCAGCAGCAGCTGGCCTGGGGCTCAGCTCACTTTTACTCACAGATGCCTCAGCATGGTCCCCCAGCTTTGCAATGAGGACGCTCCTTGCATGGGGGGTGGGTTTCTGGCTGTATGGGAGGTGATTCCCCACCTCTGACCAATTTCAGAAATGTTTACCGTTGGAGCAAGTGCCCTGACAGGGTTTCCCTCTGTATAACTGGTGGGTTCAGGTTTTTTTTTTCTTTTATGGTTCAAGTTAGATTTGATTCCTCTTTTATGTATTTATAGATATAAGCATGGAAATAATTCATTCCTATAAATACATCTGTGTGAAGGGAAGAACTTTTTTCTGTTTTATTTTAAAAGTTTATTTTTTAAAATTTTGAAATTTTATTTATTTTTTTATACAGCCGGTTATTATTAATTATGTATTTTATGCATATACATGTATACAGGTCAATCCCAATCTCCCAACTCATCCCACCACCACCACCCCATGGCTTCCCACACTTGGTGTCCATACGTTTGTTCTCTACCTCTGTGTCTCTATTTCTTCCCTGCAAACCAGTTCATCTGTACCATTTTTTAGGTTCCACCTATATGCATTAATATACAATATTTGTTTTCCTCTTTCTGACTTACTTCATTCTGTATGACAGTCTCTAGATCCATCGATGTCTCTACAAATGACCCAGTTTCATTCCTTTTTATGGCTGAGTAATATTCCATTTTATATATGTACCACATCTTTATCCATTCATCTGTCTGTGGGCATTTAGGTTGCTTGCATTACCTGGCTATTGTAAATAGTGCTGCAATGAACATTGTGGTGGATGTGCCTTTTTGATTTATGGTTTTCTCTGGGTATATGCCCAGAAGTGGGATTGCTGGATCAGATGGTAATTCTATTTCTAGTTTTTTTAAGGAAACTCCATACTGTTCTCCATAGTGACTGTATCAATTTACATCCCCACCAATAGTGGAAGAGGGCTCCTTTTGTCCACACCCTCCCCAGAATTTGTTGTTTGTAGATTTTCTGATGATGCCGATTCTAACAGGTGTGAGGTGATACCTCATTGTAGTTTTGATTTGCATTTCTCTAATAATTAGTGCTGTTGAGCAGCTTTTCATGTGCGTCTTGGCCATCTCTGTGTCTTCTTTGAAGAAACGTCTCTTTAGATCATCTGCCCATTTTTGTATTGGGTTGTTTGTTTTTTTAATAGTAAGCTGCATGAGTTGTTTATATATATATTGGACATTAAACCTTTGTCCATTGATTCATTTGCAACGATTTTCGCCCATTCTGAGGGATGCCTTTTTCCATTCCCGTTTTTTTAACAAAAAAGGAAAGAAAGAAAAAGAAGCAGAACACTAATGTGCGTAAAATATGCCATTTGAAATGGTGGTTTTGAAATATGGACGTCCTTTGAATTTTTTGGTCGATATGTGACCCCAGGATTTGTTTTCAGGGCAGGTGTCATTTATAGGCCTGCAATGATTTTGAATATCAACTGACCATTAGCGCTGGGATTAAAGCTGCTGTTGCGTGAAACGGCCACAAGGTGGCAGCAGTTCTCCCTTACCAAATCTGGTTACTAGAGCAACAGAGCCTCAATGGAAGTCGTGTTCTAGATTGGAATTTAGAATGGAATGTGCCAGGAGAAAGCCCCTCAAGTTTGTCTCACTACTTCTTGTTCGTGTTTTTAATTTTTTTTAATTTTCTATTACAGCAAGTGTGATTACAATGTTTGGCCTGTTGTAGGTGTGGAAGATGTGGTTCTGTTACACATATACAGATGTCTGTTCTTCCTGGGATCCTTTTCCCATGTACGTTAGGACAGAAAGTTGAGTAGTCTTCTCTTGGTATTCCGTAGGTCTTTGGTGATTTTATATGTCACCTGTGTTTGATTATGTCTGTTAACCCCAATATTGTAATGAAACCAATCCTCACACCTTTCCATTGGTGAACCATAAGTTTGTTTAATGAATCTGTGATTGCCCTTCTCCGTGGAAATATCTGCCCTGGTATCCATTTTTAGGTAATACCTATAAGTGATATGATACGATATGTGTCTTTCACTTTCTGACTTACTCCAAGTCACGTGATTACCTCTAGACTCATCTACGGGGCTGCAAATGGCATTGTGTCCTTTTTTCCCCTGGCTTCTATTCTGCCTTAGCGAGGTCCATTTTCAACAATGTGATTCCCTGAGGGTTGTGGATTAGCTGACCTGGGCAGCCTTACCCTGCCGGCCGGCCCTCCCCAGGTGTGCCTGGTTGAGGTCAATAGAAACAGCGCTCCAGGCAGCAATAGCCCCTGAAGTTGTGCCTGACTCCATATTCTCTGCCCCGTCAGCAGTCTCGGGGCTGTGCTGGTGGGAGGGAGTGAGGGGCCAAGGCTTTGTTGGTGGCCCGGTGTGAGTGGGGCTCTGATGGCCTTTCTGCAGGAGTTGCAAGGCTGCCACCTGTAAAGAAGAGGATGTGTCACCCATACCTTCCGATGGAATTTCTCTCCGGAGAGAGGTGAGGAAGTAAAAAAACAGTGGGGGCCGGGACAGAGGGGTATCTCAGGCAGGGCAATAGAAAGCTTCCAGAACAGCACCCGGGGCCAGGATCATCCTGGCTGTCCTCCAGGCACCAAGTTGGCCTGCGTGCGGTCGCTGGTGTGGCTCCACGGCCCTTCCTCTAGGCTTTCAAGCCCTTGTACATATTCAGGTGTTTTACCTGGGAAGGGTGGGAACAGTTCAGCAGCAGCTGGCCTGAGGTTCAGCTCACGTTTACTCACAAATGCCTCAGCACGGTCCCCCAGCTTTGCAATGAGGACGCTCCTTGCATGGGGGGTGGGTTGCTGGCTGTATGGGAGGTGATTCCCCACCTCTGACCAATTTCAGAATTGTTTACCGCTGGAGCAAGTGCCCTGATAGGGTTTCCCTCTGTATAACTGGTGGGTTCAGGTTTTTTTTTTCTTTTATGGTTCAAGTGAGATTTGATTCCTGTTTTATGTATTTATAGATATAAGCATTGAAATAATTCATTCCTATAAATACATCTGTGTAAAGCGAAGAACTTTTTTCTGTTTTATTTTAAAAGTTTATTTTTTAAAATTTTGAAATTTAATTTTATTTATTTTTTTATACAGCCGGTTATTATTAGTTATGTATTTTATGCATATACATGTATACAGGTCAATCCCAATCTCCCAACTCATCCCACCACCACCAACCCATGGCTTCCCACACTTGGTGTCCATACGTTTGTTCTCTACCTCTGTGTCTCTATTTCTTCCCTGCAAACCAGTTCATCTGTACCATTTTTTAGGTTCCACCTATATGCATTAATATACAATATTTGTTTTCCTCTTTCTGACTTACTTCATTCTGTATGACAGTCTCTAGATCCATCGATGTCTCTACAAATGACCCAGTTTCATTCCTTTTTATGGCTGAGTAATATTCCATTTTATATATGTACCACAACTTTATCCATTCATCTGTCTGTGGGCATTTAGGTTGCTTGCATTACCTGGCTATTGTAAATAGTGCTGCAATGAACATTGTGGTGAATGTGCCTTTTTGATTTATGGTTTTCTCTGGGTATATGCCCAGAAGTGGGATTGCTGGATCAGATGGTAATTCTCTTTCTAGTTTTTTTAAGGTAACTCCATACTGTTCTCCATAGTGTCTGTATCAATTTACATCCCCACCAATAGTGGAAGAGGGCTCCTTTTGTCCACACCCTCCCCAGAATTTGTTGTTTGTAGATTTTCTGATGATGCCAATTCTAACAGGTGTGAGGTGATACCTCATTGTAGTTTTGATTTGCATTTCCCTAATAATTAGTGCTGTTGAGCAGCTTTTCATGTGCGTCTTGGCCATCTCTGTGTCTTCTTTGAAGAAACGTCTCTTTAGATCTTCTGCCCATTTTTGTATTGGGTTGTTTGTTTTTTTAATATTAAGCTGCATGAGCTGTTTATAGATATTGGAGATTAAACCTTTGTCCATTGATTCGTTTGCAACGATTTTCGCCCATTCTGAGGGATGCCTTTTTCCATTCCCGTTTTTTTAACAAAAAAGGAAAGAAAGAAAAAGAAGCAGAACACTAATGTGCGTAAAATATGCCTTTTGAAATGGTCGTTTTGAAATATGGACGTCCTTTGAATTTTTTGGTCGATATGTGAACCCAGGATTCGTTTTCAGGGCAGGTGTCATTTACAGGCCTGCAATGATTTTGAATATCAACTGACCATTAGCGCTGGGATAAAAGCTGCTGTTGCGTGAAAGGGCCACAAGGTGGCAGCAGTCCTCCCTTACCAAATCTGGTTAATAGAGCAACAGAGCCTCAATGGAAGTCGTGTTCTAGATTGGAATTTAGAATGGAATGTGCCAGGAGAAAGCCCCTCAAGTTTGTCTCACTACTTCTTGTTCGTGTTTTTAATTTAATTCTTTATTTTTTATTACAGCAAGTTTGATTACAATGTTTGGCTTGTTGTAGGTATGGAAGATGTGGTTCTTTTACACATATAGAGATGTCTGTTCTTCCTGGGATCCTTTTCCCATGTACATTAGGACAGAATGTTGAGTAGTCTTCTCTTGGTATTCCGTAGGTCTTTGGTGATTATATATGTCACCTGTGTTTGATTATGTCTGTTAACCCCGATATCGTAATGAAACCAATCCTTACACCTTTCCATTGGTGAACCATAAGTTTGTTTAATGAATCTGTGATTGCCCTTCTCCGTGGAAATATCTGCCCTGGTATCCATTTTTAGGTAACACCTATAAGTGATATGATACGATATGTGTCTTTCACTTTCTGACTTACTCCAAGTCACGTATTTACCTCTAGACTCAACTACGGGGCTGCAAATGGCATTGTGTCCTTTTTTTCCTTGGCTTCTATTCTGCCTTAGCGAGGTCCATTTTCAACAATGTGATTCCCTGAGGGTTGTGGATTAGCTGACCTGGGCAGCCTTACCCTGCTGGCCGGCCCTCCCCAGGTGTGCCTGGTTGAGGTCAATAGAAACACCGCTCCAGGCAGCAATAGCCCCTGAAGTTGTGCCTGACTCCATATTCTCTGCCCCGTCAGCAGTCTCGGGGCTGTGCTGGTGGGAGGGAGTGAGGGGCCAAGGCTTTGTTGGTGGCCCGGTGTGAGTGGGGCTCTGCTGGCCTTTCTGCAGGAGTTGCCAGGCTGCCACCTGTAAAGAAGAGGATGTGTCACCCATACCTTCCGCTGGAATTTCTCTCCGGACAGAGGTGAGGAAGGAAAAAAGCAGTGGGGGCCGGGACAGGAGGGGTATCTCAGGCAGGGCAATAGAAAGCTTCCAGAACAGCGCCCGGGGCCAGGACCATCCTGGCTGGCCTGCAGGCACCAAGTTGGCCTGCGTGCTGTCGCTGGTGTGGCTCCACGGCCCTTCCTCTAGGCTTTCAAGCCCTTGTACATATTCAGGTGTTTTACCTGGGAAGGGTGGGAACAGTTCAGCAGCAGCTGGCCTGGGGCTCAGCTCACGTTTACTCACAGATGCCTCAGCATGGTCCCCCAGCTTTGCAATGAGGACGCTCCTTGCATGGGGGGTGGGTTTCTGGCTGTATGGGAGGTGATTCCCCACCTCTGACCAATTTCAGAATTGTTTATCGCTGGAGCAAGTGCCCTGACAGGGTTTCCCTCTGTATAACTGGTGGGTTCAGGTTTTTTTTTCTTTTATGTTTCAAGTTAGATTTGATTCCTCTTTTATGTATTTATAGATATAAGCATGGAAATAATTCATTCCTATAAATACATCTGTGTGAAGGGAAGAACTTTTTTCTGTTTTATTTTAAAAGTTTATTTTTTTAAAATTTTGAAATTTAATTTTATTTATTTTTTTAAACAGCAGGTTATTATTAGTTATGTATTTTATGCATATACATGTATACAGGTCAATCCCAATCTCCCAACTCATCCCACCACCACCACCCCATGGCTTCCCACACTTGGTGTCCATACGTTTGTGCTCTACCTCTGTGTCTCTATTTCTTCCCTGCAAACCAGTTCATCTGTACCATTTTTTAGGTTCCACCTATATGCATTAATATACAATATTTGTTTTCCTCTTTCTGACTTACTTCATTCTGTATGACAGTCTCTAGATCCATCGATGTCTCTACAAATGACCCAGTTTCATTCCTTTTTATGGCTGAGTAATATTCCATTTTATATATGAACCACATCTTTATCCATTCATCTGTCTGTGGGCATTTAGGTTGCTTGCATTACCTGGCTATTGTAAATAGTGCTGCAATGAACATTGCGGTGAATGTGCCTTTTTGATTTATGGTTATCTCTGGGTATATGCCCAGAAGTGGGATTGCTGGATCAGATGGTAATTCTCTTTCTAGTTTTTTTAAGGAAACTCCATACTGTTCTCCATAGTGTCTGTATCAATTTACATCCCCACCAATAGTGGAAGAGGGCTCCTTTTGTCCACACCCTCCCCAGAATTTGTTGTTTGTAGATTTTCTGATGATGCCAATTCTAACAGGTGTGAGGTGATACCTCATTGTAGTTTTGATTTGCATTTCCCTAATAATTAGTGCTGTTGAGCAGCTTTTCATGTGCGTCTTGGCCATCTCTGTGTCTTCTTTGAAGAAACGTCTCTTTAGATCTTCTGCCCATTTTTGTATTGGGTTGTTTGTTTTTTTAATATTAAGCTGCATGAGCTGTTTATAGATATTGGAGATTAAACCTTTGTCCATTGATTCGTTTGCAACGATTTTCGCCCATTCTGAGGGATGCCTTTTTCCATTCCCGTTTTTTTAACAAAAAAGGAAAGAAAGAAAAAGAAGCAGAACACTAATGTGCGTAAAATATGCCTTTTGAAATGGTCGTTTTGAAATATGGACGTCCTTTGAATTTTTTGGTCGATATGTGATTCCAGGATTCGTTTTCAGGGCAGGTGTCATTTACAGGCCTGCAATGATTTTGAATATCAACTGACCATTAGCGCTGGGATTAAAGCTGCTGTTGCGTGAAACGGCCACAAGGTGGCAGCAGTTCTCCCTTACCAAATCTGGTTACTAGAGCAACAGAGCCTCAATGGAAGTCGTGTTCTAGATTGGAATTTAGAATGGAATGTGCCAGGAGAAAGCCCCTCAAGTTTGTCTCACTACTTCTTGTTCGTGTTTTTAATTTTTTTTTTATTTTCTATTACAGCAAGTTTGATTACAATGTTTGGCTTGTTGTAGGTTTGGAAGATGTGGTTCTTTTACACATATACAGATGTCTGTTCTTCCTGGGATCCTTTTCCCATGTACGCTAGGACAGAATGTTGAGTAGTCTTCTCTTGGTATTCCGTAGGTCTTTGGTGATTATATATGTCACCTGTGTTTGATTATGTCTGTTAACCCCGATATCGTAATGAAACCAATCCTCACACCTTTCCATTGGTGAACCATAAGTTTGTTTAATGAATCTGTGATTGCCCTTCTCCGTGGAAATATCTGCCCTGGTATCCATTTTTAGGTAATACCTATAAGTGATATGATACGATATGTGTCTTTCACTTTCTGACTTACTACAAGTCACGTGATTACCTCTAGACTCAACTACGGGGCTGCAAATGGCATTGTGTCCTTTTTTTCCTTGGCTTCTATTCTGCCTTAGCGAGGTCCATTTTCAACAATGTGATTCCCTGAGGGTTGTGGATTAGCTGACCTGGGCAGCCTTACCCTGCTGGCCGGCCCTCCCCAGGTGTGCCTGGTTGAGGTCAATATAAACAGCGCTCCAGGCAGCAATAGCCCCTGAAGTTGTGCCTGACTCCATATTCTCTGCCCCGTCAGCAGTCTCGGGGCTGTGCTGGTGGGAGGGAGTGAGGGGCCAAGGCTTTGTTGGTGGCCCGGTGTGAGTGGGGCTCTGCTGGCCTTTCTGCAGGAGTTGCCAGGCTGCCACCTGTAAAGAAGAGGATGTGTCACCCATACCTTCCGCTGGAATTTCTCTCCGGACAGAGGTGAGGAAGGAAAAAAGCAGTGGGGGCCGGGACAGGAGGGGTATCTCAGGCAGGGCAATAGAAAGCTTCCAGAACAGCGCCCGGGTCCAGGACCATCCTGGCTGGCCTGCAGGCACCAAGTTGGCCTGCGTGCTGTCGCTGGTGTGGCTCCACGGCCCTTCCTCTAGGCTTTCAAGCCCTTGTACATATTCAGGTGTTTTACCTGGGAAGGGTGGGAACAGTTCAGCAGCAGCTGGCCTGGGGCTCAGCTCACTTTTACTCACAGATGCCTCAGCATGGTCCCCCAGCTTTGCAATGAGGACGCTCCTTGCATGGGGGGTGGGTTTCTGGCTGTATGGGAGGTGATTCCCCACCTCTGACCAATTTCAGAAATGTTTACCGCTGGAGCAAGTGCCCTGACAGGGTTTCCCTCTGTATAACTGGTGGGTTCAGGTTTTTTTTTCTTTTATGGTTCAAGTTAGATTTGATTCCTCTTTTATGTATTTATAGATATAAGCATGGAAATAATTCATTCCTATAAATACATCTGTGTGAAGGGAAGAACTTTTTTCTGTTTTATTTTAAAAGTTTATTTTTTAAAATTTTGAAATTTTATTTATTTTTTTATACAGCCGGTTATTATTAGTTATGTATTTTATGCATATACATGTATACAGGTCAATCCCAATCTCCCAACTCATCCCACCACCACCACCCCATGGCTTCCCACACTTGGTGTCCATACGTTTGTTCTCTACCTCTGTGTCTCTATTTCTTCCCTGCAAACCAGTTCATCTGTACCATTTTTTAGGTTCCACCTATATGCATTAATATACAATATTTGTTTTCCTCTTTCTGACTTACTTCATTCTGTATGACAGTCTCTAGATCCATCGATGTCTCTACAAATGACCCAGTTTCATTCCTTTTTATGGCTGAGTAATATTCCATTTTATATATGTACCACATCTTTATCCATTCATCTGTCTGTGGGCATTTAGGTTGCTTGCATTACCTGGCTATTGTAAATAGTGCTGCAATGAACATTGTGGTGGATGTGCCTTTTTGATTTATGGTTTTCTCTGGGTATATGCCCAGAAGTGGGATTGCTGGATCAGATGGTAATTCTCTTTCTAGTTTTTTTAAGGAAACTCCATACTGTTCTCCATAGTGTCTGTATCAATTTACATCCCCACCAATAGTGGAAGAGGGCTCCTTTTGTCCACACCCTCCCCAGAATTTGTTGTTTGTAGATTTTCTGATGATGCCGATTCTAACAGGTGTGAGGTGATACCTCATTGTAGTTTTGATTTGCATTTCTCTAATAATTAGTGCTGTTGAGCAGCTTTTCATGTGCGTCTTGGCCATCTCTGTGTCTTCTTTGAAGAAACGTCTCTTTAGATCATCTGCCCATTTTTGTATTGGGTTGTTTGTTTTTTTAATAGTAAGCTGCATGAGTTGTTTATATATATATTGGACATTAAACCTTTGTCCATTGATTCATTTGCAACGATTTTCGCCCATTCTGAGGGATGCCTTTTTCCATTCCCGTTTTTTTAACAAAAAAGGAAAGAAAGAAAAAGAAGCAGAACACTAATGTGCGTAAAATATGCCATTTGAAATGGTGGTTTTGAAATATGGTCGTCCTTTGAATTTTTTGGTCGATATGTGACCCCAGGATTTGTTTTCAGGGCAGGTGTCATTTATAGGCCTGCAATGATTTTGAATATCAACTGACCATTAGCGCTGGGATTAAAGCTGCTGTTGCGTGAAACGGCCACAAGGTGGCAGCAGTTCTCCCTTACCAAATCTGGTTACTAGAGCAACAGAGCCTCAATGGAAGTCGTGTTCTAGATTGGAATTTAGAATGGAATGTGCCAGGAGAAAGCCCCTCAAGTTTGTCTCACTACTTCTTGTTCGTTTTTTTAATTTTTTTTTAATTTTCTATTACAGCAAGTTTGATTACAATGTTTGGCCTGTTGTAGGTGTGGAAGATGTGGTTCTGTTACACATATACAGATGTCTGTTCTTCCTGGGATCCTTTTCCCATGTACGTTAGGACAGAATGTTGAGTAGTCTTCTCTTGGTATTCCGTAGGTCTTTGGTGATTTTATATGTCACCTGTGTTTGATTATGTCTGTTAACCCCAATATTGTAATGAAACCAATCCTCACACCTTTCCATTGGTGAACCATAAGTTTGTTTAATGAATCTGTGATTGCCCTTCTCCGTGGAAATATCTGCCCTGGTATCCATTTTTAGGTAATACCTATAAGTGATATGATACGATATGTGTCTTTCACTTTCTGACTTACTCCAAGTCACGTGATTACCTCTAGACTAATCTACGGGGCTGCAAATGGCATTGTGTCCTTTTTTCCCCTGGCTTCTATTCTGCCTTAGCGAGGTCCATTTTCAACAATGTGATTCCCTGAGGGTTGTGGATTAGCTGACCTGGGCAGCCTTACCCTGCCGGCCGGCCCTCCCCAGGTGTGCCTGGTTGAGGTCAATAGAAACAGCGCTCCAGGCAGCAATAGCCCCTGAAGTTGTGCCTGACTCCATATTCTCTGCCCCGTCAGCAGTCTCGGGGCTGTGCTGGTGGGAGGGAGTGAGGGGCCAAGGCTTTGTTGGTGGCCCGGTGTGAGTGGGGCTCTGCTGGCCTTTCTGCAGGAGTTGCAAGGCTGCCACCTGTAAAGAAGAGGATGTGTCACCCATACCTTCCGAAGGAATTTCTCTCCGGAGAGAGGTGAGGAAGTAAAAAAACAGTGGGGGCCGGGACAGAGGGGTATCTCAGGCAGGGCAATAGAAAGCTTCCAGAACAGCACCCGGGGCCAGGATCATCCTGGCTGTCCTCCAGGCACCAAGTTGGCCTGCGTGCGGTCGCTGGTGTGGCCCCACGGCCCTTCCTCTAGGCTTTCAAGCCCTTGTACATATTCAGGTGTTTTACCTGGGAAGGGTGGGAACAGTTCAGCAGCAGCTGGCCTGAGGTTCAGCTCACGTTTACTCACAAATGCCTCAGCACGGTCCCCCAGCTTTGCAATGAGGACGCTCCTTGCATGGGGGGTGGGTTGCTGGCTGTATGGGAGGTGATTCCCCACCTCTGACCAATTTCAGAATTGTTTACCGCTGGAGCAAGTGCCCTGATAGGGTTTCCCTCTGTATAACTGGTGGGTTCAGGTTTTTTTTTTCTTTTATGGTTCAAGTGAGATTTGATTCCTCTTTTATGTATTTATAGATATAAGCATGGAAATAATTCATTCCTATAAATATACCTGTGTGAAGGGAAGAACTTCTTTATGTTTTATTTTAAAAGTTTATTTTTAAAAATTTTGAAATTTAATTTTATTTATTTTTTTATACAGCCGGTTATTATTAGTTATGTATTTTATGCATATACATTTATACAGGTCAATCCCAATCTCCCAACTCATCCCACCAGCACCACCCCATGGCTTCCCACACTTGGTGTCCATACGTTTGTTCTCTACCTCTGTGTCTCTATTTCTTCCCTGCAAACCAGTTCATCTGTACCATTTTTTAGGTTCCACCTATATGCATTCATATACAATATTTGTTTTCCTCTTTCTGACTGACTTCATTCTGTATGACAGTCTCTAGATCCATCGATGTCTCTACAAATGACCCAGTTTCATTCCTTTTTATGGCTGAGTAATATTCCATTTTATATATGTACCACATCTTTATCCATTCATCTGTCTGTGGGCATTTAGGTTGCTTGCATTACCTGGCTATTGTAAATAGTGCTGCAATGAACATTGTGGTGGATGTGCGTTTTTGATTTATGGTTTTCTCTGGGTATATGCCCAGAAGTGGGATTGCTGGATCAGATGGTAATTCTATTTCTAGTTTTTAAAGGAAACTCCATACTGTTCTCCATAGTGACTGTATCAATTTACATCCCCACCAATAGTGGAAGAGGGCTCCTTTTGTCCACACCCTCCCCAGAATTTGTTGTTTGTAGATTTTCTGATGATGCCAATTCTAACAGGTGTGAGGTGATACCTCATTGTAGTTTTGATTTGCATTTTTCTAATAATTAGTGCTGTTGAGCAGCTTTTCACGTGCGTCTTGGCCATCTCTGTGTCTTCTTTGAAGAAACGTCTCTTTAGATCTTCTGCCCATTTTTGTATTGGGTTGTTTGTTTTTTTAATATTAAGCTGCATGAGCTGTTTATAGATATTGGAGATTAAACCTTTGTCCATTGATTCGTTTGCAACGATTTTCGCCCATTCTGAGGGATGCCTTTTTCCATTCCCGTTTTTTTAACAAAAAAGGAAAGAAAGAAAAAGAAGCAGAACACTAATGTGCGTAAAATATGCCTTTTGAAATGGTCGTTTTGAAATATGGACGTCCTTTGAATTTTTTGGTCGATATGTGATTCCAGGATTCGTTTTCAGGGCAGGTGTCATTTACAGGCCTGCAATGATTTTGAATATCAACTGACCATTAGCGCTGGGATTAAAGCTGCTGTTGCGTGAAACGGCCACAAGGTGGCAGCAGTTCTCCCTTACCAAATCTGGTTACTAGAGCAACAGAGCCTCAATGGAAGTCGTGTTCTAGATTGGAATTTAGAATGGAATGTGCCAGGAGAAAGCCCCTCAAGTTTGTCTCACTACTTCTTGTTCGTGTTTTTAATTTTTTTTTTTATTTTCTATTACAGCAAGTTTGATTACAATGTTTGGCTTGTTGTAGGTTTGGAAGATGTGGTTCTTTTACACATATACAGATGTCTGTTCTTCCTGGGATCCTTTTCCCATGTACGCTAGGACAGAATGTTGAGTAGTCTTCTCTTGGTATTCCGTAGGTCTTTGGTGATTATATATGTCACCTGTGTTTGATTATGTCTGTTAACCCCGATATCGTAATGAAACCAATCCTCACACCTTTCCATTGGTGAACCATAAGTTTGTTTAATGAATCTGTGATTGCCCTTCTCCGTGGAAATATCTGCCCTGGTATCCATTTTTAGGTAATACCTATAAGTGATATGATACGATATGTGTCTTTCACTTTCTGACTTACTCCAAGTCACGTGATTACCTCTAGACTCAACTACGGGGCTGCAAATGGCATTGTGTCCTTTTTTTCCTTGGCTTCTATTCTGCCTTAGCGAGGTCCATTTTCAACAATGTGATTCCCTGAGGGTTGTGGATTAGCTGACCTGGGCGGCCTTACCCTGCTGGCCGGCCCTCCCCAGGTGTGCCTGGTTGAGGTCAATATAAACAGCACTCCAGGCAGCAATAGCCCCTGAAGTTGTGCCTGACTCCATATTCTCTGCCCCGTCAGCAGTCTCGGGGCTGTGCTGGTGGGAGGGAGTGAGGGGCCAAGGCTTTGTTGGTGGCCCGGTGTGAGTGGGGCTCTGCTGGCCTTTCTGCAGGAGTTGCCAGGCTGCCACCTGTAAAGAAGAGGATGTGTCACCCATACCTTCCGCTGGAATTTCTCTCCGGACAGAGGTGAGGAAGGAAAAAAGCAGTGGGGGCCGGGACAGGAGGGGAATCTCAGGCAGGGCAATAGAAAGCTTCCAGAAGAGCGCCCAGGGCCAGGACCATCCTGGCTGGCCTGCAGGCACCAAGTTGGCCTGCGTGCTGTCGCTGGTGTGGCTCCACGGCCCTTCCTCTAGGCTTTCAAGCCCTTGTACATATTCAGGTGTTTTACCTGGGAAGGGTGGGAACAGTTCAGCAGCAGCTGGCCTGGGGCTCAGCTCACTTTTACTCACAGATGCCTCAGCATGGTCCCCCAGCTTTGCAATGAGGACGCTCCTTGCATGGGGGGTGGGTTTCTGGCTGTATGGGAGGTGATTCCCCACCTCTGACCAATTTCAGAATTGTTTACCGCTGGAGCAAGTGCCCTGACAGGGTTTCCCTCTGTATAACTGGTGGGTTCAGGTTTTTTTTTCTTTTATGGTTCAAGTTAGATTTGATTCCTCTTTTATGTATTTATAGATATAAGCATGGAAATAATTCATTCCTATAAATACATCTGTGTGAAGGGAAGAACTTTTTTCTGTTTTATTTTAAAAGTTTATTTTTTAAAATTTTGAAATTTAATTTTATTTATTTTTTTATACAGCCGGTTATTATTAGTTATATATTTTATGCATATACATGTATACAGGTCAATCCCAATCTCCCAACTCATCCCACCACCACCACCCCATGGCTTCCCACACTTGGTGTCCATACGTTTGTTCTCTACCTCTGTGTCTCTATTTCTTCCCTGCAAACCAGTTCATCTGTACCATTTTTTAGGTTCCACCTATATGCATTAATATACAATATTTGTTTTCCTCTTTCTGACTTACTTCATTCTGTATGACAGTCTCTAGATCCATCGATGTCTCTACAAATGACCCAGTTTCATTCCTTTTTATGGCTGAGTAATATTCCATTTTATATATGTACCACATCTTTATCCATTCATCTGTCTGTGGGCATTTAGTTTGCTTGCATTACCTGGCTATTGTAAATAGTACTGCAATGAACATTGTGGTGGATGTGCGTTTTTGATTTATGGTTTTCTCTGGGTATATGCCCAGAAGTGGGATTGCTGGATCAGATGGTAATTCTATTTCTAGTTTTTTTAAGGAAACTCCATACTGTTCTCCATAGTGACTGTATCAATTTACATCCCCACCAATAGTGGAAGCGGGCTCCTTTTGTCCACACCCTCCCCAGAATTTGTTGTTTGTAGATTTTCTGATGATGCCGATTCTAACAGGTGTGAGGTGATACCTCATTGTAGTTTTGATTTGCATTTCTCTAATAATTAGTGCTGTTGAGCAGCTTTTCATGTGCGTCTTGGCCATCTCTGTGTCTTCTTTGAAGAAACGTCTCTTTAGATCTTCTGCCCATTTTTGTATTGGGTTGTTTGTTTTTTTAATATTAAGCTGCATGAGCTGTTTATAGATATTGGAGATTAAACCTTTGTCCATTGATTCGTTTGCAACGATTTTCGCCCATTCTGAGGGATGCCTTTTTCCATTCCCGTTTTTTTAACAAAAAAGGAAAGAAAGAAAAAGAAGCAGAACACTAATGTGCGTAAAATATGCCTTTTGAAATGGTCGTTTTGAAATATGGACGTCCTTTGAATTTTTTGGTCGATATGTGAACCCAGGATTCGTTTTCAGGGCAGGTGTCATTTACAGGCGTGCAATGATTTTGAATATCAACTGACCATTAGCGCTGGGATAAAAGCTGCTGTTGCGTGAAAGGGCCACAAGGTGGCAGCAGTCCTCCCTTACCAAATCTGGTTACTAGAGCAACAGAGCCTCAATGGAAGTCGTGTTCTAGATTGGAATTTAGAATGGAATGTGCCAGGAGAAAGCCCCTCAAGTTTGTCTCACTACTTCTTGTTCGTGTTTTTAATTTAATTCTTTATTTTTTATTACAGCAAGTTTGATTACAATGTTTGGCTTGTTGTAGGTATGGAAGATGTGGTTCTTTTACACATATAGAGATGTCTGTTCTTCCTGGGATCCTTTTCCCATGTACATTAGGACAGAATGTTGAGTAGTCTTCTCTTGGTATTCCGTAGGTCTTTGGTGATTATATATGTCACCTGTGTTTGATTATGTCTGTTAACCCCGATATCGTAATGAAACCAATCCTTACACCTTTCCATTGGTGAACCATAAGTTTGTTTAATGAATCTGTGATTGCCCTTCTCCGTGGAAATATCTGCCCTGGTATCCATTTTTAGGTAACACCTATAAGTGATATGATACGATATGTGTCTTTCACTTTCTGACTTACTCCAAGTCACGTATTTACCTCTAGACTCAACTACGGGGCTGCAAATGGCATTGTGTCCTTTTTTTCCTTGGCTTCTATTCTGCCTTAGCGAGGTCCATTTTCAACAATGTGATTCCCTGAGGGTTGTGGATTAGCTGACCTGGGCAGCCTTACCCTGCTGGCCGGCCCTCCCCAGGTGTGCCTGGTTGAGGTCAATAGAAACACCGCTCCAGGCAGCAATAGCCCCTGAAGTTGTGCCTGACTCCATATTCTCTGCCCCGTCAGCAGTCTCGGGGCTGTGCTGGTGGGAGGGAGTGAGGGGCCAAGGCTTTGTTGGTGGCCCGGTGTGAGTGGGGCTCTGCTGGCCTTTCTGCAGGAGTTGCCAGGCTGCCACCTGTAAAGAAGAGGATGTGTCACCCATACCTTCCGCTGGAATTTCTCTCCGGACAGAGGTGAGGAAGGAAAAAAGCAGTGGGGGCCGGGACAGGAGGGGTATCTCAGGCAGGGCAATAGAAAGCTTCCAGAACAGCGCCCGGGGCCAGGACCATCCTGGCTGGCCTGCAGGCACCAAGTTGGCCTGCGTGCTGTCGCTGGTGTGGCTCCACGGCCCTTCCTCTAGGCTTTCAAGCCCTTGTACATATTCAGGTGTTTTACCTGGGAAGGGTGGGAACAGTTCAGCAGCAGCTGGCCTGGGGCTCAGCTCACGTTTACTCACAGATGCCTCAGCATGGTCCCCCAGCTTTGCAATGAGGACGCTCCTTGCATGGGGGGTGGGTTTCTGGCTGTATGGGAGGTGATTCCCCACCTCTGACCAATTTCAGAATTGTTTACCGCTGGAGCAAGTGCCCTGACAGGGTTTCCCTCTGTATAACTGGTGGGTTCAGGATTTTTTTTCTTTTATGGTTCAAGTTAGATTTCATTCCTCTTTTATGTATTTATAGATATAAGCATGGAAATAATTCATTCCTATAAATACATCTGTGTGAAGGGAAGAACTTTTTTCTGTTTTATTTTAAAAGTTTATTTTTTTAAAATTTTGAAATTTAATTTTATTTATTTTTTTAAACAGCAGGTTATTATTAGTTATGTATTTTATGCATATACATGTATACAGGTCAATCCCAATCTCCCAACTCATCCCACCACCACCACCCCATGGCTTCCCACACTTGGTGTCCATACGTTTGTGCTCTACCTCTGTGTCTCTATTTCTTCCCTGCAAACCAGTTCATCTGTACCATTTTTTAGGTTCCACCTATATGCATTAATATACAATATTTGTTTTCCTCTTTCTGACTTACTTCATTCTGTATGACAGTCTCTAGATCCATCGATGTCTCTACAAATGACCCAGTTTCATTCCTTTTTATGGCTGAGTAATATTCCATTTTATATATGAACCACATCTTTATCCATTCATCTGTCTGTGGGCATTTAGGTTGCTTGCATTACCTGGCTATTGTAAATAGTGCTGCAATGAACATTGCGGTGAATGTGCCTTTTTGATTTATGGTTTTCTCTGGGTATATGCCCAGAAGTGGGATTGCTGGATCAGATGGTAATTCTCTTTCTAGTTTTTTTAAGGAAACTCCATACTGTTCTCCATAGTGTCTGTATCAATTTACATCCCCACCAATAGTGGAAGAGGGCTCCTTTTGTCCACACCCTCCCCAGAATTTGTTGTTTGTAGATTTTCTGATGATGCCAATTCTAACAGGTGTGAGGTGATACCTCATTGTAGTTTTGATTTGCATTTCCCTAATAATTAGTGCTGTTGAACAGCTTTTCATGTGCATCTTGGCCATCTCTGTGTCTTCTTTGAAGAAACGTCTCTTTAGATCTTCTGCCCATTTTTGTATTGGGTTGTTTGTTTTTTTAATATTAAGCTGCATGAGCTGTTTATAGATATTGGAGATTAAACCTTTGTCCATTGATTCGTTTGCAACGATTTTCGCCCATTCTGAGGGATGCCTTTTTCCATTCCCGTTTTTTTAACAAAAAAGGAAAGAAAGAAAAAGAAGCAGAACACTAATGTGCGTAAAATATGCCTTTTGAAATGGTCGTTTTGAAATATGGACGTCCTTTGAATTTTTTGGTCGATATGTGATTCCAGGATTCCTTTTCAGGGCAGGTGTCATTTACAGGCCTGCAATGATTTTGAATATCAACTGACCATTAGCGCTGGGATTAAAGCTGCTGTTGCGTGAAACGGCCACAAGGTGGCAGCAGTTCTCCCTTACCAAATCTGGTTACTAGAGCAACAGAGCCTCAATGGAAGTCGTGTTCTAGATTGGAATTTAGAATGGAATGTGCCAGGAGAAAGCCCCTCAAGTTTGTCTCACTACTTCTTGTTCGTGTTTTTAATTTTTTTTTTATTTTCTATTACAGCAAGTTTGATTACAATGTTTGGCTTGTTGTAGGTTTGGAAGATGTGGTTCTTTTACACATATACAGATGTCTGTTCTTCCTGGGATCCTTTTCCCATGTACGCTAGGACAGAATGTTGAGTAGTCTTCTCTTGGTATTCCGTAGGTCTTTGGTGATTATATATGTCACCTGTGTTTGATTATGTCTGTTAACCCCGATATCGTAATGAAACCAATCCTCACACCTTTCCATTGGTGAACCATAAGTTTGTTTAATGAATCTGTGATTGCCCTTCTCCGTGGAAATATCTGCCCTGGTATCCATTTTTAGGTAATACCTATAAGTGATATGATACGATATGTGTCTTTCACTTTCTGACTTACTCCAAGTCACGTGATTACCTCTAGACTCAACTACGGGGCTGCAAATGGCATTGTGTCCTTTTTTTCCTTGGCTTCTATTCTGCCTTAGCGAGGTCCATTTTCAACAATGTGATTCCCTGAGGGTTGTGGATTAGCTGACCTGGGCAGCCTTACCCTGCCGGCCGGCCCTCCCCAGGTGTGCCTGGTTGAGGTCAATATAAACAGCGCTCCAGGCAGCAATAGCCCCTGAAGTTGTGCCTGACTCCATATTCTCTGCCCCGTCAGCAGTCTCGGGGCTGTGCTGGTGGGAGGGAGTGAGGGGCCAAGGCTTTGTTGTTGGCCCGGTGTGAGTGGGGCTCTGCTGGCCTTTCTGCAGGAGTTGCCAGGCTGCCACCTGTAAAGAAGAGGATGTGTCACCCATACCTTCCGCTGGAATTTCTCTCCGGACAGAGGTGAGGAAGGAAAAAAGCAGTGGGGGCCGGGACAGGAGGGGTATCTCAGGCAGGGCAATAGAAAGCTTCCAGAACAGCGCCCGGGTCCAGGACCATCCTGGCTGGCCTGCAGGCACCAAGTTGGCCTGCGTGCTGTCGCTGGTGTGGCTCCACGGCCCTTCCTCTAGGCTTTCAAGCCGTTGTACATATTCAGGTGTTTTACCTGGGAAGGGTGGGAACAGTTCAGCAGCAGCTGGCCTGGGGCTCAGCTCACGTTTACTCACAGATGCCTCAGCATGGTCCCCCAGCTTTGCAATGAGGACGCTCCTTGCATGGGGGGTGGGTTTCTGGCTGTATGGGAGGTGATTCCCCACCTCTGACCAATTTCAGAATTGTTTATCGCTGGAGCAAGTGCCCTGACAGGGTTTCCCTCTGTATAACTGGTGGGTTCAGGTTTTTTTTTCTTTTATGTTTCAAGTTAGATTTGATTCCTGTTTTATGTATTTATAGATATAAGCATGGAAATAATTCATTCCTATAAATACATCTGTGTGAAGGGAAGAACTTTTTTCTGTTTTATTTTAAAAGTTTATTTTTTTAAAATTTTGAAATTTAATTTTATTTATTTTTTTAAACAGCAGGTTATTATTAGTTATGTATTTTATGCATATACATGTATACAGGTCAATCCCAATCTCCCAACTCATCCCACCACCACCACCCCATGGCTTCCCACACTTGGTGTCCATACGTTTGTGCTCTACCTCTGTGTCTCTATTTCTTCCCTGCAAACCAGTTCATCTGTACCATTTTTTAGGTTCCACCTATATGCATTAATATACAATATTTGTTTTCCTCTTTCTGACTTACTTCATTCTGTATGACAGTCTCTAGATCCATCGATGTCTCTACAAATGACCCAGTTTCATTCCTTTTTATGGCTGAGTAATATTCCATTTTATATATGTACCACATCTTTATCCATTCATCTGTCTGTGGGCATTTAGGTTGCTTGCATTACCTGGCTATTGTAAATAGTGCTGCAATGAACATTGTGGTGGATGTGCCTTTTTGATTTATGGTTTTCTCTGGGTATATGCCCAGAAGTGGGATTGCTGGATCAGATGGTAATTCTATTTCTAGTTTTTTTAAGGAAACTCCATACTGTTCTCCATAGTGACTGTATCAATTTACATCCCCACCAATAGTGGAAGAGGGCTCCTTTTGTCCACACCCTCCCCAGAATTTGTTGTTTGTAGATTTTCTGATGATGCCGATTCTAACAGGTGTGAGGTGATACCTCATTGTAGTTTTGATTTGCATTTCTCTAATAATTAGTGCTGTTGAGCAGCTTTTCATGTGCGTCTTGGCCATCTCTGTGTCTTCTTTGAAGAAACGTCTCTTTAGATCATCTGCCCATTTTTGTATTGGGTTGTTTGTTTTTTTAATAGTAAGCTGCATGAGTTGTTTATATATATATTGGACATTAAACCTTTGTCCATTGATTCATTTGCAACGATTTTCGCCCATTCTGAGGGATGCCTTTTTCCATTCCCGTTTTTTTAACAAAAAAGGAAAGAAAGAAAAAGAAGCAGAACACTAATGTGCGTAAAATATGCCATTTGAAATGGTGGTTTTGAAATATGGACGTCCTTTGAATTTTTTGGTCGATATGTGACCCCAGGATTTGTTTTCAGGGCAGGTGTCATTTATAGGCCTGCAATGATTTTGAATATCAACTGACCATTAGCGCTGGGATTAAAGCTGCTGTTGCGTGAAACGGCCACAAGGTGGCAGCAGTTCTCCCTTACCAAATCTGGTTACTAGAGCAACAGAGCCTCAATGGAAGTCGTGTTCTAGATTGGAATTTAGAATGGAATGTGCCAGGAGAAAGCCCCTCAAGTTTGTCTCACTACTTCTTGTTCGTGTTTTTAATTTTTTTTAATTTTCTATTACAGCAAGTGTGATTACAATGTTTGGCCTGTTGTAGGTGTGGAAGATGTGGTTCTGTTACACATATACAGATGTCTGTTCTTCCTGGGATCCTTTTCCCATGTACGTTAGGACAGAATGTTGAGTAGTCTTCTCTTGGTATTCCGTAGGTCTTTGGTGATTTTATATGTCACCTGTGTTTGATTATGTCTGTTAACCCCAATATTGTAATGAAACCAATCCTCACACCTTTCCATTGGTGAACCATAAGTTTGTTTAATGAATCTGTGATTGCCCTTCTCCGTGGAAATATCTGCCCTGGTATCCATTTTTAGGTAATACCTATAAGTGATATGATACGATATGTGTCTTTCACTTTCTGACTTACTCCAAGTCACGTGATTACCTCTAGACTCATCTACGGGGCTGCAAATGGCATTGTGTCCTTTTTTCCCCTGGCTTCTATTCTGCCTTAGCGAGGTCCATTTTCAACAATGTGATTCCCTGAGGGTTGTGGATTAGCTGACCTGGGCAGCCTTACCCTGCCGGCCGGCCCTCCCCAGGTGTGCCTGGTTGAGGTCAATAGAAACAGCGCTCCAGGCAGCAATAGCCCCTGAAGTTGTGCCTGACTCCATATTCTCTGCCCCGTCAGCAGTCTCGGGGCTGTGCTGGTGGGAGGGAGTGAGGGGCCAAGGCCTTGTTGGTGGCCCGGTGTGAGTGGGGCTCTGCTGGCCTTTCTGCAGGAGTTGCAAGGCTGCCACCTGTAAAGAAGAGGATGTGTCACCCATACCTTCCGATGGAATTTCTCTCCGGAGAGAGGTGAGGAAGTAAAAAAACAGTGGGGGCCGGGACAGAGGGGTATCTCAGGCAGGGCAATAGAAAGCTTCCAGAACAGCACCCGGGGCCAGGATCATCCTGGCTGTCCTCCAGGCACCAAGTTGGCCTGCGTGCGGTCGCTGGTGTGGCTCCACGGCCCTTCCTCTAGGCTTTCAAGCCCTTGTACATATTCAGGTGTTTTACCTGGGAAGGGTGGGAACAGTTCAGCAGCAGCTGGCCTGAGGTTCAGCTCACGTTTACTCACAAATGCCTCAGCACGGTCCCCCAGCTTTGCAATGAGGACGCTCCTTGCATGGGGGGTGGGTTGCTGGCTGTATGGTAGGTGATTCCCCACCTCTGACCAATTTCAGAATTGTTTACCGCTGGAGCAAGTGCCCTGATAGGGTTTCCCTCTGTATAACTGGTGGGTTCAGGTTTTTTTTTTCTTTTATGGTTCAAGTGAGATTTGATTCCTGTTTTATGTATTTATAGATATAAGCATTGAAATAATTCATTCCTATAAATACATCTGTGTAAAGGGAAGAACTTTTTTCTGTTTTATTTTAAAAGTTTATTTTTTAAAATTTTGAAATTTAATTTTATTTATTTTTTTATACAGCCGGTTATTATTAGTTATGTATTTTATGCATATACATGTATACAGGTCAATCCCAATCTCCCAACTCATCCCACCACCACCACCCCATGGCTTCCCACACTTGGTGTCCATACGTTTGTTCTCTACCTCTGTGTCTCTATTTCTTCCCTGCAAACCAGTTCATCTGTACCATTTTTTAGGTTCCACCTATATGCATTAATATACAATATTTGTTTTCCTCTTTCTGACTTACTTCATTCTGTATGACAGTCTCTAGATCCATCGATGTCTCTACAAATGACCCAGTTTCATTCCTTTTTATGGCTGAGTAATATTCCATTTTATATATGTACCACATCTTTATCCATTCATCTGTCTGTGGGCATTTAGGTTGCTTGCATTACCTGGCTATTGTAAATAGTGCTGCAATGAACATTGTGGTGAATGTGCCTTTTTGATTTATGGTTTTCTCTGGGTATATGCCCAGAAGTGGGATTGCTGGATCAGATGGTAATTCTCTTTCTAGTTTTTTTAAGGAAACTCCATACTGTTCTCCATAGTGTCTGTATCAATTTACATCCCCACCAATAGTGGAAGAGGGCTCCTTTTGTCCACACCCTCCCCAGAATTTGTTGTTTGTAGATTTTCTGATGATGCCAATTCTAACAGGTGTGAGGTGATACCTCATTGTAGTTTTGATTTGCATTTCCCTAATAATTAGTGCTGTTGAGCAGCTTTTCATGTGCGTCTTGGCCATCTCTGTGTCTTCTTTGAAGAAACGTCTCTTTAGATCTTCTGCCCATTTTTGTATTGGGTTGTTTGTTTTTTTAATATTAAGCTGCATGAGCTGTTTATAGATATTGGAGATTAAACCTTTGTCCATTGATTCGTTTGCAACGATTTTCGCCCATTCTGAGGGATGCCTTTTTCCATTCCCGTTTTTTTAACAAAAAAGGAAAGAAAGAAAAAGAAGCAGAACACTAATGTGCGTAAAATATGCCTTTTGAAATGGTCGTTTTGAAATATGGACGTCCTTTGAATTTTTTGGTCGATATGTGAACCCAGGATTCGTTTTCAGGGCAGGTGTCATTTACAGGCCTGCAATGATTTTGAATATCAACTGACCATTAGCGCTGGGATAAAAGCTGCTGTTGCGTGAAAGGGCCACAAGGTGGCAGCAGTCCTCCCTTACCAAATCTGGTTAATAGAGCAACAGAGCCTCAATGGAAGTCGTGTTCTAGATTGGAATTTAGAATGGAATGTGCCAGGAGAAAGCCCCTCAAGTTTGTCTCACTACTTCTTGTTCGTGTTTTTAATTTAATTCTTTATTTTTTATTACAGCAAGTTTGATTACAATGTTTGGCTTGTTGTAGGTATGGAAGATGTGGTTCTTTTACACATATAGAGATGTCTGTTCTTCCTGGGATCCTTTTCCCATGTACATTAGGACAGAATGTTGAGTAGTCTTCTCTTGGTATTCCGTAGGTCTTTGGTGATTATATATGTCACCTGTGTTTGATTATGTCTGTTAACCCCGATATCGTAATGAAACCAATCCTTACACCTTTCCATTGGTGAACCATAAGTTTGTTTAATGAATCTGTGATTGCCCTTCTCCGTGGAAATATCTGCCCTGGTATCCATTTTTAGGTAACACCTATAAGTGATATGATACGATATGTGTCTTTCACTTTCTGACTTACTCCAAGTCACGTATTTACCTCTAGACTCAACTACGGGGCTGCAAATGGCATTGTGTCCTTTTTTTCCTTGGCTTCTATTCTGCCTTAGCGAGGTCCATTTTCAACAATGTGATTCCCTGAGGGTTGTGGATTAGCTGACCTGGGCAGCCTTACCCTGCTGGCCGGCCCTCCCCAGGTGTGCCTGGTTGAGGTCAATAGAAACACCGCTCCAGGCAGCAATAGCCCCTGAAGTTGTGCCTGACTCCATATTCTCTGCCCCGTCAGCAGTCTCGGGGCTGTGCTGGTGGGAGGGAGTGAGGGGCCAAGGCTTTGTTGGTGGCCCGGTGTGAGTGGGGCTCTGCTGGCCTTTCTGCAGGAGTTGCCAGGCTGCCACCTGTAAAGAAGAGGATGTGTCACCCATACCTTCCGCTGGAATTTCTCTCCGGACAGAGGTGAGGAAGGAAAAAAGCAGTGGGGGCCGGGACAGGAGGGGTATCTCAGGCAGGGCAATAGAAAGCTTCCAGAACAGCGCCCGGGGCCAGGACCATCCTGGCTGGCCTGCAGGCACCAAGTTGGCCTGCGTGCTGTCGCTGGTGTGGCTCCACGGCCCTTCCTCTAGGCTTTCAAGCCGTTGTACATATTCAGGTGTTTTACCTGGGAAGGGTGGGAACAGTTCAGCAGCAGCTGGCCTGGGGCTCAGCTCACGTTTACTCACAGATGCCTCAGCATGGTCCCCCAGCTTTGCAATGAGGACGCTCCTTGCATGGGGGGTGGGTTTCTGGCTGTATGGGAGGTGATTCCCCACCTCTGACCAATTTCAGAATTGTTTATCGCTGGAGCAAGTGCCCTGACAGGGTTTCCCTCTGTATAACTGGTGGGTTCAGGTTTTTTTTTCTTTTATGTTTCAAGTTAGATTTGATTCCTGTTTTATGTATTTATAGATATAAGCATGGAAATAATTCATTCCTATAAATACATCTGTGTGAAGGGAAGAACTTTTTTCTGTTTTATTTTAAAAGTTTATTTTTTTAAAATTTTGAAATTTAATTTTATTTATTTTTTTAAACAGCAGGTTATTATTAGTTATGTATTTTATGCATATACATGTATACAGGTCAATCCCAATCTCCCAACTCATCCCACCACCACCACCCCATGGCTTCCCACACTTGGTGTCCATACGTTTGTGCTCTACCTCTGTGTCTCTATTTCTTCCCTGCAAACCAGTTCATCTGTACCATTTTTTAGGTTCCACCTATATGCATTAATATACAATATTTGTTTTCCTCTTTCTGACTTACTTCATTCTGTATGACAGTCTCTAGATCCATCGATGTCTCTACAAATGACCCAGTTTCATTCCTTTTTATGGCTGAGTAATATTCCATTTTATATATGAACCACATCTTTATCCATTCATCTGTCTGTGGGCATTTAGGTTGCTTGCATTACCTGGCTATTGTAAATAGTGCTGCAATGAACATTGCGGTGAATGTGCCTTTTTGATTTATGGTTATCTCTGGGTATATGCCCAGAAGTGGGATTGCTGGATCAGATGGTAATTCTCTTTCTAGTTTTTTTAAGGAAACTCCATACTGTTCTCCATAGTGTCTGTATCAATTTACATCCCCACCAATAGTGGAAGAGGGCTCCTTTTGTCCACACCCTCCCCAGAATTTGTTGTTTGTAGATTTTCTGATGATGCCAATTCTAACAGGTGTGAGGTGATACCTCATTGTAGTTTTGATTTGCATTTCCCTAATAATTAGTGCTGTTGAGCAGCTTTTCATGTGCGTCTTGGCCATCTCTGTGTCTTCTTTGAAGAAACGTCTCTTTAGATCTTCTGCCCATTTTTGTATTGGGTTGTTTGTTTTTTTAATATTAAGCTGCATGAGCTGTTTATAGATATTGGAGATTAAACCTTTGTCCATTGATTCGTTTGCAACGATTTTCGCCCATTCTGAGGGATGCCTTTTTCCATTCCCGTTTTTTTAACAAAAAAGGAAAGAAAGAAAAAGAAGCAGAACACTAATGTGCGTAAAATATGCCTTTTGAAATGGTCGTTTTGAAATATGGACGTCCTTTGAATTTTTTGGTCGATATGTGATTCCAGGATTCGTTTTCAGGGCAGGTGTCATTTACAGGCCTGCAATGATTTTGAATATCAACTGACCATTAGCGCTGGGATTAAAGCTGCTGTTGCGTGAAACGGCCACAAGGTGGCAGCAGTTCTCCCTTACCAAATCTGGTTACTAGAGCAACAGAGCCTCAATGGAAGTCGTGTTCTAGATTGGAATTTAGAATGGAATGTGCCAGGAGAAAGCCCCTCAAGTTTGTCTCACTACTTCTTGTTCGTGTTTTTAATTTTTTTTTTATTTTCTATTACAGCAAGTTTGATTACAATGTTTGGCTTGTTGTAGGTTTGGAAGATGTGGTTCTTTTACACATATACAGATGTCTGTTCTTCCTGGGATCCTTTTCCCATGTACGCTAGGACAGAATGTTGAGTAGTCTTCTCTTGGTATTCCGTAGGTCTTTGGTGATTATATATGTCACCTGTGTTTGATTATGTCTGTTAACCCCGATATCGTAATGAAACCAATCCTCACACCTTTCCATTGGTGAACCATAAGTTTGTTTAATGAATCTGTGATTGCCCTTCTCCGTGGAAATATCTGCCCTGGTATCCATTTTTAGGTAATACCTATAAGTGATATGATACGATATGTGTCTTTCACTTTCTGACTTACTACAAGTCACGTGATTACCTCTAGACTCAACTACGGGGCTGCAAATGGCATTGTGTCCTTTTTTTCCTTGGCTTCTATTCTGCCTTAGCGAGGTCCATTTTCAACAATGTGATTCCCTGAGGGTTGTGGATTAGCTGACCTGGGCGGCCTTACCCTGCTGGCCGGCCCTCCCCAGGTGTGCCTGGTTGAGGTCAATATAAACAGCGCTCCAGGCAGCAATAGCCCCTGAAGTTGTGCCTGACTCCATATTCTCTGCCCCGTCAGCAGTCTCGGGGCTGTGCTGGTGGGAGGGAGTGAGGGGCCAAGGCTTTGTTGGTGGCCCGGTGTGAGTGGGGCTCTGCTGGCCTTTCTGCAGGAGTTGCCAGGCTGCCACCTGTAAAGAAGAGGATGTGTCACCCATACCTTCCGCTGGAATTTCTCTCCGGACAGAGGTGAGGAAGGAAAAAAGCAGTGGGGGCCGGGACAGGAGGGGTATCTCAGGCAGGGCAATAGAAAGCTTCCAGAACAGCGCCCGGGGCCAGGACCATCCTGGCTGGCCTGCAGGCACCAAGTTGGCCTGCGTGCTGTTGCTGGTGTGGCTCCACGGCCCTTCCTCTAGGCTTTCAAGCCCTTGTACATATTCAGGTGTTTTACCTGGGAAGGGTGGGAACAGTTCAGCAGCAGCTGGCCTGGGGCTCAGCTCACTTTTACTCACAGATGCCTCAGCATGGTCCCCCAGCTTTGCAATGAGGACGCTCCTTGCATGGGGGGTGGGTTTCTGGCTGTATGGGAGGTGATTCCCCACCTCTGACCAATTTCAGAAATGTTTACCGCTGGAGCAAGTGCCCTGACAGGGTTTCCCTCTGTATAACTGGTGGGTTCAGGTTTTTTTTTCTTTTATGGTTCAAGTTATATTTGATTCCTCTTTTATGTATTTATAGATATAAGCATGGAAATAATTCATTCCTATAAATACATCTGTGTGAAGGGAAGAACTTTTTTCTGTTTTATTTTAAAAGTTTATTTTTTAAAATTTTGAAATTTTATTTATTTTTTTATACAGCCGGTTATTATTAGTTATGTATTTTATGCATATACATGTATACAGGTCAATCCCAATCTCCCAACTCATCCCACCACCACCACCCCATGGCTTCCCACACTTGGTGTCCATACGTTTGTTCTCTACCTCTGTGTCTCTATTTCTTCCCTGCAAACCAGTTCATCTGTACCATTTTTTAGGTTCCACCTATATGCATTAATATACAATATTTGTTTTCCTCTTTCTGACTTACTTCATTCTGTATGACAGTCTCTAGATCCATCGATGTCTCTACAAATGACCCAGTTTCATTCCTTTTTATGGCTGAGTAATATTCCATTTTATATATGTACCACATCTTTATCCATTCATCTGTCTGTGGGCATTTAGGTTGCTTGCATTACCTGGCTATTGTAAATAGTGCTGCAATGAACATTGTGGTGGATGTGCCTTTTTGATTTATGGTTTTCTCTGGGTATATGCCCAGAAGTGGGATTGCTGGATCAGATGGTAATTCTATTTCTAGTTTTTTTAAGGAAACTCCATACTGTTCTCCATAGTGACTGTATCAATTTACATCCCCACCAATAGTGGAAGAGGGCTCCTTTTGTCCACACCCTCCCCAGAATTTGTTGTTTGTAGATTTTCTGATGATGCCGATTCTAACAGGTGTGAGGTGATACCTCATTGTAGTTTTGATTTGCATTTCTCTAATAATTAGTGCTGTTGAGCAGCTTTTCATGTGCGTCTTGGCCATCTCTGTGTCTTCTTTGAAGAAACGTCTCTTTAGATCATCTGCCCATTTTTGTATTGGGTTGTTTGTTTTTTTAATAGTAAGCTGCATGAGTTGTTTATATATATATTGGACATTAAACCTTTGTCCATTGATTCATTTGCAACGATTTTCGCCCATTCTGAGGGATGCCTTTTTCCATTCCCGTTTTTTTAACAAAAAAGGAAAGAAAGAAAAAGAAGCAGAACACTAATGTGCGTAAAATATGCCATTTGAAATGGTGGTTTTGAAATATGGACGTCCTTTGAATTTTTTGGTCGATATGTGACCCCAGGATTTGTTTTCAGGGCAGGTGTCATTTATAGGCCTGCAATGATTTTGAATATCAACTGACCATTAGCGCTGGGATTAAAGCTGCTGTTGCGTGAAACGGCCACAAGGTGGCAGCAGTTCTCCCTTACCAAATCTGGTTACTAGAGCAACAGAGCCTCAATGGAAGTCGTGTTCTAGATTGGAATTTAGAATGGAATGTGCCAGGAGAAAGCCCCTCAAGTTTGTCTCACTACTTCTTGTTCGTGTTTTTAATTTTTTTTTAATTTTCTATTACAGCAAGTTTGATTACAATGTTTGGCCTGTTGTAGGTGTGGAAGATGTGGTTCTGTTACACATATACAGATGTCTGTTCTTCCTGGGATCCTTTTCCCATGTACGTTAGGACAGAATGTTGAGTAGTCTTCTCTTGGTATTCCGTAGGTCTTTGGTGATTTTATATGTCACCTGTGTTTGATTATGTCTGTTAACCCCAATATTGTAATGAAACCAATCCTCACACCTTTCCATTGGTGAACCATAAGTTTGTTTAATGAATCTGTGATTGCCCTTCTCCGTGGAAATATCTGCCCTGGTATCCATTTTTAGGTAATACCTATAAGTGATATGATACGATATGTGTCTTTCACTTTCTGACTTACTCCAAGTCACGTGATTACCTCTAGACTCATCTACGGGGCTGCAAATGGCATTGTGTCCTTTTTTCCCCTGGCTTCTATTCTGCCTTAGCGAGGTCCATTTTCAACAATGTGATTCCCTGAGGGTTGTGGATTAGCTGACCTGGGCAGCCTTACCCTGCCGGCCGGCCCTCCCCAGGTGTGCCTGGTTGAGGTCAATAGAAACAGCGCTCCAGGCAGCAATAGCCCCTGAAGTTGTGCCTGACTCCATATTCTCTGCCCCGTCAGCAGTCTCGGGGCTGTGCTGGTGGGAGGGAGTGAGGGGCCAAGGCTTTGTTGGTGGCCCGGTGTGAGTGGGGCTCTGCTGGCCTTTCTGCAGGAGTTGCAAGGCTGCCACCTGTAAAGAAGAGGATGTGTCACCCATACCTTCCGAAGGAATTTCTCTCCGGAGAGAGGTGAGGAAGTAAAAAAACAGTGGGGGCCGGGACAGAGGGGTATCTCAGGCAGGGCAATAGAAAGCTTCCAGAACAGCACCCGGGGCCAGGATCATCCTGGCTGTCCTCCAGGCACCAAGTTGGCCTGCGTGCGGTCGCTGGTGTGGCTCCACGGCCCTTCCTCTAGGCTTTCAAGCCCTTGTACATATTCAGGTGTTTTACCTGGGAAGGGTGGGAACAGTTCAGCAGCAGCTGGCCTGAGGTTCAGCTCACGTTTACTCACAAATGCCTCAGCACGGTCCCCCAGCTTTGCAATGAGGACGCTCCTTGCATGGGGGGTGGGTTGCTGGCTGTATGGGAGGTGATTCCCCACCTCTGACCAATTTCAGAATTGTTTACCGCTGGAGCAAGTGCCCTGATAGGGTTTCCCTCTGTATAACTGGTGGGTTCAGGTTTTTTTTTCTTTTATGGTTCAAGTGAGATTTGATTCCTGTTTTATGTATTTATAGATATAAGCATTGAAATAATTCATTCCTATAAATACATCTGTGTAAAGGGAAGAACTTTTTTCTGTTTTATTTTAAAAGTTTATTTTTTAAAATTTTGAAATTTAATTTTATTTATTTTTTTATACAGCCGGTTATTATTAGTTATGTATTTTATGCATATACATGTATACAGGTCAATCCCAATCTCCCAACTCATCCCACCACCACCACCCCATGGCTTCCCACACTTGGTGTCCATACGTTTGTTCTCTACCTCTGTGTCTCTATTTCTTCCCTGCAAACCAGTTCATCTGTACCATTTTTTAGGTTCCACCTATATGCATTAATATACAATATTTGTTTTCCTCTTTCTGACTTACTTCATTCTGTATGACAGTCTCTAGATCCATCGATGTCTCTACAAATGACCCAGTTTCATTCCTTTTTATGGCTGAGTAATATTCCATTTTATATATGTACCACATCTTTATCCATTCATCTGTCTGTGGGCATTTAGGTTGCTTGCATTACCTGGCTATTGTAAATAGTGCTGCAATGAACATTGTGGTGAATGTGCCTTTTTGATTTATGGTTTTCTCTGGGTATATGCCCAGAAGTGGGATTGCTGGATCAGATGGTAATTCTCTTTCTAGTTTTTTTAAGGAAACTCCATACTGTTCTCCATAGTGTCTGTATCAATTTACATCCCCACCAATAGTGGAAGAGGGCTCCTTTTGTCCACACCCTCCCCAGAATTTGTTGTTTGTAGATTTTCTGATGATGCCAATTCTAACAGGTGTGAGGTGATACCTCATTGTAGTTTTGATTTGCATTTCCCTAATAATTAGTGCTGTTGAGCAGCTTTTCATGTGCGTCTTGGCCATCTCTGTGTCTTCTTTGAAGAAACGTCTCTTTAGATCTTCTGCCCATTTTTGTATTGGGTTGTTTGTTTTTTTAATATTAAGCTGCATGAGCTGTTTATAGATATTGGAGATTAAACCTTTGTCCATTGATTCGTTTGCAACGATTTTCGCCCATTCTGAGGGATGCCTTTTTCCATTCCCGTTTTTTTAACAAAAAAGGAAAGAAAGAAAAAGAAGCAGAACACTAATGTGCATAAAATATGCCTTTTGAAACGGTCGTTTTGAAATATGGACGTCCTTTGAATTTTTTGGTCGATATGTGACCCCAGGATTTGTTTTCAGGGCAGGTGTCATTTACAGGCCTGCAATGATTTTGAATATCAACTGACCATTAGCGCTGGGATTAAAGCTGCTGTTGCGTGAAACGGCCACAAGGTGGCAGCAGTTCTCCCTTACCAAATCTGGTTACTAGAGCAACAGAGCCTCAATGGAAGTCGTGTTCTAGATTGGAATTTAGAATGGAATGTGCCAGGAGAAAGCCCCTCAAGTTTGTCTCACTACTTTTTGTTCGTGTTTTTAATTTTTTTTATTTTCTATTACAGCAAGTTTGATTACAATGTTTGGCTTGTTGTAGGTTTGGAAGATGTGGTTCTTTTACACATATACAGATGTCTGTTCTTCCTGGGATCCTTTTCCCATGTACGCTAGGACAGAATGTTGAGTAGTCTTCTCTTGGTATTCCGTAGGTCTTTGGTGATTATATATGTCACCTGTGTTTGATTATGTCTGTTAACCCCGATATCGTAATGAAACCAATCCTCACACCTTTCCATTGGTGAACCATAAGTTTGTTTAATGAATCTGTGATTGCCCTTCTCCGTGGAAATATCAGCCCTGGTATCCATTTTTAGGTAATACCTATAAGTGATATGATACGATATGTGTCTTTCACTTTCTGACTTACTACAAGTCACGTGATTACCTCTAGACTCAACTACGGGGCTGCAAATGGCATTGTGTCCTTTTTTTCCTTGGCTTCTATTCTGCCTTAGCGAGGTCCATTTTCAACAATGTGATTCCCTGAGGGTTGTGGATTAGCTGACCTGGGCGGCCTTACCCTGATGGCCGGCCCTCCCCAGGTGTGCCTGGTTGAGGTCAATAGAAACAGCGCTCCAGGCAGCAATAGCCCCTGAAGTTGTGCCTGACTCCATATTCTCTGCCCCGTCAGCAGTCCCGGGGCTGTGCTGGTGGGAGGGAGTGAGGGGCCAAGGCTTTTTTGGTGGCCCGGTGTGAGTGGGGCTCTGCTGGCCTTTCTGCAGGAGTTGCCAGGCTGCCACCTGTAAAGAAGAGGATGTGTCACCCATACCTTCCGCTGGAATTTCTCTCCGGACAGAGGTGAGGAAGGAAAAAAGCAGTGGGGGCCGGGACAGGAGGGGTATCTCAGGCAGGGCAATAGAAAGCTTCCAGAAGAGCGCCCGGGGCCAGGACCATCCTGGCTGGCCTGCAGGCACCAAGTTGGCCTGCGTGCTGTCACTGGTGTGGCTCCACGGCCCTTCCTCTAGGCTTTCAAGCCCTTGTACATATTCAGGTGTTTTACCTGGGAAGGGTGGGAACAGTTCAGCAGCAGCTGGCCTGGGGCTCAGCTCACTTTTACTCACAGATGCCTCAGCATGGTCCCCCAGCTTTGCAATGAGGACGCTCCTTGCATGGGGGGGGTGGGTTTCTGGCTGTATGGGAGGTGATTCCCCACCTCTGTCCAATTTCAGAATTGTTTACCGCTGGAGCAAGTGCCCTGACAGGGTTTCCCTCTGTATAACTGGTGGGTTCAGGTTTTTTTTTCTTTTATGGTTCAAGTTAGATTTGATTCCTCTTTTATGTATTTATAGATATAAGCATGGAAATAATTCATTCCTATAAATACATCTGTGTGAAGGGAAGAACTTTTTTCTGTTTTATTTTAAAAGTTTATTTTTTAAAATTTTGAAATTTTATTTATTTTTTTATACAGCCGGTTATTATTAGTTATGTATTTTATGCATATACATGTATACAGGTCAATCCCAATCTCCCAACTCATCCCACCACCACCACCCCATGGCTTCCCACACTTGGTGTCCATACGTTTGTTCTCTACCTCTGTGTCTCTATTTCTTCCCTGCAAACCAGTTCATATACAATATTTGTTTTCCTCTTTCTGACTTACTTCATTCTGTATGACAGTCTCTAGATCCATCGATGTCTCTACAAGTGACCCAGTTTCATTCCTTTTTATGGCTGAGTAATATTCCATTTTATATATGTACCACATCTTTATCCATTCATCTGTCTGTGGGCATTTAGGTTGCTTGCATTACCTGGCTATTGTAAATAGTGCTGCAATGAACATTGTGGTGGATGTGCCTTTTTGATTTATGGTTTTCTCTGGGTATATGCCCAGAAGTGGGATTGCTGGATCAGATGGTAATTCTCTTTCTAGTTTTTTTAAGGAAACTCCATACTGTTCTCCATAGTGTCTGTATCAATTTACATCCGCACCAATAGTGGAAGAGGGCTCCTTTTGTCCACACCCTCCCCAGAATTTGTTGTTTGTAGATTTTCTGATGATGCCGATTCTAACAGGTGTGAGGTGATACCTCATTGTAGTTTTGATTTGCATTTCTCTAATAATTAGTGCTGTTGAGCAGCTTTTCATGTGCGTCTTGGCCATCTCTGTGTCTTCTTTGAAGAAACGTCTCTTTAGATCATCTGCCCATTTTTGTATTGGGTTGTTTGTTTTTTTAATAGTAAGCTGCATGAGTTGTTTATATATATATTGGACATTAAACCTTTGTCCATTGATTCATTTGCAACGATTTTCGCCCATTCTGAGGGATGCCTTTTTCCATTCCCGTTTTTTTAACAAAAAAGGAAAGAAAGAAAAAAAGCAGAACACTAATGTGCGTAAAATATGCCATTTGAAATGGTGGTTTTGAAATATGGACGTCCTTTGAATTTTTTGGTCGATATGTGACCCCAGGATTTGTTTTCAGGGCAGGTGTCATTTATAGGCCTGCAATGATTTTGAATATCAACTGACCATTAGCGCTGGGATTAAAGCTGCTGTTGCGTGAAACGGCCACAAGGTGGCAGCAGTTCTCCCTTACCAAATCTGGTTACTAGAGCAACAGAGCCTCAATGGAAGTCGTGTTCTAGATTGGAATTTAGAATGGAATGTGCCAGGAGAAAGCCCCTCAAGTTTGTCTCACTACTTCTTGTTCGTGTTTTTAATTTTTTTTTAATTTTCTATTACAGCAAGTTTGATTACAATGTTTGGCCTGTTGTAGGTGTGGAAGATGTGGTTCTGTTACACATATACAGATGTCTGTTCTTCCTGGGATCCTTTTCCCATGTACGTTAGGACAGAATGTTGAGTAGTCTTCTCTTGGTATTCCGTAGGTCTTTGGTGATTTTATATGTCACCTGTGTTTGATTATGTCTGTTAACCCCAATATTGTAATGAAACCAATCCTCACACCTTTCCATTGGTGAACCATAAGTTTGTTTAATGAATCTGTGATTGCCCTTCTCCGTGGAAATATCTGCCCTGGTATCCATTTTTAGGTAATACCTATAAGTGATATGATACGATATGTGTCTTTCACTTTCTGACTTACTCCAAGTCACGTGATTACCTCTAGACTCAACTACGGGGCTGCAAATGGCATTGTGTCCTTTTTTTCCTTGGCTTCTATTCTGCCTTAGCGAGGTCCATTTTCAACAATGTGATTCCCTGAGGGTTGTGGATTAGCTGACCTGGGCAGCCTTACCCTGCCGGCAGGCCCTCCCCAGGTGTGCCTGGTTGAGGTCAATAGAAACAGCGCTCCAGGCAGCAATAGCCCCTGAAGTTGTGCCTGACTCCATATTCTCTGCCCCGTCAGCAGTCTCGGGGCTGTGCTGGTGGGAGGGAGTGAGGGGCCGAGGCTTTGTTGGTGGCCCGGTGTGAGTGGGGCTCTGCTGGCCTTTCTGCAGGAGTTGCAAGGCTGCCACCTGTAAAGAAGAGGATGTGTCACCCATACCTTCCAATGGAATTTCTCTCCGGAGAGAGGTGTGGAAGTAAAAAAACAGTGGGGGCCGGGACAGAGGGGTATCTCAGGCAGGGCAATAGAAAGCTTCCAGAACAGCACCCGGGGCCAGGACCATCCTGGCTGTCCTGCAGGCACCAAGTTGGCCTGCGTGCGGTCGCTGGTGTGGCTCCACGGCCCTTCCTCTAGGCTTTCAAGCCCTTGTACATATTCAGGTGTTTTACCTGGGAAGGGTGGGAACAGTTCAGCAGCAGCTGGCCTGAGGTTCAGCTCACCTTTACTCACAAATGCCTCAGCACGGTCCCCCAGCTTTGCAATGAGGACGCTCCTTGCATGGGGGGTGGGTTGCTGGCTGTATGGGAGGTGATTCCCCACCTCTGACCAATTTCAGAATTGTTTACCGCTGGAGCAAGTGCCCTGATAGGGTTTCCCTCTGTATAACTGGTGGGTTCAGGTTTTTTTTTTTCTTTTATGGTTCAAGTGAGATTTGACTCCTGTTTTATGTATTTATAGATATAAGCATTGAAATAATTCATTCCTATAAATACATCTGTGTAAAGGGAAGAACTTTTTTCTGTTTTATTTTAAAATTTTATTTTTTAAAATTTTGAAATTTAATTTTATTTATTTTTTTATACAGCCGGTTATTATTAGTTATGTATTTTATGCATATACATGTATACAGGTCAATCCCAATCTCCCAACTCATCCCACCACCACCACCCCATGGCTTCCCACACTTGGTGTCCATACGTTTGTTCTCTACCTCTGTGTCTCTATTTCTTCCCTGCAAACCAGTTCATCTGTACCATTTTTTAGGTTCCACCTATATGCATTAATATACAATATTTGTTTTCCTCTTTCTGACTTACTTCATTCTGTATGACAGTCTCTAGATCCATCGATGTCTCTACAAATGACCCAGTTTCATTCCTTTTTATGGCTGAGTAATATTCCATTTTATATATGTACCACATCTTTATCCATTCATCTGTCTGTGGGCATTTAGGTTGCTTGCATTACCTGGCTATTGTAAATAGTGCTGCAATGAACATTGTGGTGAATGTGCCTTTTTGATTTATGGTTTTCTCTGGGTATATGCCCAGAAGTGGGATTGCTGGATCAGATGGTAATTCTCTTTCTACTTTTTTTAAGGAAACTCCATACTGTTCTCCATAGTGTCTGTATCAATTTACATCCCCACCAATAGTGGAAGAGGGCTCCTTTTGTCCACACCCTCCCCAGAATTTGTTGTTTGTAGATTTTCTGATGATGCCAATTCTAACAGGTGTGAGGTGATACCTCATTGTAGTTTTGATTTGCATTTCCCTAATAATTAGTGCTGTTGAGCAGCTTTTCATGTGCGTCTTGGCCATCTCTGTGTCTTCTTTGAAGAAACGTCTCTTTAGATCTTCTGCCCATTTTTGTATTGGGTTGTTTGTTTTTTTAATATTAAGCTGCATGAGCTGTTTATAGATATTGGAGATTAAACCTTTGTCCATTGATTCGTTTGCAACGATTTTCGCCCATTCTGAGGGATGCCTTTTTCCATTCCCGTTTTTTTAACAAAAAAGGAAAGAAAGAAAAAGAAGCAGAACACTAATGTGCATAAAATATGCCTTTTGAAACGGTCGTTTTGAAATATGGACGTCCTTTGAATTTTTTGGTCGATATGTGACCCCAGGATTTGTTTTCAGGGCAGGTGTCATTTACAGGCCTGCAATGATTTTGAATATCAACTGACCATTAGCGCTGGGATTAAAGCTGCTGTTGCGTGAAACGGCCACAAGGTGGCAGCAGTTCTCCCTTACCAAATCTGGTTACTAGAGCAACAGAGCCTCAATGGAAGTCGTGTTCTAGATTGGAATTTAGAATGGAATGTGCCAGGAGAAAGCCCCTCAAGTTTGTCTCACTACTTCTTGTTCGTGTTTTTAATTTTTTTTTTATTTTCTATTACAGCAAGTTTGATTACAATGTTTGGCTTGTTGTAGGTTTGGAAGATGTGGTTCTTTTACACATATACAGATGTCTGTTCTTCCTGGGATCCTTTTCCCATGTACGCTAGGACAGAATGTTGAGTAGTCTTCTCTTGGTATTCCGTAGGTCTTTGGTGATTATATATGTCACCTGTGTTTGATTATGTCTGTTAACCCCGATATCGTAATGAAACCAATCCTCACACCTTTCCATTGGTGAACCATAAGTTTGTTTAATGAATCTGTGATTGCCCTTCTCCGTGGAAATATCTGCCCTGGTATCCATTTTTAGGTAATACCTATAAGTGATATGATACGATATGTGTCTTTCACTTTCTGACTTACTCCAAGTCACGTGATTACCTCTAGACTCAACTACGGGGCTGCAAATGGCATTGTGTCCTTTTTTTCCTTGGCTTCTATTCTGCCTTAGCGAGGTCCATTTTCAACAATGTGATTCCCTGATGGTTGTGGATTAGCTGACCTGGGCGGCCTTACCCTGCTGGCCGGCCCTCCCCAGGTGTGCCTGGTTGAGGTCAATATAGACAGCGCTCCAGGCAGCAATAGCCCCTGAAGTTGTGCCTGACTCCATATTCTCTGCCCCGTCAGCAGTCTCGGGGCTGTGCTGGTGGGAGGGAGTGAGGGGCCAAGGCTTTTTTGGTGGCCCGGTGTGAGTGGGGCTCTGCTGGCCTTTCTGCAGGAGTTGCCAGGCTGCCACCTGTAAAGAAGAGGATGTGTCACCCATACCTTCCGCTGGAATTTCTCTCCGGACAGAGGTGAGGAAGGAAAAAAGCAGTGGGGGCCGGGACAGGAGGGGTATCTCAGGCAGGGCAATAGAAAGCTTCCAGAACAGCGCCCGGGGCCAGGACCATCCTGGCTGGCCTGCAGGCACCAAGTTGGCCTGCGTGCTGTCGCTGGTGTGGCTCCACGGCCCTTCCTCTAGGCTTTCAAGCCCTTGTACATATTCAGGTGTTTTACCTGGGAAGGGTGGGAACAGTTCAGCAGCAGCTGGCCTGGGGCTCAGCTCACTTTTACTCACAGATGCCTCAGCATGGTCCCCCAGCTTTGCAATGAGGACGCTCCTTGCATGGGGGGTGGGTTTCTGGCTGTATGGGAGGTGATTCCCCACCTCTGACCAATTTCAGAATTGTTTACCGCTGGAGAAAGTGCCCTGACAGGGTTTCCCTCTGTATAACTGGTGGGTTCAGGTTCTTTTTTCTTTTATGGTTCAAGTTAGATTTGATTCCTCTTTTATGTATTTATAGATATAAGCATGGAAATAATTCATTCCTATAAATACATCTGTGTGAAGGGAAGAACTTTTTTCTGTTTTATTTTAAAAGTTTATTTTTTAAAATTTTGAAATTTAATTTTATTTATTTTTTTATACAGCCGGTTATTATTAGTTATATATTTTATGCATATACATGTATACAGGTCAATCCCAATCTCCCAACTCATCCCACCACCACCACCCCATGGCTTCCCACACTTGGTGTCCATACGTTTGTTCTCTACCTCTGTGTCTCTATTTCTTCCCTGCAAACCAGTTCATCTGTACCATTTTTTAGGTTCCACCTATATGCATTAATATACAATATTTGTTTTCCTCTTTCTGACTTACTTCATTCTGTATGACAGTCTCTAGATCCATCGATGTCTCTACAAATGACCCAGTTTCATTCCTTTTTATGGCTGAGTAATATTCCATTTTATATATGTACCACATCTTTATCCATTCATCTGTCTGTGGGCATTTAGTTTGCTTGCATTACCTGGCTATTGTAAATAGTGCTGCAATGAACATTGTGGTGGATGTGCGTTTTTGATTTATGGTTTTCTCTGGGTATATGCCCAGAAGTGGGATTGCTGGATCAGATGGTAATTCTATTTCTAGTTTTTTTAAGGAAACTCCATACTGTTCTCCATAGTGACTGTATCAATTTACATCCCCACCAATAGTGGAAGAGGGCTCCTTTTGTCCACACCCTCCCCAGAATTTGTTGTTTGTAGATTTTCTGATGATGCCGATTCTAACAGGTGTGAGGTGATACCTCATTGTAGTTTTGATTTGCATTTCTCTAATAATTAGTGCTGTTGAGCAGCTTTTCATGTGCGTCTTGGCCATCTCTGTGTCTTCTTTGAAGAAACGTCTCTTTAGATCTTCTGCCCATTTTTGTATTGGGTTGTTTGTTTTTTTAATATTAAGCTGCATGAGCTGTTTATAGATATTGGAGATTAAACCTTTGTCCATTGATTCATTTGCAACGATTTTCGCCCATTCTGAGGGATGCCTTTTTCCATTCCCGTTTTTTTAACAAAAAAGGAAAGAAAGAAAAAGAAGCAGAACACTAATGTGCGTAAAATATGCCATTTGAAATGGTGGTTTTGAAATATGGACGTCCTTTGAATTTTTTGGTCGATATGTGACCCCAGGATTTGTTTTCAGGGCAGGTGTCATTTATAGGCCTGCAATGATTTTGAATATCAACTGACCATTAGCGCTGGGATTAAAGCTGCTGTTGCGTGAAACGGCCACAAGGTGGCAGCAGTTCTCCCTTACCAAATCTGGTTACTAGAGCAACAGAGCCTCAATGGAAGTCGTGTTCTAGATTGGAATTTAGAATGGAATGTGCCAGGAGAAAGCCCCTCAAGTTTGTCTCACTACTTCTTGTTCGTGTTTTTAATTTTTTTTTAATTTTCTATTACAGCAAGTTTGATTACAATGTTTGGCCTGTTGTAGGTGTGGAAGATGTGGTTCTGTTACACATATACAGATGTCTGTTCTTCCTGGGATCCTTTTCCCATGTACGTTAGGACAGAATGTTGAGTAGTCTTCTCTTGGTATTCCGTAGGTCTTTGGTGATTTTATATGTCACCTGTGTTTGATTATGTCTGTTAACCCCAATATTGTAATGAAACCAATCCTCACACCTTTCCATTGGTGAACCATAAGTTTGTTTAATGAATCTGTGATTGCCCTTCTCCGTGGAAATATCTGCCCTGGTATCCATTTTTAGGTAATACCTATAAGTGATATGATACGATATGTGTCTTTCACTTTCTGACTTACTCCAAGTCACGTGATTACCTCTAGACTCAACTACGGGGCTGCAAATGGCATTGTGTCCTTTTTTTCCTTGGCTTCTATTCTGCCTTAGCGAGGTCCATTTTCAACAATGTGATTCCCTGAGGGTTGTGGATTAGCTGACCTGGGCAGCCTTACCCTGCCGGCAGGCCCTCCCCAGGTGTGCCTGGTTGAGGTCAATAGAAACAGCGCTCCAGGCAGCAATAGCCCCTGAAGTTGTGCCTGACTCCATATTCTCTGCCCCGTCAGCAGTCTCGGGGCTGTGCTGGTGGGAGGGAGTGAGGGGCCGAGGCTTTGTTGGTGGCCCGGTGTGAGTGGGGCTCTGCTGGCCTTTCTGCAGGAGTTGCAAGGCTGCCACCTGTAAAGAAGAGGATGTGTCACCCATACCTTCCGATGGAATTTCTCTCCGGAGAGAGGTGAGGAAGTAAAAAAACAGTGGGGGCCGGGACAGAGGGGTATCTCAGGCAGGGCAATAGAAAGCTTCCAGAACAGCGCCCGGGGCCAGGACCATCCTGGCTGTCCTGCAGGCACCAAGTTGGCCTGCGTGCGGTCGCTGGTGTGGCTCCACGGCCCTTCCTCTAGGCTTTCAAGCCCTTGTACATATTCAGGTGTTTTACCTGGGAAGGGTGGGAACAGTTCAGCAGCAGCTGGCCTGAGGTTCAGCTCACCTTTACTCACAAATGCCTCAGCACGGTCCCCCAGCTTTGCAATGAGGACGCTCCTTGCATGGGGGGTGGGTTGCTGGCTGTATGGGAGGTGATTCCCCACCTCTGACCAATTTCAGAATTGTTTACCGCTGGAGCAAGTGCCCTGATAGGGTTTCCCTCTGTATAACTGGTGGGTTCAGGTTTTTTTTTTCTTTTATGGTTCAAGTGAGATTTGATTCCTGTTTTATGTATTTATAGATATAAGCATTGAAATAATTCATTCCTATAAATACATCTGTGTAAAGGGAAGAACTTTTTTCTGTTTTATTTTAAAAGTTTATTTTTTAAAATTTTGAAATTTAATTTTATTTATTTTTTATACAGCCGGTTATTATTAGTTATGTATTTTATGCATATACATGTATACAGGTCAATCCCAATCTCCCAACTCATCCCACCACCACCACCCCATGGCTTCCCACACTTGGTGTCCATACGTTTGTTCTCTACCTCTGTGTCTCTATTTCTTCCCTGCAAACCAGTTCATCTGTACCATTTTTTAGGTTCCACTTATATGCATTAATATACAATATTTGTTTTCCTCTTTCTGACTTACTTCATTCTGTATGACAGTCTCTAGATCCATCGATGTCTCTACAAATGACCCAGTTTCATTCCTTTTTATGGCTGAGTAATATTCCATTTTATATATGTACCACATCTTTATCCATTCATCTGTCTGTGGGCATTTAGGTTGCTTGCATTACCTGGCTATTGTAAATAGTGCTGCAATGAACATTGTGGTGAATGTGCCTTTTTGATTTATGGTTTTCTCTGGGTATATGCCCAGAAGTGGGATTGCTGGATCAGATGGTAATTCTCTTTCTAGTTTTTTTAAGGAAACTCCATACTGTTCTCCATAGTGTCTGTATCAATTTACATCCCCACCAATAGTGGAAGAGGGCTCCTTTTGTCCACACCCTCCCCAGAATTTGTTGTTTGTAGATTTTCTGATGATGCCAATTCTAACAGGTGTGAGGTGATACCTCATTGTAGTTTTGATTTGCATTTCCCTAATAATTAGTGCTGTTGAGCAGCTTTTCATGTGCGTCTTGGCCATCTCTGTGTCTTCTTTGAAGAAACGTCTCTTTAGATCTTCTGCCCATTTTTGTATTGGGTTGTTTGTTTTTTTAATATTAAGCTGCATGAGCTGTTTATAGATATTGGAGATTAAACCTTTGTCCATTGATTCGTTTGCAACGATTTTCGCCCATTCTGAGGGATGCCTTTTTCCATTCCCGTTTTTTTAACAAAAAAGGAAAGAAAGAAAAAGAAGCAGAACACTAATGTAAATAAAATATGCCTTTTGAAACGGTCGTTTTGAAATATGGACGTCCTTTGAATTTTTTGGTCGATATGTGACCCCAGGATTTGTTTTCAGGGCAGGTGTCATTTACAGGCCTGCAATGATTTTGAATATCAACTGACCATTAGCGCTGGGATTAAAGCTGCTGTTGCGTGAAACGGCCACAAGGTGGCAGCAGTTCTCCCTTACCAAATCTGGTTACTAGAGCAACAGAGCCTCAATGGAAGTCGTGTTCTAGATTGGAATTTAGAATGGAATGTGCCAGGAGAAAGCCCCTCAAGTTTGTCTCACTACTTGTTGTTCGTGTTTTTAATTTTTTTTTTATTTTCTATTACAGCAAGTTTGATTACAATGTTTGGCTTGTTGTAGGTTTGGAAGATGTGGTTCTTTTACACATATACAGATGTCTGTTCTTCCTGGGATCCTTTTCCCATGTACGCTAGGACAGAATGTTGAGTAGTCTTCTCTTGGTATTCCGTAGGTCTTTGGTGATTATATATGTCACCTGTGTTTGATTATGTCTGTTAACCCCGATATCGTAATGAAACCAATCCTCACACCTTTCCATTGGTGAACCATAAGTTTGTTTAATGAATCTGTGATTGCCCTTCTCCGTGGAAATATCTGCCCTGGTATCCATTTTTAGGTAATACCTATAAGTGATATGATACGATATGTGTCTTTCACTTTCTGACTTACTCCAAGTCACGTGATTACCTCTAGACACAACTACGGGGCTGCAAATGGCATTGTGTCCTTTTTTTCCTTGGCTTCTATTCTGCCTTAGCGAGGTCCATTTTCAACAATGTGATTCCCTGAGGGTTGTGGATTAGCTGACCTGGGCAGCCTTACCCTGCTGGCCGGCCCTCCCCAGGTGTGCCTGGTTGAGGTCAATAGAAACAGCTCTCCAGGCAGCAATAGCCCCTGAAGTTGTGCCTGACTCCATATTCTCTGCCCCGTCAGCAGTCTCGGGGCTGTGCTGGTGGGAGGGAGTGAGGGGCCAAGGCTTTGTTGGTGGCCCGGTGTGAGTGGGGCTCTGCTGGCCTTTCTGCAGGAGTTGCCAGGCTGCCACCTGTAAAGAAGAGGATGTGTCACCCATACCTTCCGCTGGAATTTCTCTCCGGACAGAGGTGAGGAAGGAAAAAAGCAGTGGGGGCCGGGACAGGAGGGGTATCTCAGGCAGGGCAATAGAAAGCTTCCAGAAGAGCGCCCGGGGCCAGGACCATCCTGGCTGGCCTGCAGGCACCAAGTTGGCCTGCGTGCTGTCACTGGTGTGGCTCCACGGCCCTTCCTCTAGGCTTTCAAGCCCTTGTACATATTCAGGTGTTTTACCTGGGAAGGGTGGGAACAGTTCAGCAACAGGTGGCCTGGGGTTCAGCTCACGTTTGCTCACAGATGCCTCAGCACGGTCCCCCAGCTTTGCAATTTGGACGCTCCTTGCATGGGGGGTGGGTTGCTGGCTGTATGGGAGGTGATTCCCCACCTCTGACCAATTTCAGAATTGTTTACCGCTGGAGCAAGTGCCCTGATAGGGTTTCCCTCTGTATAACTGGTGGGTTCAGGTTTTTTTGTTCTTTTATGGTTCAAGTTAGATTTCATTCCTCTTTTATGTATTTATAGATATAAGCATGGAAATAATTCATTCCTATAAATACATCTGTGTGAAGGGAACAACTTTTTTCTGTTTTATTTTAAAAGTTTATTTTTTAAAAATTTGAAATTTCATTTTATTTATTTTTTTATACAGCAGGTTATTATTAGTTATGTATTTTATGCATATACATGTATACAGGTCAATCCCAATCTCCCAACTCATCCCACCACCACCACCCCATGGCTTCCCACACTTGGTGTCCATACGTTTGTTCTCTACCTCTGTGTCTCTATTTCTTCCCTGCAAACCAGTTCCTCTGTACCATTTTTTAGGTTCCACCTATATGCATTAATATACAATATTTGTTTTCCTCTTTCTGACTTACTTCATTCTGTATGACAGTCTCTAGATCCATCGATGTCTCTACAAATGACCCAGTTTCATTCCTTTTTATGGCTGAGTAATATTCCATTTTATATATGTACCACATCTTTATCCATTCATCTGTCTGTGGGCATTTAGGTTGCTTGCATTACCTGGCTATTGTAAATAGTGCTGCAATGAACATTGTGGTGAATGTGCCTTTTTGATTTATGGTTTTCTCTGGGTATGTGCCCAGAAGTGGGATTGCTGGATCAGATGGTAATTCTATTTCTAGTTTTTCTAAGGAAACTCCATACTGTTCTCCATAGTGACTGTATCAATTTACATCCCCACCAATAGTGGAAGAGGGCTCCTTTTGTCTACACCCTCTCCAGAATTTGTTGTTTGTAGATTTTCTGATGATGCCGATTCTAACAGGTGTGAGGTGATACCTCATTGTAGTTTTGATTTGCATTTCTCTAATAATTAGTGCTGTTGAGCAGCTTTTCATGTGCATCTTGGCCATCTCTGTGTCTTCTTTGAAGAAACGTCTCTTTAGATCATCTGCCCATTTTTGTATTGGGTTGTTTGTTTTTTTAATAGTAAGCTGCATGAGTTGTTTATATATATATTGGACATTAAACCTTTATCCATTGATTCGTTTGCAACGATTTTCGCCCATTCTGAGGGATGCCTTTTTCCATTCCCGTTTTTTTAACAAAAAAGGAAAGAAAGAAAAAGAAGCAGAACACTAATGTGCGAAAAATATGCCATTTGAAATGGTGGTTTTGAAATATGGACGTCCTTTGAATTTTTTGGTCGATATGTGACCCCAGGATTTGTTTTCAGGGCAGGTGTCATTTATAGGCCTGCAATGATTTTGAATATCAACTGACCATTAGCGCTGGGATTAAAGCTGCTGTTGCGTGAAACGGCCACAAGGTGGCAGCAGTTCTCCCTTACCATATCTGGTTACTAGAGCAACAGAGCCTCAATGGAAGTCGTGTTCTAGATTGGAATTTAGAATGGAATGTGCCAGGAGAAAGCCCCTCAAATTTGTCTCACTACTTCTTGTTCGTGTTTTTAATTTTTTTTTTAATTTTCTATTACAGCAAGTTTGATTACAATGTTTGGCCTGTTGTAGGTGTGGAAGATGTGGTTCTGTTACGCATATACAGATGTCTGTTCTTCCTGGGATCCTTTTCCCATGTACGTTAGGACAGAATGTTGAGTAGTCTTCTCTTGGTATTCCGTAGGTCTTTGGTGATTTTATATGTCACCTGTGTTTGATTATGTCTGTTAACCCCAATATTGTAATGAAACCAATCCTCACACCTTTACATTGGTGAACCAAAAGTTTCTTTAATGAATCTGTGATTGCCCTTCTGGGTGGAAATATCTGCCCCGGTATCCATTTTTAGGTAATACCTATAAGTGATATGATACGATATGTGTCTTTCACTTTCTGACTTACTCCAAGTCACGTGATTACCTCTAGACTCATCTACGGGGCTGCAAATGGCATTGTGTCCTTTTTTCCCTTGGCTTCTATTCTGCCTTAGCGAGGTCCATTTTCAACAATGTGATTCTCTGAGGGTTGTGGATTAGCTGACCTGGGAAGCCTTACCCTGCCGGCCGGCCCTCCCCAGGTGTGCCTGGTTGAGGTCAATAGAAACAGGGCTCCAGGCAGCAATAGCCCCTGAAGTTGTGCCTGACTCCATATTCTCTGCCCCGTCAGCAGTCTCGGGGCTGTGCTGGTGGGAGGGAGTGAGGGGCCAAGGCTTTGTTGGTGGCCCGGTGTGAGTGGGGATCTGCTGGCCTTTCTGCAGGAGTTGCCAGGCTGCCACCAGTAAAGAAGAGGATGTGTCACCCATACCTTCCGCTGGAATTTCTCTCCGGACAGAGGTGAGGAAGGAAAAAAGCAGTGGGTGCCGGGACAGGAGGGGTATCTCAGGCAGGGCAATAGAAAGCTTCCAGAAGAGCGCCCGGGGCCAGGACCATCCTGGCTGGCCTGCAGGCACCAAGTTGGCCTGCGTGCTGTCGCTGGTGTGGCTCCACGGCCCTTCCTGTAGGCTTTCAAGCCCTTGTACATATTCAAGTGTTTTACCTGGGAAGGGTGGGAACAGTTCAGCAGCAGCTGGCCTGGGGTTCAGCTCACGTTTACTCACAGATGCCTCAGCACTGTTCCCCAGCTTTGCAATGAGGACGCTCCTTGCATGGGGGGTGGGTTGCTGGCTGTATGGGAGGTGATTCCCCACCTCTGCCCAATTTCAGAATTGTTTACCACTGGAGCCAGTGCCCTGATAGGGTTTCCCTCTGTATAACTGGTGGGTTCAGGTTTTTTTTTTTCTTTTACGGTTCAAGTTAGATTTGATTCCTCTTTTATGTATTTATAGATATAAGCATGGAAATAATTCATTCCTATAAATACATCTGTGTGAAGGGAACAACTTTTTCTGTTTTATTTTAAAATTTTATTTTTTAAAATTTTGAAATTTAATTTTATTTATTTTTTATACAGCAGGTTATTATTAGTTATGTATTTTATGCATATACATGTATACAGGTCAATCCCAATCTCCCAACTCATCCCACCACCACCACCCCATGGCTTCCCACACTTGGTGTCCATACGTTTGTTCTCTACCTCTGTGTCTCTATTTCTTCCCTGAAAACCAGTTCATCTGTACCATTTTTTAGGTTCCACATATATGCATTAATATACAATATTTGTTTTCCTGTTTCTCAGTTACTTCATTCTGTATGACAGTCTCTAGATCGATCGATGTCTCTACAAATGACCCAGTTTCATTCCTTTTTATGGCTAAGTAATATTCCATTTTATATATGTACCACATCTTTATCCATTCATCTGTCTGTGGGCCTTTAGGTTGCTTGCATTACCTGGCTATTGTAAATAGTGCTGCAATGAACATTGTGGTGGATGTGCCTTTTTGATTTATGGTTTTCTCTGGGTATATGCCCAGAAGTGGGATTGCTGGATCAGATGTTAATTCTATTTCTAGTTTTTTTAAGGAAACTCCATACTGTTCTCCATAGTGACTGTATCAATTTACATCCCCACCAATAGTGTAAGAGCGCTCCTTTTGTCTACACCCTCCCCAGAATTTGTTGTTTGTAGATTTTCTGATGATGCCGATTCTAACAGGTGTGAGGTGATACCTCATTGTAGTTTTGATTTGCATTTCTCTAATAATTAGTGCTGTTGAGCAGCTTTTCATGGGCGTCTTGGCCATCTTTGTGTCTTCTTTGAAGAAACGTCTCTTTAGATCTTCTGCCCATTTTTGTATTGGGTTGTTTGTTTTTTTAATATTTGGCTGCATGGGCTGTTTATATATATTGGAGATTAAACCTTTGTCCATTGATTCGTTTGCAACGATTTTCGCCCATTCTGAGGGATGCCTTTTTCCATTCCCATTTTTTTTAACAAAAAAGGAAAGAAAGAAAAAGAAGCAGAACACTAATGTGCGTAAAATATGCCTTTTGAAACGGTCGTTTTGAAATATGGACGTCCTTTGAATTTTTTGGTCGATATGTGACCCCAGGATTTGTTTTCAGGGCAGGTGTCATTTACAGGCCTGCAATGATTTTGAATATCAACTGACCATTAGGGCTGGGATTAAAGCTGCTGTTGCGTGAAACGGCCACAAGGTGGCGGCAGTCCTCCATTACCAAATCTGGTTACCAAAGCAACAGAGCCTCAATGGAAGTCGTGTTCTAGATTGGAATTTAGAATGGAATGTGCCAGGAGAAAGCCCCTCAAGTTTGTCTCACTACTTCTTGTTCGTGTTTTTAATTTTTTTTTACTTTTTATTACAGCAAGTTTGATTACAATGTTTGGCTTGTTGTAGGTTTGGAAAATGTGGTTCTTTTACACATATACAGATGTCTGTTCTTCCTGGGATCCTTTTCCCATGTACGTTAGGACGGAATGTTGAGTAGTCTTCTCTTGGTATTCCGTAGGTCTTTGGTGATTATATATGTCACCTGTGTTTGATTATGTCTGTTAACCACGATATCGTAATGAAACCAATCCTCACACCTTTCCATTGGTGAACCATAAGTTTGTTTAATGAATCTGTGATTGCCCTTCTCCATGGAAATATCTGCCCTGGTATCCATTTTTAGGTAACACCTATAAGTGATATGATACGATATGTGTCTTTCACTTTCTGACTTACTCCAAGTCACGTGATAACCTCTAGACTCATCTACGGGGCTGCAAATGGCATTGTGTCCTTTTTTTCCTTGGCTTCTATTCTGCCTTAGCGAGGTCCATTTTCAACAATGTGATTCCCTGAGGGTTGTGGATTAGCTGACCTGGGCAGCCTTAACCTGCCGGCCGGCCCTCCCCAGGTGTCCCTGGTTGAGGTCAATATAAACAGCGCTCCAGGCAGCAATAGCCCCTGAAGTTGTTCCTGACTCCATATTCTCTGCCCCGTCAGCAGTCTCGGGGCTGTGCTGGTGGGAGGGAGTGAGGGGCCAAGGCTTTGTTGGTGGCCCGGTGTGAGTGGGGCTCTGCTGGCCTTTCTGCAGGAGTTGCCAGGCTGCCACCTGTAAAGAAGAGGATGTGTCACCCATACCTTCCGCTGGAATTTCTCTCCGGACAGAGGTGAGGAAGTAAAAAAGCAGTGGGGGCTGGGAGAGGAGGGGTATCTCAGGCAGGGCAATAGAAAGCTTCCAGAAGAGCGCCTGGGGCCAGGACCATCCTGGATGGCCTGCAGGCACCAAGTTGGCCTGCGTGCTGTCGCTGGTGTGGCTCCACGGCCCTTCCTCTAGGCTTTCAAGCCCTTGTACATATTCAGATGTTTTACCTATGAAGGGTGGGAACAGTTCAGCAGCAGCTGGCCTGAGGCTCAGCTCACGTTTACTCACAAATGCCTCAGCACGTTCCCCCAGCTTTGCAATGAGGACGCTCCTTGCATGGGGGGTGGGTTGCTGGCTGTATGGGAGGTGATTCCCCACCTCTGACCACTTTCAGAATTGTTTACCGCTGGAGCAAGTGCCCTGATAGGGTTTCCCTCTGTATAAATGGTGGGTTCAGGTTTTTTTGTTCTTTTATGTTTCAAGTTAGATTTCATTCCTCTTTAATGTATTTATAGATATAAGCATGGAAATAATACATTCCTATAAATACATCTGTGTGAAGGGAAGAACTTTTTTCTGTTTTATTTTAAAAGTTTATTTTTTAAAATTTTGAAATTTAATTTTATTTATTTTTTTATACAGCAGGTTATTATTAGTTATGTATTTTATGCATATACATGTATACAGGTCAATCCCAATCTCCCAACTCATCCCACCACCACCACCCCATGGCTTCCCACACTTGGTGTCCATACGTTTGTTCTCTACCTGTGTGTCTCTATTTCTTCCCTGAAAACCAGTTCATCTGTACCATTTTTTAGGTTCCACATATATGCATTAATATACAATATTTGTTTTCCTCTTTCTGACTTACTTCATTCTGTATGACAGTCTCTAGATCCATCGATGTCTCTACAAATGACCCAGTTTCATTCCTTTTTATGGCTGAGTAATATTCCATTTTATATATGTACCACATCTTTATCCATTCATCTGTCTGTGGGCCTTTAGGTTGCTTGCATTACCTGGCTATTGTAAATAGTGCTGCATTGAACATTGTGGTGGATGCGCCTTTTTGATTTATGGTTTTCTCTGGGTATGTGCCCAGAAGTGGGATTGCTGGATCAGATGGTAATTCTATTTCTAGTTTTTTTAAGGAAACTCCATACTGTTCTCCATAGTGACTGTATCAATTTACCTCCCCACCAATAGTGGAAGAGGGCTCCTTTTGTCTACACCCTCCCCAGAATTTGTTGTTTGTAGATTTTCTGATGATGCCGATTCTAACAGGTGTGAGGTGATACCTCATTGTAGTTTTGATTTGCATTTCTCTGATAATTAGTGCTGTTGAGCAGCTTTTCATGTGCGTCTTGGCCATCTCTGTGTCTTCTTTGAAGAAACGTCTCTTTAGATCATCTGCCCATTTTTGTATTGGGTTGTTTGTTTTTTTAATAGTAAGCTGCATGAGTTGTTTATATATATATTGGACATTAAACCTTTGTCCATTGATTCATTTGCAACGATTTTCGCCCATTCTGAGGGATGCCTTTTTCCATTCCCGTTTTTTTAACAAAAAAGGAAAGAAAGAAAAAGAAGCAGAACACTAATGTGCGTAAAATATGCCATTTGAAATGGTGGTTTTGAAATATGGACGTCCTTTGAATTTTTTGGTCGATATGTGACCCCAGGATTTGTTTTCAGGGCAGGTGTCATTTATAGGCCTGCAATGATTTTGAATATCAACTGACCATTAGCGCTGGGATTAAAGCTGCTGTTGCGTGAAACGGCCACAAGGTGGCAGCAGTTCTCCCTTACCAAATCTGGTTACTAGAGCAACAGAGCCTCAATGGAAGTCGTGTTCTAGATTGGAATTTAGAATGGAATGTGCCAGGAGAAAGCCCCTCAAGTTTGTCTCACTACTTCTTGTTCGTGTTTTTAATTTTTTTTTAATTTTCTATTACAGCAAGTTTGATTACAATGTTTGGCCTGTTGTAGGTGTGGAAGATGTGGTTCTGTTACACATATACAGATGTCTGTTCTTCCTGGGATCCTTTTCCCATGTACGTTAGGACAGAATGTTGAGTAGTCTTCTCTTGGTATTCCGTAGGTCTTTGGTGATTTTATATGTCACCTGTGTTTGATTATGTCTGTTAACCCCAATATTGTAATGAAACCAATCCTCACACCTTTCCATTGGTGAACCATAAGTTTGTTTAATGAATCTGTGATTGCCCTTCTCCGTGGAAATATCTGCCCTGGTATCCATTTTTAGGTAATACCTATAAGTGATATGATACGATATGTGTCTTTCACTTTCTGACTTACTCCAAGTCACGTGATAACCTCTAGACTCATCTACGGGGCTGCAAATGGCATTGTGTCCTTTTTTCCCCTGGTTTCTATTCTGCCTTAGCGAGGTCCATTTTCAACAATGTGATTCTCTGAGGGTTGTGGATTAGCTGACCTGGGAAGCCTTACCCTGCCGGCCGGCCCTCCCCAGGTGTGCCTGGTTGAGGTCAATATAAACAGCGCTCCAGGCAGCAATAGCCCCTGAAGTTGTGCCTGACTCCATATTCTCTGCCCCGTCAGCAGTCTCGGGGCTGTGCTGGTGGGAGGGAGTGAGGGGCCAAGGCTTTGTTGGTGGCCCGGTGTGAGTGGGGATCTGCTGGCCTTTCTGCAGGAGTTGCCAGGCTGCCACCAGTAAAGAAGAGGATGTGTCACCCATACCTTCCGCTGGAATTTCTCTCCGGACAGAGGTGAGGAAGGAAAAAAGCAGTGGGGGCCGGGACAGGAGGGGTATCTCAGGCAGGGCAATAGAAAGCTTCCAGAAGAGCGCCCGGGGCCAGGACCATCCTGGCTGGCCTGCAGGCACCAAGTTGGCCTGCGTGCTGTTGCTGGTGTGGCTCCACGGCCCTTCCTCTAGGCTTTCAAGCCCTTGTACATATTCAGGTGTTTTACCTGGGAAGGGTGGGAACAGTTCAGCAGCAGCTGGCCTGGGGCTCAGCTCACGTTTACTCACAGATGCCTCAGCACGGTCCCCCAGCTTTGCAATGAGGACGCTCCTTGCATGGGGGGTGGGTTGCTGGCTGTATGGGAGGTGATTCCCCACCTCTGACCAATTTCAGAATTGTTTACCACTGGAGCAAGTGCCCTGATAGGGTTTCCCTCTGTATAACTGGTGGGTTCAGGTGTTTTTTTTTTCTTTTATGGTTCAAGTTAGATTTGATTCCTCTTTTATGTATTTATAGATATAAGCATGGAAATAATTCATTCCTATAAATACATCTGTGTGAAGGGAAGAACTTTTTTCTGTTTTATTTTAAAATTTTATTTTTTAAAATTTTGAAATTTAATTTTATTTTTTTATACAGCAGGTTATTATTAGTTATGTATTTTGTGCATATACATGTATACAGGTCAATCCCAGTCTCCCAACTCATCCCACCACCACCACCCCATGGCTTCCCACATTTGGTGTCCATACGTTTGTTCTCTACCTCTGTGTCTCTATTTCTTCCCTGCAATCCAGTTCCTCTGTACCATTTTTTAGGGTCCAAATATATGCATTAATATACAATATTTGTTTTCCTCTTTCTGACTTACTTCATTCTGTATGACAGTCTCTAGATCCATCGATGTCTCTACAAATGACCCAGTTTCATTCCTTTTTATGGCTGAGTAATATTCCATTTTATATATGTACCACATCTTTATCCATTCATCTGTCTGTGAACATTTAGGTTGCTTGCATTACCTGGCTATTGTAAATAGTGCTGCAATGAACATTGTGGTGAATGTGCCTTTTTGATTTATGGTTTTCTCTGGGTATGTGCCCAGAAGTGGGATTGCTGGATCAGATGGTAATTCTATTTCTAGTTTTTTTAAGGAAACTCCATACTGTTCTCCATAGTGACTGTATCAATTTACATCCCCACCAATAGTGGAAGAGGGCTCCTTTTGTCCACACCCTCCCCAGAATTTGTTGTTTGTAGATTTTCTGATGATGCCGATTCTAACAGGTGTGAGGTGATACCTCATTGTAGTTTTGATTTGCATTTCTCTAATAATTAGTGCTGTTGAGCAGCTTTTCATGTGCATCTTGGCCATCTCTGTGTCTTCTTTGAAGAAACGTCTCTTTAGATCTTCTGCCCATTTTTGTATTGGGTTGTTTGTTTTTTTAATAGTAAGCTGCATGAGCTGTTTATATATATATTGTAGATTAAACCTTTGTCCATTGATTCATTTGCAACAATTTTCGCCCATTCTGAGGGATGCCTTTTTCCATTCCCGTTTTTTGAACAAAAAAGGAAAGAAAGAAAAAGAAGAAGAACACTAATGTGCGTAAAATATGCCTTTTGATATGGTCGTTTTGAAATATGGACGTCCTTTGAATTTTTTGGTCGATATGTGACCCCAGGATTTGTTTTCAGGGCAGGTGTCATTTATAGGCCTGCAATGATTTTGAATATCAACTGACCATTAGCGCTGGGATTAAAGCTGCTGTTGCGTGAAACGGCCACAAGGTGGCAGCAGTTCTCCCTTACCAAATCTGGTTACTAGAGCAACAGAGCCTCAATGGAAGTCGTGTTCTAGATTGGAATTTAGAATGGAATGTGCCAGGAGAAAGCCCCTCAAGTTTGTCTCACTACTTGTTGTTCGTGTTTTTAATTTTCTTTTTATTTTCTATTACAGCAAGTTTGATTACAATGTTTGGCTTGTTGTAGGTGTGGAAGATGTGGTTCTTTTACACATATACAGATGTCTGTTCTTCCTGGGATCCTTTTCCCATGTACGTTAGGACAGAATGTTGAGTAGTCTTCTCTTGGTATTCCGTAGGTCTTTGGTGATTATATATGACACCTGTGTTTGATTATGTCTGTTAACCCCGATATCGTAATGAAACCAATCCTCACAGCTTTCCATTGGTGAACCATGTTTCTTTAATGAATCTGTGATTGCCCTTCTCCGTGGAAATATCTGCCCTGGTATCCATTTTTAGGTAACACCTATAAGTGATATGATACGATATGTGTCTTTCACTTTTGACTTACTCCAAGTCACGTGATTACCTCTAGACTCATCTACGGGGCTGCAAATGGCATTGTGTCCTTTTTATTCCTTGGCTTCTATTCTGCCTTAGCGAGGTCCATTTTCAACAATGTGATTCCCTGAGGGTTGTGGATTAGCTGACCTGGGCAGCCTTACCCTGCCGGCCGGCCCTCCCCAGGTGTGCCTGGTTGAGGTCAATAGAAACAGCTCTCCAGGCAGCAATAGCCCCTGAAGTTGTGCCTGACTCCATATTCTCTGCCCCGTCAGCAGTCTCGGGGCTGTGCTGGTGGGAGGGAGTGAGGGGCCAAGGCTTTGTTGGTGGCCCGGTGTGAGTGGGGCTCTGCTGGCCTTTCTGCAGGAGTTGCCAGGCTGCCACCTGTAAAGAAGAGGATGTGTCACCCATACCTTCCGATGGAATTTCTCTCCGGACAGAGGTGAGGAAGGAAAAAAGCAGTGGGGGCCGGGACAGGAGGGGTATCTCAGGCAGGGCAATAGAAAGCTTCCAGAAGAGCGCCTGGGGCCAGGACCATCCTGGCTGGCCTGCAGGCACCAAGTTGGCCTGCGTGCTGTCGCTGGTGTGGCTCCACGGCCCTTCCTCTAGGCTTTCAAGCCCTTGTACATATTCAGGTGTTTTACCTGGGAAGGGTGGGAACAGTTCAGCAGCAGCTGGCCTGGGGCTCAGCTCACGTTTACTCACAGATGCCTCAGCACGTTCCCCCAGCTTTGCAATGAGGACGCTCCTTGCATGGGGGGTGGGTTGCTGGCTGTATGGGAGGTGATTCCCCACCTCTGACCAATTTCAGAATTGTTTACCACTGGAGCAAGTGCCCTGATAGGGTTTCCCTCTGTATAACTGGTGGGTTCAGGTGTTTTTTTTTTCTTTTATGGTTCAAGTTAGATTTGATTCCTCTTTTATGTATTTATAGATATAAGCATGGAAATAATTCATTCCTATAAATACATCTGTGTGAAGGGAAGAACTTTTTTCTGTTTTATTTTAAAATTTTATTTTTTAAAATTTTGAAATTTAATTTTATTTTTTTTATACAGCAGGTTATTATTAGTTATGTATTTTGTGCATACACATGTATACAGGTCAATCCCAGTCTCCCAACTCATCCCACCACCACCACCCCATGGCTTCCCACACTTGGTGTCCATACGTTTGTTCTCTACCTCTGTGTCTCTATTTCTTCCCTGCAATCCAGTTCCTCTGTACCATTTTTTAGGGTCCAAATATATGCATTAATATACAATATTTGTTTTCCTCTTTCTGACTTACTTCATTCTGTATGACAGTCTCTAGATCCATCGATGTCTCTACAAATGACCCAGTTTCATTCCTTTTTATGGCTGAGTAATATTCCATTTTATATATGTACCACATCTTTATCCATTCATCTGTCTGTGGACATTTAGGTTGCTTGCATTACCTGGCTATTGTAAATAGTGCTGCAATGAACATTGTGGTGAATGTGCCTTTTTGATTTATGGTTTTCTCTGGGTATGTGCCCAGAAGTGGGATTGCTGGATCAGATGGTAATTCTATTTCTAGTTTTTTTAAGGAAACTCCATACTGTTCTCCATAGTGACTGTATCAATTTACATCCCCACCAATAGTGGAAGAGGGCTCCTTTTGTCCACACCCTCCCCAGAATTTGTTGTTTGTAGATTTTCTGATGATGCCGATTCTAACAGGTGTGAGGTGATACCTCATTGTAGTTTTGATTTGCATTTCTCTAATAATTAGTGCTGTTGAGCAGCTTTTCATGTGCATCTTGGCCATCTCTGTGTCTTCTTTGAAGAAACGTCTCTTTAGATCTTCTGCCCATTTTTGTATTGGGTTGTTTGTTTTTTTAATAGTAAGCTGCATGAGCTGTTTATATATATATTGGAGATTAAACCTTTGTCCATTGATTCATTTGCAACGATTTTCGCCCATTCTGAGGGATGCCTTTTTCCATTCCCGTTTTTTGAACAAAAAAGGAAAGAAAGAAAAAGAAGCAGAACACTAATGTGCGTAAAATATGCCTTTTGAAACGGTCGTTTTGAAATATGGACGTCCTTTGAATTTTTTGGTCGATATGTGACCCCAGGATTTGTTTTCAGGGCAGGTGTCATTTATAGGCCTGCAATGATTTTGAATATCAACTGACCATTAGCGCTGGGATTAAAGCTGCTGTTGCGTGAAACGGCCACAAGGTGGCAGCAGTTCTCCCTTACCAAATCTGGTTACTAGAGCAACAGAGCCTCAATGGAAGTCGTGTTCTAGATTGGAATTTAGAATGGAATGTGCCAGGAGAAAGCCCCTCAAGTTTGTCTCACTACTTGTTGTTCGTGTTTTTAATTTCCTTTTTATTTTCTATTACAGCAAGTTTGATTACAATGTTTGGCTTGTTGTAGGTGTGGAAGATGTGGTTCTTTTACACATATACAGATGTCTGTTCTTCCTGGGATCCTTTTCCCATGTACGTTAGGACAGAATGTTGAGTAGTCTTCTCTTGGTATTCCGTAGGTCTTTGGTGATTATATATGTCACCTGTGTTTGATTATGTCTGTTAACCCCGATATCGTAATGAAACCAATCCTCACAGCTTTCCATTGGTGAACCATAAGTTTCTTTAATGAATCTGTGATTGCCCTTCTCCGTGGAAATATCTGCCCTGGTATCCATTTTTAGGTAAAACCTATAAGTGATATGATACGATATGTGTCTTTCACTTTCAGACTTACTCCAAGTCACGTGATTACCTCTAGACTCATCTACGGGGCTGCAAATGGCATTGTGTCCTTTTTATTCCTTGGCTTCTATTCTGCCTTAGCGAGGTCCATTTTCAACAATGTGATTCCCTGAGGGTTGTGGATTAGCTGACCTGGGCAGCCTTACCCTGCCGGCCGGCCCTCCCCAGGTGTTCCTGGTTGAGGTCAATAGAAACAGCTCTCCAGGCAGCAATAGCCCCTGAAGTTGTGCCTGACTCCATATTCTCTGCCCCGTCAGCAGTCTCGGGGCTGTGCTGGTGGGAGGGAGTGAGGGGCCAAGGCTTTGTTGGTGGCCCGGTGTGAGTGGGGCTCTGCTGGCCTTTCTGCAGGAGTTGCCAGGCTGCCACCTGTAAAGAAGAGGATGTGTCACCCATACCTTCCGATGGAATTTCTCTCCGGACAGAGGTGAGGAAGGAAAAAAGCAGTGGGGGCCGGGACAGGAGGGGTATCTCAGGCAGGGCAATAGAAAGCTTCCAGAAGAGCGCCTGGGGCCAGGACCATCCTGGCTGGCCTGCAGGCACCAAGTTGGCCTGCGTGCTGTCGCTGGTGTGGCTCCACGGCCCTTCCTCTAGGCTTTCAAGCCCTTGTACATATTCAGGTGTTTTACCTGGGAAGGGTGGGAACAGTTCAGCAGCAGCTGGCCTGGGGCTCAGCTCACGTTTACTCACAGATGCCTCAGCACGTTCCCCCAGCTTTGCAATGAGGACGCTCCTTGCATGGGGGGTGGGTTGCTGGCTGTATGGGAGGTGATTCCCCACCTCTGACCAATTTCAGAATTGTTTACCACTGGAGCAAGTGCCCTGATAGGGTTTCCCTCTGTATAACTGGTGGGTTCAGGTGTTTTTTTTTTCTTTTATGGTTCAAGTTAGATTTGATTCCTCTTTTATGTATTTATAGATATAAGCATGGAAATAATTCATTCCTATAAATACATCTGTGTGAAGGGAAGAACTTTTTTCTGTTTTATTTTAAAATTTTATTTTTTAAAATTTTGAAATTTAATTTTATTTTTTTTATACAGCAGGTTATTATTAGTTATGTATTTTGTGCATACACATGTATACAGGTCAATCCCAGTCTCCCAACTCATCCCACCACCACCACCCCATGGCTTCCCACACTTGGTGTCCATACGTTTGTTCTCTACCTCTGTGTCTCTATTTCTTCCCTGCAATCCAGTTCCTCTGTACCATTTTTTAGGGTCCAAATATATGCATTAATATACAATATTTGTTTTCCTCTTTCTGACTTACTTCATTCTGTATGACAGTCTCTAGATCCATCGATGTCTCTACAAATGACCCAGTTTCATTCCTTTTTATGGCTGAGTAATATTCCATTTTATATATGTACCACATCTTTATCCATTCATCTGTCTGTGGACATTTAGGTTGCTTGCATTACCTGGCTATTGTAAATAGTGCTGCAATGAACATTGTGGTGAATGTGCCTTTTTGATTTATGGTTTTCTCTGGGTATGTGCCCAGAAGTGGGATTGCTGGATCAGATGGTAATTCTATTTCTAGTTTTTTTAAGGAAACTCCATACTGTTCTCCATAGTGACTGTATCAATTTACATCCCCACCAATAGTGGAAGAGGGCTCCTTTTGTCCACACCCTCCCCAGAATTTGTTGTTTGTAGATTTTCTGATGATGCCGATTCTAACAGGTGTGAGGTGATACCTCATTGTAGTTTTGATTTGCATTTCTCTAATAATTAGTGCTGTTGAGCAGCTTTTCATGTGCATCTTGGCCATCTCTGTGTCTTCTTTGAAGAAACGTCTCTTTAGATCTTCTGCCCATTTTTGTATTGGGTTGTTTGTTTTTTTAATAGTAAGCTGCATGAGCTGTTTATATATATATTGGAGATTAAACCTTTGTCCATTGATTCATTTGCAACGATTTTCGCCCATTCTGAGGGATGCCTTTTTCCATTCCCGTTTTTTGAACAAAAAAGGAAAGAAAGAAAAAGAAGCAGAACACTAATGTGCGTAAAATATGCCTTTTGAAATGGTCGTTTTGAAATATGGACGTCCTTTGAATTTTTTGGTCGATATGTGACCCCAGGATTTGTTTTCAGGGCAGGTGTCATTTACAGGCCTGCAATGATTTTGAATATCAACTGACCATTAGCGCTGGGATTAAAGCTGCTGTTGCGTGAAACGGCCACAAGGTGGCAGCAGTTCTCCCTTACCAAATCTGGTTACTAGAGCAACAGAGCCTCAATGGAAGTCGTGTTCTAGATTGGAATTTAGAATGGAATGTGCCAGGAGAAAGCCCCTCAAGTTTGTCTCACTACTTGTTGTTCGTGTTTTTAATTTTCTTTTTATTTTCTATTACAGCAAGTTTGATTACAATGTTTGGCTTGTTGTAGGTGTGGAAGATGTGGTTCTTTTACACATATACAGATGTCTGTTCTTCCTGGGATCCTTTTCCCATGTATGTTAGGACAGAATGTTGAGTAGTCTTCTCTTGGTATTCCGTAGGTCTTTGGTGATTATATATGTCACCTGTGTTTGATTATGTCTGTTAACCCCGATATCGTAATGAAACCAATCCTCACAGCTTTCCATTGGTGAACCATAAGTTTGTTTAATGAATCTGTGATTGCCCTTCTCCGTGGAAATATCTGCCCTGGTATCCATTTTTAGGTAACACCTATAAGTGATATGATACGATATGTGTCTTTCACTTTCTGACTTACTCCAAGTCACGTGATTACCTCTAGACTCATCTACGGGGCTGCAAATGGCATTGTGTCCTTTTTTCCCCTGGTTTCTATTCTGCCTTAGCGAGGTCCATTTTCAACAATGTGATTCTCTGAGGGTTGTGGATTAGCTGACCTGGGAAGCCTTACCCTGCCGGCCGGCCCTCCCCAGGTGTGCCTGGTTGAGGTCAATATAAACAGCGTTCCAGGCAGCAATAGCCCCTGAAGTTGTGCCTGACTCCATATTCTCTGCCCCGTCAGCAGTCTCGGGGCTGTGCTGGTGGGAGGGAGTGAGGGGCCAAGGCTTTGTTGGTGGCCCGGTGTGAGTGGGGATCTGCTGGCCTTTCTGCAGGAGTTGCCAGTCTGCCACCAGTAAAGAAGAGGATGTGTCACCCATACCTTCCACTGGAATTTCTCTCCGGACAGAGGTGAGGAAGGAAAAAAGCAGTGGGGGCCGGGACAGGAGGGGTATCTCAGGCAGGGCAATAGAAAGCTTCCAGAAGAGCGCCCGGGGCCAGGACCATCCTGGCTGGCCTGCAGGCACCAAGTTGGCCTGCGTGCTGTTGCTGGTGTGGCTCCACGGCCCTTCCTGTAGGCTTTCAAGCCCTTGTACATATTCAGGTGTTTTACCTGGGAAGGGTGGGAACAGTTCAGCAGCAGCTGGCCTGGGGCTCAGCTCACGTTTACTTACAGATGCCTCAGCAATGTCCCCCAGCTTTGCAATGAGGATGCTCCTTGCATGGGGGGTGGGTTGCTGGCTGTATGGGAGGTGATTCCCCACCTCTGACTAATTTCAGAATTGTTTACCACTGGAGCAAGTGCCCTGATAGGGTTTCCCTCTGTATAACTGGTGGGTTCAGGTGTTTTTTTTTTCTTTTATGGTTCAAGTTAGATTTGATTCCTCTTTTATGTATTTATAGATATAAGCATGGAAATAATTCATTCCTATAAATACATCTGTGTGAAGGGAAGAACTTTTTTCTGTTTTATTTTAAAATTTTATTTTTTAAAATTTTGAAATTTAATTTTATTTTTTTTATACAGCAGGTTATTATTAGTTATGTATTTTGTGCATATACATGTATACAGGTCAATCCCAGTCTCCGAACTCATCCCACCACCACCACCCCATGGCTTCCCACACTTGGTGTCCATACGTTTGTTCTCTACCTCTGTGTCTCTATTTCTTCCCTGCAATCCAGTTCCTCTGTACCATTTTTTAGGGTCCAAATATATGCATTAATATACAATATTTGTTTTCCTCTTTCTGACTTACTTCATTCTGTATGACAGTCTCTAGATCCATCGATGTCTCTACAAATGACCCAGTTTCATTCCTTTTTATGGCTGAGTAATATTCCATTTTATATATGTACCACATCTTTATCCATTCATCTGTCTGTGAACATTTAGGTTGCTTGCATTACCTGGCTATTGTAAATAGTGCTGCAATGAACATTGTGGTGAATGTGCCTTTTTGATTTATGGTTTTCTCTGGGTATGTGCCCAGAAGTGGGATTGCTGGATCAGATGGTAATTCTATTTCTAGTTTTTTTAAGGAAACTCCATACTGTTCTCCATAGTGACTATCAATTTACATCCCCACCAATAGTGGAAGAGGGCTCCTTTTGTCCACACCCTCCCCAGAATTTGTTGTTTGTAGATTTTCTGATGATGCCGATTCTAACAGGTGTGAGGTGATACCTCATTGTAGTTTTGATTTGCATTTCTCTAATAATTAGTGCTGTTGAGCAGCTTTTCATGTGCATCTTGGCCATCTCTGTGTCTTCTTTGAAGAAACGTCTCTTTAGATCTTCTGCCCATTTTTGTATTGGGTTGTTTGTTTTTTTAATAGTAAGCTGCATGAGCTGTTTATATATATATTGGAGATTAAACCTTTGTCCATTGATTCATTTGCAACGATTTTCGCCCATTCTGAGGGATGCCTTTTTCCATTCCCGTTTTTTGAACAAAAAAGGAAAGAAAGAAAAAGAAGCAGAACACTAATGTGCGTAAAATATGCCTTTTGATATGGTCGTTTTGAAATATGGACGTCCTTTGAATTTTTTGGTCGATATGTGACCCCAGGATTTGTTTTCAGGGCAGGTGTCATTTATAGGCCTGCAATGATTTTGAATATCAACTGACCATTAGCGCTGGGATTAAAGCTGCTGTTGCGTGAAACGGCCACAAGGTGGCAGCAGTTCTCCCTTACCAAATCTGGTTACTAGAGCAACAGAGCCTCAATGGAAGTCGTGTTCTAGATTGGAATTTAGAATGGAATGTGCCAGGAGAAAGCCCCTCAAGTTTGTCTCACTACTTGTTGTTCGTGTTTTTAATTTTCTTTTTATTTTCTATTACAGCAAGTTTGATTACAATGTTTGGCTTGTTGTAGGTGTGGAAGATGTGGTTCTTTTACACATATACAGATGTCTGTTCTTCCTGGGATCCTTTTCCCATGTACGTTAGGACAGAATGTTGAGTAGTCTTCTCTTGGTATTCCGTAGGTCTTTGGTGATTATATATGTCACCTGTGTTTGATTATGTCTGTTAACCCCGATTTCGTAATGAAACCAATCCTCACAGCTTTCCATTGGTGAACCATAAGTTTGTTTAATGAATCTGTGATTGCCCTTCTCCGTGGAAATATCTGCCCTGGTATCCATTTTTAGGTAACACCTATAAGTGATATGATACGATATGTGTCTTTCACTTTCTGACTTACTCCAAGTCACGTGATTACCTCTAGACTCATCTACGGGCCTGCAAATGGCATTGTGTCCTTTTTATTCCTTGGCTTCTATTCTGCCTTAGCGAGGTCCATTTTCAACAATGTGATTCCCTGAGGGTTGTGGATTAGCTGACCTGGGCAGCCTTACCCTGCCGGCCGGCCCTCCCCAGGTGTGCCTGGTTGAGGTCAATAGAAACAGCTCTCCAGGCAGCAATAGCCCCTGAAGTTGTGCCTGACTCCATATTCTCTGCCCCGTCAGTAGTCTCGGGGCTGTGCTGGTGGGAGGGAGTGAGGGGCCAAGGCTTTGTTGGTGGCCCGGTGTGAGTGGGGCTCTGCTGGCCTTTCTGCAGGAGTTGCCAGGCTGCCACCTGTAAAGAAGAGGATGTGTCACCCATACCTTCCGATGGAATTTCTCTCCGGACAGAGGTGAGGAAGGAAAAAAGCAGTGGGGGCCGGGACAGGAGGGGTATCTCAGGCAGGGCAATAGAAAGCTTCCAGAAGAGCGCCTGGGGCCAGGACCTTCCTGGCTGGCCTGCAGGCAGCAAGTTGGCCTGCGTGCTGTCGCTGGTGTGGCTCCACGGCCCTTCCTCTAGGCTTTCAAGCCCTTGTACATATTCAGGTGTTTTACCTGGGAAGGGTGGGAACAGTTCAGCAGCAGCTGGCCTGGGGCTCAGCTCACGTTTACTCACAGATGCCTCAGCGCAGTCCCCCAGCTTTGCAATGAGGACGCTCCTTGCATGGGGGGTGGGTTGCTGGCTGTATGGGAGGTGATTCCCCACCTCTGACCAATTTCAGAATTGTTTACCACTGGAGCAAGTGCCCTGATAGGGTTTCCCTCTGTATAACTGGTGGGTTCAGGTGTTTTTTTTTCTTTTATGGTTCCAGTTAGATTTGATTCCTCTTTTATGTATTTATAGATATAAGCATGGAAATAATTCATTCCTATAAATACATCTGTGTGAAGGGAAGAACTTTTTTCTGTTTTATTTTAAAATTTTATTTTTTAAAATTTTGAAATTTAATTTTATTTTTTTTATACAGCAGGTTATTATTAGTTATGTATTTTGTGCATACACATGTATACAGGTCAATCCCAGTCTCCCAACTCATCCCACCACCACCACCCCATGGCTTCCCACACTTGGTGTCCATACGTTTGTTCTCTACCTCTGTGTCTCTATTTCTTCCCTGCAATCCAGTTCCTCTGTACCATTTTTTAGGGTCCAAATATATGCATTAATATACAATATTTGTTTTCCTCTTTCTGACTTACTTCATTCTGTATGACAGTCTCTAGATCCATCGATGTCTCTACAAATGACCCAGTTTCATTCCTTTTTATGGCTGAGTAATATTCCATTTTATATATGTACCACATCTTTATCCATTCATCTGTCTGTGGACATTTAGGTTGCTTGCATTACCTGGCTATTGTAAATAGTGCTGCAATGAACATTGTGGTGAATGTGCCTTTTTGATTTATGGTTTTCTCTGGGTATGTGCCCAGAAGTGGGATTGCTGGATCAGATGGTAATTCTATTTCTAGTTTTTTTAAGGAAACTCCATACTGTTCTCCATAGTGACTGTATCAATTTACATCCCCACCAATAGTGGAAGAGGGCTCCTTTTGTCCACACCCTCCCCAGAATTTGTTGTTTGTAGATTTTCTGATGATGCCGATTCTAACAGGTGTGAGGTGATACCTCATTGTAGTTTTGATTTGCATTTCTCTAATAATTAGTGCTGTTGAGCAGCTTTTCATGTGCATCTTGGCCATCTCTGTGTCTTCTTTGAAAAAACGTCTCTTTAGATCTTCTGCCCATTTTTGTATTGGGTTGTTTGTTTTTTTAATAGTAAGCTGCATGAGCTGTTTATATATATATTGGAGATTAAACCTTTGTCCATTGATTCATTTGCAACAATTTTCGCCCATTCTGAGGGATGCCTTTTTCCATTCCCGTTTTTTGAACAAAAAAGGAAAGAAAGAAAAAGAAGCAGAACACTAATGTGCGTAAAATATGCCTTTTGATATGGTCGTTTTGAAATATGGACGTCCTTTGAATTTTTTGGTCGATATGTGACCCCAGGATTCGTTTTCAGGGCACGTGTCATTTATAGGCCTGCAATGATTTTGAATATCAACTGACCATTAGCGCTGGGATTAAAGCTGCTGTTGCGTGAAACGGCCACAAGGTGGCAGCAGTTCTCCCTTACCAAATCTGGTTACTAGAGCAACAGAGCCTCAATGGAAGTCGTGTTCTAGATTGGAATTTAGAATGGAATGTGCCAGGAGAAAGCCCCTCAAGTTTGTCTCACTACTTGTTGTTCGTGTTTTTAATTTTCTTTTTATTTTCTATTACAGCAAGTTTGATTACAATGTTTGGCTTGTTGTAGGTGTGGAAGATGTGGTTCTTTTACACATATACAGATGTCTGTTCTTCCTGGGATCCTTTTCCCATGTACGTTAGGACAGAATGTTGAGTAGTCTTCTCTTGGTATTCCGTAGGTCTTTGGTGATTATATATGTCACCTGTGTTTGATTATGTCTGTTAACCCCGATTTCGTAATGAAACCAATCCTCACAGCTTTCCATTGGTGAACCATAAGTTTGTTTAATGAATCTGTGATTGCCCTTCTCCGTGGAAATATCTGCCCTGGTATCCATTTTTAGGTAACACCTATAAGTGATATGATACGATATGTGTCTTTCACTTTCTGACTTACTCCAAGTCACGTGATTACCTCTAGACTCATCTACGGGGCTGCAAATGGCATTGTGTCCTTTTTATTCCTTGGCTTCTATTCTGCCTTAGCGAGGTCCATTTTCAACAATGTGATTCCCTGAGGGTTGTGGATTAGCTGACCTGGGCAGCCTTACCCTGCCGGCCGGCCCTCCCCAGGTGTGCCTGGTTGAGGTCAATAGAAACAGCTCTCCAGGCAGCAATAGCCCCTGAAGTTGTGCCTGACTCCATATTCTCTGCCCCGTCAGTAGTCTCGGGGCTGTGCTGGTGGGAGGGAGTGAGGGGCCAAGGCTTTGTTGGTGGCCCGGTGTGAGTGGGGCTCTGCTGGCCTTTCTGCAGGAGTTGCCAGGCTGCCACCAGTAAAGAAGAGGATGTGTCACCCATACCTTCCACTGGAATTTCGCTCCGGACAGAGGTGAGGAAGGAAAAAAGCAGTGGGGGCCGGGACAGGAGGGGTATCTCAGGCAGGGCAATAGAAAGCTTCCAGAAGAGCGCCTGGGGCCAGGACCTTCCTGGCTGGCCTGCAGGCACCAAGTTGGCCTGCGTGCTGTCGCTGGTGTGGCTCCACGGCCCTTCCTCTAGGCTTTCAAGCCCTTGTACATATTCAGGTGTTTTACCTGGGAAGGGTGGGAACAGTTCAGCAGCAGCTGGCCTGGGGCTCAGCTCACGTTTACTCACAGATGCCTCAGCGCGGTCCCCCAGCTTTGCAATGAGGACGCTCCTTGCATGGGGGGTGGGTTGCTGGCTGTATGGGAGGTGATTCCCCACCTCTGACCAATTTCAGAAATGTTTACCACTGGAGCAAGTGCCCTGATAGGGTTTCCCTCTGTATAACTGGTGGGTTCAGGTGTTTTTTTTTCTTTTATGGTTCAAGTTAGATTTGATTCCTCTTTTATGTATTTATAGATATAAGCATGGAAATAATTCATTCCTATAAATACATCTGTGTGAAGGGAAGAACTTTTTTCTGTTTTATTTTAAAATTTTATTTTTTAAAATTTTGAAATTTAATTTTATTTTTTTTATACAGCAGGTTATTATTAGTTATGTATTTTGTGCATACACATGTATACAGGTCAATCCCAGTCTCCCAACTCATCCCACCACCACCACCCCATGGCTTCCCACACTTGGTGTCCATACGTTTGTTCTCTACCTCTGTGTCTCTATTTCTTCCCTGCAATCCAGTTCCTCTGTACCATTTTTTAGGGTCCAAATATATGCATTAATATACAATATTTGTTTTCCTCTTTCTGACTTACTTCATTCTGTATGACAGTCTCTAGATCCATCGATGTCTCTACAAATGACCCAGTTTCATTCCTTTTTATGGCTGAGTAATATTCCATTTTATATATGTACCACATCTTTATCCATTCATCTGTCTGTGGACATTTAGGTTGCTTGCATTACCTGGCTATTGTAAATAGTGCTGCAATGAACATTGTGGTGAATGTGCCTTTTTGATTTATGGTTTTCTCTGGGTATGTGCCCAGAAGTGGGATTGCTGGATCAGATGGTAATTCTATTTCTAGTTTTTTTAAGGAAACTCCATACTGTTCTCCATAGTGACTGTATCAATTTACATCCCCACCAATAGTGGAAGAGGGCTCCTTTTGTCCACACCCTCCCCAGAATTTGTTGTTTGTAGATTTTCTGATGATGCCGATTCTAACAGGTGTGAGGTGATACCTCATTGTAGTTTTGATTTGCATTTCTCTAATAATTAGTGCTGTTGAGCAGCTTTTCATGTGCATCTTTGCCATCTCTGTGTCTTCTTTGAAGAAACGTCTCTTTAGATCTTCTGCCCATTTTTGTATTGGGTTGTTTGTTTTTTTAATAGTAAGCTGCATGAGCTGTTTATATATATATTGGAGATTAAACCTTTGTCCATTGATTCATTTGCAACGATTTTCGCCCATTCTGAGGGATGCCTTTTTCCATTCCCGTTTTTTGAACAAAAAAGGAAAGAAAGAAAAAGAAGCAGAACACTAATGTGCGTAAAATATGCCTTTTGAAATGGTCGTTTTGAAATATGGACGTCCTTTGAATTTTTTGGTCGATATGTGACCCCAGGATTTGTTTTCAGGGCAGGTGTCATTTACAGGCCTGCAATGATTTTGAATATCAACTGACCATTAGCGCTGGGATTAAAGCTGCTGTTGCGTGAAACGGCCACAAGGTGGCAGCAGTTCTCCCTTACCAAATCTGGTTACTAGAGCAACAGAGCCTCAATGGAAGTCGTGTTCTAGATTGGAATTTAGAATGGAATGTGCCAGGAGAAAGCCCCTCAAGTTTGTCTCACTACTTGTTGTTCGTGTTTTTAATTTTCTTTTTATTTTCTATTACAGCAAGTTTGATTACAATGTTTGGCTTGTTGTAGGTGTGGAAGATGTGGTTCTTTTACACATATACAGATGTCTGTTCTTCCTGGGATCCTTTTCCCATGTACGCTAGGACAGAATGTTGAGTAGTCTTCTCTTGGTATTCCGTAGGTCTTTGGTGATTATATATGTCACCTGTGTTTGATTATGTCTGTTAACCCCGATATCGTAATGAAACCAATCCTCACAGCTTTCCATTGGTGAACCATAAGTTTGTTTAATGAATCTGTGATTGCCCTTCTCCGTGGAAATATCTGCCCTGGTATCCATTTTTAGGTAACACCTATAAGTGATATGATACGATATGTGTCTTCAACTTTCTGACTTACTCCAAGTCATGTGATTACCTCTAGACTCATCTACGGGGCTGCAAATGGCATTGTGTCCTTTTTTTTCCTTGGCTCCTATTCTGCCTTAGCGAGGTTCATTTTCAACAATGTGATTCCCTGAGGGTTGTGGATTAGCTGACCTGGGCAGCCTTACCCTGCCGGCCGGCCCTCCCCAGGTGTGCCTGGTTGAGGTCAATATAAACAGCTCTCCAGGCAGCAATAGCCCCTGAAGTTGTGCCTGACTCCATATTCTCTGCCCCGTCAGCAGTCTTGGGGCTGTGCTGGTGGGAGGGAGTGAGGGGCCAAGGCTTTGTTGGTGGCGTGGTGTGAGTGGGGCTCTGCTGGCCTTTCTGCAGGAGTTGCCAGGCTGCCACCTGTAAAGAAGAGGATGTGTCACCCATACCTTCCGATGGAATTTCTCTCCGGACAGAGGTGAGGAAGGAAAAAAGCAGTGGGGGCCGGGACAGGAGGGGTATCTCAGGCAGGGCAATAGAAAGCTTCCAGAAGAGCGCCCGGGGCCAGGACCATCCTGGCTGGCCTGCAGGCACCAAGTTGGCCTGCGTGCTGTCGCTGGTGTGGCTCCACGGCCCTTCCTCTAGGCTTTCAAGCCCTTGTACATATTCAGGTGTTTTGCCTGGGAAGGGTGGGAACAGTTCAGCAGCAGCTGGCCTGGGGCTCAGCTCACGTTTACTCACAGATGCCTCAGCACGGTCCCCCAGCTTTGCAATGAGGACGCTCCTTGCATGGGGGGTGGGTTGCTGGCTGTATGGGAGGAGATTCCCCACCTCTGACCAATTTCAGTATTGTTTACCACTGGAGCAAGTGCCCTGTAGGGTTTCCCTCTGTATAACTGGTGGGTTCAGGTTTTTTTTTTTCTTTTATGGTTCAAGTTAGATTTGATTCCTCTTTTATGTATTTATAGATATAAGCATGGAAATAATTCATTCCTATAAATACATCTGTGTGAATGGAAGAACTTTTTTCTGTTTTATTTTAAAATTTTATTTTTTAAAATTTTGAAATTTAATTTTATTTATTTTTTTATACAGCAGGTTATTATTAGTTATGTATTGTATGCATATACATGTATACAGGTCAATCCCAATCTCCCAACTCATCCCACCACCACCACCCCATGGCTTCCCACACTTGGTGTCCATACGTTTGTTCTCTACCTCTGTGTCTCTATTTCTTCCCTGCAAACCAGTTACTCTGTACCATTTTTTAGGGTACACATATATGCATTAATATACAATATTTGTTTTCCTCTTTCTGACTTACTTCATTCTGTATGACAGTCTCTAGATCCATCGACGTCTCTACAAATGACCCAGTTTCATTCCTTTTTATGGCTGAGTAATATTCCATTTTATATATGTACCACATCTTTATCCATTCATCTGTCTGTGGACATTTAGGTTGCTTGCTTTTCCTGGCTATTGTAAATAGTGCTGCAATGAACATTGTGGTGAATGTGCCTTTTTGATTTATGGTTTTCTCTGGGTATGTGCCCAGAAGTGGGATTGCTGGATCAGATGGTAATTCTATTTTTAGTTTTTTTAAGGAAACTCCATACTCTTCTCCATAGTGACTGTATCAATTTACATCCCCACCAATAGAGGAAGAGGGCTCCTTTTGTCCACACCCTCCCCAGAATTTGTTGTTTGTAGATTTTCTGATGATGCCGATTCTAACAGGTGTGAGGTGATACCTCATTGTAGTTTTGATTTGCATTTCTCTAATAATTAGTGCTGTTGAGCAGCTTTTCATGTGCATCTTGGCCATCTCTGTGTCTTCTTTGAAGAAAAGTCTCTTTAGATCAGCCCATTTTTGTATTGGGTTGTTTGTTTTTTTAATAGTAAGCTGCATGAGCTGTTTATATATATATTGGAGATTAAACCTTTGTCCATTGATTCATTTGCAACGATTTTCGCCCATTCTGAGGGATGCCTTTTTCCATTCCCGTTTTTTGAACAAAAAAGGAAAGAAAGAAAAAGAAGCAGAACACTAATGTGCGTAAAATATGCCTTTTGAAATGGTCGTTTTGAAATATGGACGTCCTTTGAATTTTTTGGTCGATATGTGACCCCAGGATTTGTTTTCAGGGCAGGTGTCATTTACAGGCCTGCAATGATTTTGAATATCAACTGACCATTAGCGCTGGGATTAAAGCTGCTGTTGCGTGAAACGGCCACAAGGTGGCAGCAGTTCTCCCTTACCAAATCTGGTTACTAGAGCAACAGAGCCTCAATGGAAGTCGTGTTCTAGATTGGAATTTAGAATGGAATGTGCCAGGAGAAAGCCCCTCAAGTTTGTCTCACTACTTGTTGTTCGTGTTTTTAATTTTCTTTTTATTTTCTATTACAGCAAGTTTGATTACAATGTTTGGCTTGTTGTAGGTGTGGAAGATGTGGTTCTTTTACACATATACAGATGTCTGTTCTTCCTGGGATCCTTTTCCCATGTACGCTAGGACAGAATGTTGAGTAGTCTTCTCTTGGTATTCCGTAGGTCTTTGGTGATTATATATGTCACCTGTGTTTGATTATGTCTGTTAACCCCGATATCGTAATGAAACCAATCCTCACAGCTTTCCATTGGTGAACCATAAGTTTGTTTAATGAATCTGTGATTGCCCTTCTCCGTGGAAATATCTGCCCTGGTATCCATTTTTAGGTAACACCTATAAGTGATATGATACGATATGTGTCTTTCACTTTCTGACTTACTCCAAGTCACGTGATTACCTCTAGACTCATCTACGGGGCTGCAAATGGCATTGTGTCCTTTTTTTTCCTTGGCTCCTATTCTGCCTTAGCGAGGTTCATTTTCAACAATGTGATTCCCTGAGGGTTGTGGATTAGCTGACCTGGGCAGCCTTACCCTGCCGGCCGGCCCTCCCCAGGTGTGCCTGGTTGAGGTCAATATAAACAGCTCTCCAGGCAGCAATAGCCCCTGAAGTTGTGCCTGACTCCATATTCTCTGCCCCGTCAGCAGTCTCGGGGCTGTGCTGGTGGGAGGGAGTGAGGGGCCAAGGCTTTGTTGGTGGCGTGGTGTGAGTGGGGCTCTGCTGGCCTTTCTGCAGGAGTTGCCAGGCTGCCACCTGTAAAGAAGAGGATGTGTCACCCATACCTTCCGATGGAATTTCTCTCCGGACAGAGGTGAGGAAGGAAAAAAGCAGTGGGGGCCGGGACAGGAGGGGTATCTCAGGCAGGGCAATAGAAAGCTTCCAGAAGAGCGCCCGGGGCCAGGACCATCCTGGCTGGCCTGCAGGCACCAAGTTGGCCTGCGTGCTGTCGCTGGTGTGGCTCCACGGCCCTTCCTCTAGGCTTTCAAGCCCTTGTACATATTCAGGTGTTTTGCCTGGGAAGGGTGGGAACAGTTCAGCAGCAGCTGGCCTGGGGCTCAGCTCACGTTTACTCACAGATGCCTCAGCACGGTCCCCCAGCTTTGCAATGAGGACGCTCCTTGCATGGGGGGTGGGTTGCTGGCTGTATGGGAGGAGATTCCCCACCTCTGACCAATTTCAGTATTGTTTACCACTGGAGCAAGTGCCCTGTAGGGTTTCCCTCTGTATAACTGGTGGGTTCAGGTTTTTTTTTTTTCTTTTATGGTTCAAGTTAGATTTGATTCCTCTTTTATGTATTTATAGATATAAGCATGGAAATAATTCATTCCTATAAATACATCTGTGTGAATGGAAGAACTTTTTTCTGTTTTATTTTAAAATTTTATTTTTTAAAATTTTGAAATTTAATTTTATTTATTTTTTTATACAGCCGGTTATTATTAGTTATGTATTGTATGCATATACATGTATACAGGTCAATCCCAATCTCCCAACTCATCCCACCACCACCACCCCATGGCTTCCCACACTTGGTGTCCATACGTTTGTTCTCTACCTCTGTGTCTCTATTTCTTCCCTGCAAACCAGTTACTCTGTACCATTTTTTAGGGTCCACATATATGCATTAATATACAATATTTGTTTTCCTCTTTCTGACTTACTTCATTCTGTATGACAGTCTCTAGATCCATCGACGTCTCTACAAATGACCCAGTTTCATTCCTTTTTATGGCTGAGTAATATTCCATTTTATATATGTACCACATCTTTATCCATTCATCTGTCTGTGGACATTTAGGTTGCTTGCTTTACCTGGCTATTGTAAATAGTGCTGCAATGAACATTGTGGTGAATGTGCCTTTTTGATTTATGGTTTTCTCTGGGTATGTGCCCAGAAGTGGGATTGCTGGATCAGATGGTAATTCTATTTCTAGTTTTTTTAAGGAAACTCCATACTGTTCTCCATAGTGACTGTATCAATTTACATCCCCACCAATAGAGGAAGAGGGCTCCTTTTGTCCACACCCTCCCCAGAATTTGTTGTTTGTAGATTTTCTGATGATGCCGATTCTAACAGGTGTGAGGTGATACCTCATTGTAGTTTTGATTTGCATTTCTCTAATAATTAGTGCTGTTGAGCAGCTTTTCATGTGCATCTTGGCCATCTCTGTGTCTTCTTTGAAGAAAAGTCTCTTTAGATCAGCCCATTTTTGTATTGGGTTGTTTGTTTTTTTAATAGTAAGCTGCATGAGCTGTTTATATATATATTGGAGATTAAACCTTTGTCCATTGATTCATTTGCAACGATTTTCGCCCATTCTGAGGGATGCCTTTTTCCATTCCCGTTTTTTGAACAAAAAAGGAAAGAAAGAAAAAGAAGCAGAACACTAATGTGCGTAAAATATGCCTTTTGAAATGGTCGTTTTGAAATATGGACGTCCTTTGAATTTTTTGGTCGATATGTGACCCCAGGATTTGTTTTCAGGGCAGGTGTCATTTACAGGCCTGCAATGATTTTGAATATCAACTGACCATTAGCGCTGGGATTAAAGCTGCTGTTGCGTGAAACGGCCACAAGGTGGCAGCAGTTCTCCCTTACCAAATCTGGTTACTAGAGCAACAGAGCCTCAATGGAAGTCGTGTTCTAGATTGGAATTTAGAATGGAATGTGCCAGGAGAAAGCCCCTCAAGTTTGTCTCACTACTTGTTGTTCGTGTTTTTAATTTTCTTTTTATTTTCTATTACAGCAAGTTTGATTACAATGTTTGGCTTGTTGTAGGTGTGGAAGATGTGGTTCTTTTACACATATACAGATGTCTGTTCTTCCTGGGATCCTTTTCCCATGTACGCTAGGACAGAATGTTGAGTAGTCTTCTCTTGGTATTCCGTAGGTCTTTGGTGATTATATATGTCACCTGTGTTTGATTATGTCTGTTAACCCCGATATCGTAATGAAACCAATCCTCACAGCTTTCCATTGGTGAACCATAAGTTTGTTTAATGAATCTGTGATTGCCCTTCTCCGTGGAAATATCTGCCCTGGTATCCATTTTTAGGTAACACCTATAAGTGATATGATACGATATGTGTCTTTCACTTTCTGACTTACTCCAAGTCACGTGATTACCTCTAGACTCATCTACGGGGCTGCAAATGGCATTGTGCCCTTTTTTTTCCTTGGCTCCTATTCTGCCTTAGCGAGGTTCATTTTCAACAATGTGATTCCCTGAGGGTTGTGGATTAGCTGACCTGGGCAGCCTTACCCTGCCGGCCGGCCCTCCCCAGGTGTGCCTGGTTGAGGTCAATATAAACAGCTCTCCAGGCAGCAATAGCCCCTGAAGTTGTGCCTGACTCCATATTCTCTGCCCCGTCAGCAGTCTCGGGGCTGTGCTGGTGGGAGGGAGTGAGGGGCCAAGGCTTTGTTGGTGGCGTGGTGTGAGTGGGGCTCTGCTGGCCTTTCTGCAGGAGTTGCCAGGCTGCCACCTGTAAAGAAGAGGATGTGTCACCCATACCTTCCGATGGAATTTCTCTCCGGACAGAGGTGAGGAAGGAAAAAAGCAGTGGGGGCCGGGACAGGAGGGGTATCTCAGGCAGGGCAATAGAAAGCTTCCAGAAGAGCGCCCGGGGCCAGGACCATCCTGGCTGGCCTGCAGGCACCAAGTTGGCCTGCGTGCTGTCGCTGGTGTGGCTCCACGGCCCTTCCTCTAGGCTTTCAAGCCCTTGTACATATTCAGGTGTTTTGCCTGGGAAGGGTGGGAACAGTTCAGCAGCAGCTGGCCTGGGGCTCAGCTCACGTTTACTCACAGATGCCTCAGCACGGTCCCCCAGCTTTGCAATGAGGACGCTCCTTGCATGGGGGGTGGGTTGCTGGCTGTATGGGAGGAGATTCCCCACCTCTGACCAATTTCAGTATTGTTTACCACTGGAGCAAGTGCCCTGTAGGGTTTCCCTCTGTATAACTGGTGGGTTCAGGTTTTTTTTTTTCTTTTATGGTTCAAGTTAGATTTGATTCCTCTTTTATGTATTTATAGATATAAGCATGGAAATAATTCATTCCTATAAATACATCTGTGTGAATGGAAGAACTTTTTTCTGTTTTATTTTAAAATTTTATTTTTTAAAATTTTGAAATTTAATTTTATTTATTTTTTTATACAGCAGGTTATTATTAGTTATGTATTGTATGCATATACATGTATACAGGTCAATCCCAATCTCCCAACTCATCCCACCACCACCACCCCATGGCTTCCCACACTTGGTGTCCATACGTTTGTTCTCTACCTCTGTGTCTCTATTTCTTCCCTGCAAACCAGTTACTCTGTACCATTTTTTAGGGTCCACATATATGCATTAATATACAATATTTGTTTTCCTCTTTCTGACTTACTTCATTCTGTATGACAGTCTCTAGATCCATCGACGTCTCTACAAATGACCCAGTTTCATTCCTTTTTATGGCTGAGTAATATTCCATTTTATATATGTACCACATCTTTATCCATTCATCTGTCTGTGGACATTTAGGTTGCTTGCTTTACCTGGCTATTGTAAATAGTGCTGCAATGAACATTGTGGTGAATGTGCCTTTTTGATTTATGGTTTTCTCTGGGTATGTGCCCAGAAGTGGGATTGCTGGATCAGATGGTAATTCTATTTCTAGTTTTTTTAAGGAAACTCCATACTGTTCTCCATAGTGACTGTATCAATTTACATCCCCACCAATAGAGGAAGAGGGCTCCTTTTGTCCACACCCTCCCCAGAATTTGTTGTTTGTAGATTTTCTGATGATGCCGATTCTAACAGGTGTGAGGTGATACCTCATTGTAGTTTTGATTTGCATTTCTCTAATAATTAGTGCTGTTGAGCAGCTTTTCATGTGCATCTTGGCCATCTCTGTGTCTTCTTTGAAGAAAAGTCTCTTTAGATCAGCCCATTTTTGTATTGGGTTGTTTGTTTTTTTAATAGTAAGCTGCATGAGCTGTTTATATATATATTGGAGATTAAAAATTTGTCCATTGATTCATTTGCAACGATTTTCGCCCATTCTGAGGGATGCCTTTTTCCATTCCTGTTTTTTGAACAAAACAGGAAAGAAAGAAAAAAAAAAAGCAGAACACTAATGTGCGTAAAATATGCCTTTTGAAACGGTCGTTTTGAAATATGGACGTCCTTTGAATTTTTTGGTCGATATGTGACCCCAGGATTTGTTTTCAGGGCAGGTGTCATTTACAGGCCTGCAATGATTTTGAATATCAACTGACCATTAGCGCTGGGATTAAAGCTGCTGTTGCGTGAAACGGCCACAAGGTGGCAGCAGTTCTCCCTTACCAAATCTGGTTACTAGAGCAACAGAGCCTCAATGGAAGTCGTGTTCTAGATTGGAATTTAGAATGGAATGTGCCAGGAGAAAGCCCCTCAAGTTTGTCTCACTACTTGTTGTTCGTGTTTTTAATTTTCTTTTTATTTTCTATTACAGCAAGTTTGATTACAATGTTTGGCTTGTTGTAGGTGTGGAAGATGTGGTTCTTTTACACATATACAGATGTCTGTTCTTCCTGGGATCCTTTTCCCATGTACGTTAGGATAGAATGTTGAGTAGTCTTCTCTTGGTATTCCGTAGGTCTTTGGTGATTATATATGTCACCTGTGTTTGATTATGTCTGTTAACCCCGATATCGTAATGAAACCAATCCTCACAGCTTTCCATTGGTGAACCATAAGTTTGTTTAATGAATCTGTGATTGCCCTTCTCCGTGGAAATATCTGCCCTGGTATCCATTTTTAGGTAACACCTATAAGTGATATGATACGATATGTGTCTTTCACTTTCTGACTTACTCCAAGTCACGTGATTACCTCTAGACTCATCTACGGGGCTACAAATGGCATTGTGTCTTTTTTTTTCCTTGGCTTCTATTCTGCCTTCGCGAAGTCCATTTGCAACAATGTGATTCCCTGAGGGTTGTGGATTAGGTGACCTGGGCAGCCTTACCCTGCTGGCCGGCCCTCCCCAGGTGTGCCTGGTTGAGGTCAATATAAACAGCTCTCCAGGCAGCAATAGCCCCTGAAGTTGTGCCTGACTCCATATTCTCTGCCCCGTCAGCAGTCTCGGGACTGTGCTGGTGGGAGGGAGTGAGGGGCCAAGGCTTTGTTGGTGGCCCGGTGTGAGTGGGGCTCTGCTGGCCTTTCTGCAGGAGTTGCCAGGCTGCCACCTGTAAAGAAGAGGATGTGTCACCCATACCTTCCGATGGAATTTCTCTCCGGACAGAGGTGAGGAAGGAAAAAAGCAGTGGGGGCCGGGACAGGAGGGGTATCTCAGGCAGGGCAATAGAAAGCTTCCAGAAGAGTGCCCGGGGCCAGGACCATCCTGGCTGGCCTGCAGGCACCAAGTTGGCCTGCGTGCTGTCGCTGGTGTGGCTCCACGGCGCTTCCTCTAGGCTTTCAAGCCCTTGTACATATTCAGGTGTTTTGCCTGGGAAGGGTGGGAACAGTTCAGCAGCAGCTGGCCTGGGGCTCAGCTCACGTTTACTCACAGATGCCTCAGCACGGTCCCCCAGCTTTGCAATGAGGACGCTCCTTGCATGGGAGGTGGGTTGCTGGCTGTATGGGAGGAGATTCCCCACCTCTGACCAATTTCAGTATTGTTTACCACTGGAGCAAGTGCCCTGATAGGGTTTCCCTCTGTATAACTGGTGGGTTCAGGTTTTTTTTTTCTTTTATGGTTCAAGTTAGATTTGATTCCTCTTTTATGTATTTATAGATATAAGCATGGAAATAATTCATTCCTATAAATACATCTGTGTGAATGGAAAAACTTTTTTCTGTTTTATTTTAAAATTTTATTTTTTAATATTTTGAAATTTAATTTTATTTTTTTATACAGCAGGTTATTATTAGTTATGTATTTTATGCATATACATGTATAGAGGTCAATCCCAATCTCCCAACTCATCCCACCACCACCACCCCATGGCTTCCCACACTTGGTGTCCATACGTTTGTTCTCTACCTCTGTGTCTCTATTTCTTCCCTGCAAACCAGTTCCTCTGTACCATTTTTTTAGGTTCCACATATATGCATTAATATACAATATTTGTTTTCCACTTTCTGACTTACTTCATTCTGTATGACAGTCTCTAGATCCATCGACGTCTCTACAAATGACCCAGTTTCATTCCTTTTTATGGCTGAGTAATATTCCATTTTATATATGTACCACATCTTTATCCATTCATCTGTCTGTGGGCATTTAGGTTGCTTGCATTACCTGGCTATTGTAAATAGTGCTGCAATGAACATTGTGGTGAATGTGCCTTTTTGATTTACGGTTTTCTCTGGGTATATGCCCAGAAGTGGGATTGCTGGATCAGATGGTAATTCTATTTCTAGTTTTTTTAAGGAAACTCCATACTGTTCTCCATAGTGACTGTATCAATTTACATCACCACCAATAGTGGAAGAGGGCTCCTTTTGTCCACACCCTCCCCAGAATTTGTTGTTTGTAGATTTTCTGATGATGCCGATTCTAACAGGTGTGAGGTGATACCTCATTGTAGTTTTGATTTGCATTTCTCTAATAATTAGTGCTGTTGAGCAGCTTTTCATGTGCATCTTGGCCATCTCTGTGTCTTCTTTGAAGAAACGTCTCTTTAGATCTTCTGCCCATTTTTGTATTGGGTTGTATGTTTTTTTAATATTAAGCTGCATGAGCTGTTTATATATATATTGGAGATTAAACCTTTGTCCATTGATTCATTTGCAACGATTTTCGCCCATTCTGAGGGATGCCTTTTTCCATTCCCGTTTTTTGAACAAAAAAGGAAAGAAAGAAAAAGAAGCAGAACACTAATGTGCGTAAAATATGCCTTTTGAAATGGTCGTTTTGAAATATGGACGTCCTTTGAATTTTTTGGTCGATATGTGACCCCAGGATTTGTTTTCAGGGCAGGTGTCATTTACAGGCCTGCAATGATTTTGAATATCAACTGACCATTAGCGCTGGGATTAAAGCTGCTGTTGCGTGAAACGGCCACAAGGTGGCAGAAGTTCTCCCTTACCAAATCTGGTTACTAGAGCAACAGATTCTCAATGGAAGTCGTGTTCTAGATTGGAATTTAGAATGGAATGTGCCAGGAGAAAGCCCCTCAAGTTTGTCTCACTACTTGTTGTTCGTGTTTTTAATTTTCTTTTTATTTTCTATTACAGCAAGTTTGATTACAATGTTTGGCTTGTTGTAGGTGTGGAAGATGTGGTTCTTTTACACATATACAGATGTCTGTTCTGCCTGGGATCTTTTTCCCATGTACGTTAGGACAGAATGTTGAGTAGTCTTCTCTTGGTATTCCGTAAGTCTTTGGTGATTATATATGTCACCTGTGTTTGATTATGTCTGTTAACCCCGATATCGTAATGAAACCAATCCTCACAGCTTTCCATTGGTGAACCATAAGTTTGTTTAATGAATCTGTGATTGCCCTTCTCCGTGGAAATATCTGCCCTGGTATCCATTTTTAGGTAACACCTATAAGTGATATGATACGATATGTGTCTTTCACTTTCTGACTTACTACAAGTCACGTGATTACCTCTAGACTCAACTACGGGGCTGCAAATGGCATTGTGTCCTTTTTTTCCTTGGCTTCTATTCTGCCTTAGCGAGGTCCATTTTCAACAATGTGATTCCCTGAGGGTTGTGGATTAGCTGACCTGGGCGGCCTTACCCTGCTGGCCGGCCCTCCCCAGGTGTGCCTGGTTGAGGTCAATAGAAACAGCGCTCCAGGCACAATAGCCCCTGAAGTTGTGCCTGTCTCCATATTCTCTGCCCCGTCAGCAGTCTCGGGGCTGTGCTGGTGGGAGGGAGTGAGGGGCCAAGGCTTTGTTGGTGGCCCGGTGTGAGTGGGGCTCTGCTGGCCTTTCTGCAGGAGTTGCCAGGCTGCCACCTGTAAAGAAGAGGATGTGTCACCCATACCTTCCAATGGAATTTCTCTCCGGAGAGAGGTGAGGAAGTAAAAAAACAGTGGGGGCCGGGACAGAGGGGTATCACAGGCAGGGCAATAGAAAGCTTCCAGAACAGCACCCGGGGCCAGGACCATCCTGGCTGTCCTGCAGGCACCAAGTTGGCCTGCGTGCGGTCGCTGCTGTGGCTCCATGGCCCTTCCTCTAGGCTTTCAAGCCCTTGTACATATTCAGGTGTTTTACCTGGGAAGGGTGGGAACAGTTCAGCAGCAGCTGGCCTGAGGTTCAGCTCACGTTTACTCACAAATGCCTCAGCACGGTCCCCCAGCTTTGCAATGAGGACGCTCCTTGCATGGGGGGTGGGTTGCTGGCTGTATGGGAGGTGATTCCCCACCTCTGACCAATTTCAGAATTGTTTACCGCTGGAGCAAGTGCCCTGATAGGGTTTCCCTCTGTATAACTGGTGGGTTCAGGTTTTTTTTTTCTTTTATGGTTCAAGTGAGATTTGATTCCTGTTTTATGTATTTATAGATATAAGCATTGAAATAATTCATTCCTATAAATACATCTGTGTAAAGGGAAGAACTTTTTTCTGTTTTATTTTAAAATTTTATTTTTTAAAATTTTGAAACTTAATTTTATTTATTTTTTTATACAGCCGGTTATTATTAGTTTTGTATTTTATGCATATACATGTATACAGGTCAATCCCAGTCTCCCAACTCTTCCCACCACCACCACCCCATGGCTTCCCACACTTGGTGTCCATACGTTTGTTCTCTACTTCTGTGTCTCTATTTCTTCCCTGCAAACCAGTTCATCTGTACCATTTTTTAGGTTCCACCTATATGCATTAATATACAATATTTGTTTTCCTCTTTCTGACTTACTTCATTCTGTATGACAGTCTCTAGATCCATCGATGTCTCTACAAATGACCCAGTTTCATTCCTTTTTATGGCTGAGTAATATTCCATTTTATATATGTACCACATCTTTATCCATTCATCTGTCTGTGGGCATTTAGCTTGCTTCCATTACCTGGCTATTGTAAATAGTGCTGCAATGATCATTGTGGTGAATGTGCCTTTTTGATTTATGGTTTTCTGTGGGTATGTGCCCAGAAGTGGGATTGCTGGATCAGATGGTAATTCTATTTCTAGTTTTTTTAAGGAAACTCCATACTGTTCTCCATAGTGACTGTATCAATTTACATCCCCACCAATAGTGGAAGAGGGCTCCTTTTGTCCACACCCTCCCCAGAATTTGTTGTTTGTAGATTTTCTGATGATGCCGATTTTAACAGGTGTGGGGTGATACCTCATTGTAGTTTTGATTTGCATTTCTCTAATAATTAGTGCTGTTGAGCAGGTTTTCATGTGCATCTTGGCCATCTCTGTGTCTTCTTTGAAGAAACGTCTCTTTAGATCTTCTGCCCATTTTTGTATTGGGTTGTTTGTTTTTTTAATAGTAAGCTGCATGAGCTGTTTATATATATATTGGAGATTAAACCTTTGTCCATTGATTCGTTTGCAACGATTTTCGCCCATTCTGAGGGATGCCTTTTCCATTCCCGTTTTTTGAACAAAAAAGGAAAGAAAGAAAAAGAAGCAGAACACTAATGTGCGTAAAATATGCCTTTTGAAACGGTCGTTTTGAAATATGGACGTCCTTTGAATTTTTTGGTCGATATGTGACCCCAGGATTTGTTTTCAGGGCAGGTGTCATTTACAGGCCTGCAATGATTTTGAATATCAACTGACCATTAGCGCTGGGATTAAAGCTGCTGTTGCGTGAAACGGCCACAAGGTGGCAGCAGTTCTCCCTTACCAAATCTGGTTACTAGAGCAACAGAGCCTCAATGGAAGTCGTGTTCTAGATTGGAATTTAGAATGGAATGTGCCAGGAGAAAGCCCCTCAAGTTTGTCTCACTACTTGTTGTTCGTGTTTTTAATTTTCTTTTTATTTTCTATTACAGCAAGTTTGATTACAATGTTTGGCTTGTTGTAGGTGTGGAAGATGTGGTTCTTTTACACATATACAGATGTCTGTTCTTCCTGGGATCCTTTTCCCATGTACGTTAGGACAGAATGTTGAGTAGTCTTCTCTTGGTATTCCGTAGGTCTTTGGTGATTATATATGTCACCTGTGTTTGATTATGTCTGTTAACCCCGATATCGTAATGAAACCAATCCTCACAGCTTTCCATTGGTGAACCATAAGTTTGTTTAATGAATCTGTGATTGCCCTTCTCCGTGGAAATATCTGCCCTGGTATCCATTTTTAGGTAACACCTATAAGTGATATGATACGATATGTGTCTTTCACTTTCTGACTTACTCCAAGTCACGTGATTACCTCTAGACTCATCTACGGGGCTACAAATGGCATTGTGTCCTTTTTTTTCCTTGGCTTCTATTCTGCCTTAGCGAAGTCCATTTTCAACAATGTGATTCCCTGAGGGTTGTGGATTAGCTGACCTGGGCAGCCTTACCCCGCCGGCCGGCCCTCCCCAGGTGTGCCTGGTTGAGGTCAATAGAAACAGCTCTCCAGGCAGCAATAGCCCCTGAAGTTGTGCCTGACTCCATATTCTCTGCCCCGTCAGCAGTCTCGGGACTGTGCTGGTGGGAGGGAGTGAGGGGCCAAGGCTTTGTTGGTGGCCCGGTGTGAGTGGGGCTCTGCTGGCCTTTCTGCAGGAGTTGCCAGGCTGCCACCTGTAAAGAAGAGGATGTGTCACCCATACCTTCCGATGGAATTTCTCTCCGGACAGAGGTGAGGAAGGAAAAAAGCAGTGGGGGCCGGGACAGGACGGGTATCTCAGGCAGGGCAATAGAAAGCTTCCAGAAGACTGCCCGGGGCCAGGACCATCCTGGCTGGCCTGCAGGCACCAAGTTGGCCTGTGTGCTGTCGCTGTTGTGGCTCCACGGCCCTTCCTCTAGGCTTTCAAGCCCTTGTACATATTCAGGTGTTTTACCTGGGAAGGGTGGGAACAGTTCAGCAGCAGCTGGCCTGGGGCTCAGCTCACGTTTACTCACAGATGCCTCAGCAATGTCCCCCAGCTTTGCAATGAGGACGCTCCTTGCATGGGGGGTGGGTTGCTGGCTGTATGGGAGGAGATTCCCCACCTCTGACCAATTTCAGAATTGTTTTCCACTGGAGCAAGTGCCCTGATAGGGTTTCCCTCTGTATAACTGGTGGGTTCAGGTTTTTTTTTTCTTTTATGGTTCAAGTTAGATTTTATTCCTCTTTTATGTATTTATAGATATAAGCATGGAAATAATTCATTCCTATAAATACATCTGTGTGAAGGGAAGAACTTTTTTCTGTTTTATTTTAAAATTTTATTTTTTAAAATTTTGAAATTTAATTTTATTTATTTTATTATACAGCAGGTTATTATTAGTTATGTATTTTATGCATATACATGTATACAGGTCAATCCCAATCTCCCAACTCATCCCACCACCACCACCCCATGGCTTCCCACACTTGGTGTCCATACGTTTGTTCTCTACCTCTGTGTCTCTATTTCTTCCCTGCAAACCAGTTCCTCTGTACCATTTTTTTAGGTTCCACATATATGCATTAATATACAATATTTGTTTTCCTCTTTCTGACTTACTTCATTCTGTATGACAGTCTCTAGATCCATCGATGTCTCTACAAATGACCCAGTTTCTTTCCTTTTTATGGCTGAGTAATATTCCATTTTATATATGTACCACATCTTTATCCATTCATCTGTCTCTGGGCATTTAGGTTGCTTGCATTACCTGGTTATTGTAAATAGAGCTGCAATGAACATTGTGGTGAATGTGCCTTTTTGACTTATGGTTTTCTCTGGGTATATGCCCAGAAGTGGGATTGCTGGATCAGATGGTAATTCTATTTCTAGTTTTTTTATGGAAACTCCATACAGTTCTCCATAGTGACTGTATCAATTTACATCCCCACCAATAGTGGAAGAGGGCTCCTTTTGTCCACACCCTCCCCAGAATTTGTTGTTTGTAGATTTTCTGATGATGCCGATTCTAACAGGTGTGAGGTGATACCTCATTGTAGTTTTGATTTGCATTTCTCTAATAATTAGTGCTGTTGAGCAGCTTTTCATGTGCATCTTGGCCATCTCTGTGTCTTCTTTGAAGAAACGTCTCTTTAGATCTTCTGCCCATTTTTGTATTGTGTTGTTTGTTTTTTTAATATTAAGCTGCATGAGCTGTTTATATATATATTGGAGATTAAACCTTTGTCCATTGATTCATTTGCAACGATTTTCGCCCATTCTGAGGGATGCCTTTTTCCATTCCATTTTTTTGAACAAAAAAGGAAAGAAAGAAAAAGAAGCAGAACACTAATGTGCGTAAAATGTGCCTTTTGAAACGGTCGTTTTGAAATATGGACGTCCTTTGAATTTTTTGGTCGATATGTGACCCCAGGATTTGTTTTCAGGGCAGGTGTCATTTACAGGCCTGCAATGATTTTGAATATCAACTGACCATTAGCGCTGGGATTAAAGCTGCTGTTGCGTGAAACGGCCACAAGGTGGCAGCAGTTCTCCCTTACCAAATCTGGTTACTAGAGCAATAGAGCCTCAATGGAAGTCGTGTTCTAGATTGGAATTTAGAATGGAATGTGCCAGGAGAAAGCCCCTCAAGTTTGTCTCACTACTTGTTGTTCGTGTTTTTAATTTTCTTTTTATTTTCTATTACAGCAAGTTTGATTACAATGTTTGGCTTGTTGTAGGTGTGGAAGATGTGGTTCTTTTACACATATACAGATGTCTGTTCTTCCTGGGATCCTTTTCCCATGTACGTTAGGACAGAATGTTGAGTAGTCTTCTCTTGGTATTCCGTAGGTGTTTGGTGATTATATATGTCACCTGTGTTTGATTATGTCTGTTAACCCCGATATCGTAATGAAACCAATCCTCACAGCTTTCCATTGGTGAACCATAAGTTTGTTTAATGAATCTGTGATTGCCCTTCTCCGTGGAAATATCTGCCCTGGTATCCATTTTTAGGTAACACCTATAAGTGATATGATACGATATGTGTCTTTCACTTTCTGACTTACTCCAAGTCACATGATTACCTCTAGACTCATCTACGGGGCTACAAATGGCATTGTGTCCTTTTTTTTCCTTGGCTCCTATTCTGCCTTAGCGAGGTTCATTTTCAACAATGTGATTCCCTGAGGGTTGTGGATTAGCTGACCTGGGCAGCCTTACACTGCCGGCCGGCCCTCCCCAGGTGTGCCTGGTTGAGGTCAATATAAACAGCTCTCCAGGCAGCAATAGCCCCTGAAGTTGTGCCTGACTCCATATTCTCTGCCCCGTCAGCAGTCTCGGGGCTGTGCTGGTGGGAGGGAGTGAGGGGCCGAGGCTTTGTTGGTGGCCCGGTGTGAGTGGGGCTCTGCTGGCCTTTCTGCAGGAGTTGCAAGGCTGCCACCTGTAAAGAAGAGGATGTGTCACCCATACCTTCCGATGGAATTTCTCTCCGGAGAGAGGTGAGGAAGTAAAAAAACAGTGGGGGCCGGGACAGAGGGGTATCTCAGGCAGGGCAATAGAAAGCTTCCAGAACAGCACCCGGGGCCAGGACCATCCTGGCTGTCCTGCAGGCACCAAGTTGGCCTGCGTGCGGTCGCTGGTGTGGCTCCACGGCCCTTCCTCTAGGCTTTCAAGCCCTTGTACATATTCAGGTGTTTTACCTGGGAAGGGTGGGAACAGTTCAGCAGCAGCTGGCCTGAGGTTCAGCTCACCTTTACTCACAAATGCCTCAGCACGGTCCCCCAGCTTTGCAATGAGGACGCTCCTTGCATGGGGGGTGGGTTGCTGGCTGTATGGGAGGTGATTCCCCACCTCTGACCAATTTCAGAATTGTTTACCGCTGGAGCAAGTGCCCTGATAGGGTTTCCCTCTGTATAACTGGTGGGTTCAGGTTTTTTTTTTTCTTTTATGGTTCAAGTGAGATTTGACTCCTGTTTTATGTATTTATAGATATAAGCATTGAAATAATTCATTCCTATAAATACATCTGTGTAAAGGGAAGAACTTTTTTCTGTTTTATTTTAAAATTTTATTTTTTAAAATTTTGAAATTTAATTTTATTTATTTTTTTATACAGCCGGTTATTATTAGTTATGTATTTTATGCATATACATGTATACAGGTCAATCCCAATCTCCCAACTCATCCCACCACCACCACCCCATGGCTTCCCACACTTGGTGTCCATACGTTTGTTCTCTACCTCTGTGTCTCTATTTCTTCCCTGCAAACCAGTTCATCTGTACCATTTTTTAGGTTCCACCTATATGCATTAATATACAATATTTGTTTTCCTCTTTCTGACTTACTTCATTCTGTATGACAGTCTCTAGATCCATCGATGTCTCTACAAATGACCCAGTTTCATTCCTTTTTATGGCTGAGTAATATTCCATTTTATATATGTACCACATCTTTATCCATTCATCTGTCTGTGGGCATTTAGGTTGCTTGCATTACCTGGCTATTGTAAATAGTGCTGCAATGAACATTGTGGTGAATGTGCCTTTTTGATTTATGGTTTTCTCTGGGTATATGCCCAGAAGTGGGATTGCTGGATCAGATGGTAATTCTCTTTCTACTTTTTTTAAGGAAACTCCATACTGTTCTCCATAGTGTCTGTATCAATTTACATCCCCACCAATAGTGGAAGAGGGCTCCTTTTGTCCACACCCTCCCCAGAATTTGTTGTTTGTAGATTTTCTGATGATGCCAATTCTAACAGGTGTGAGGTGATACCTCATTGTAGTTTTGATTTGCATTTCCCTAATAATTAGTGCTGTTGAGCAGCTTTTCATGTGCGTCTTGGCCATCTCTGTGTCTTCTTTGAAGAAACGTCTCTTTAGATCTTCTGCCCATTTTTGTATTGGGTTGTTTGTTTTTTTAATATTAAGCTGCATGAGCTGTTTATAGATATTGGAGATTAAACCTTTGTCCATTGATTCGTTTGCAACGATTTTCGCCCATTCTGAGGGATGCCTTTTTCCATTCCCGTTTTTTTAACAAAAAAGGAAAGAAAGAAAAAGAAGCAGAACACTAATGTGCATAAAATATGCCTTTTGAAACGGTCGTTTTGAAATATGGACGTCCTTTGAATTTTTTGGTCGATATGTGACCCCAGGATTTGTTTTCAGGGCAGGTGTCATTTACAGGCCTGCAATGATTTTGAATATCAACTGACCATTAGCGCTGGGATTAAAGCTGCTGTTGCGTGAAATGGCCACAAGGTGGCAGCAGTTCTCCCTTACCAAATCTGGTTACTAGAGCAACAGAGCCTCAATGGAAGTCGTGTTCTAGATTGGAATTTAGAATGGAATGTGCCAGGAGAAAGCCCCTCAAGTTTGTCTCACTACTTCTTGTTCGTGTTTTTAATTTTTTTTTTATTTTCTATTACAGCAAGTTTGATTACAATGTTTGGCTTGTTGTAGGTTTGGAAGATGTGGTTCTTTTACACATATACAGATGTCTGTTCTTCCTGGGATCCTTTTCCCATGTACGCTAGGACAGAATGTTGAGTAGTCTTCTCTTGGTATTCCGTAGGTCTTTGGTGATTATATATGTCACCTGTGTTTGATTATGTCTGTTAACCCCGATATCGTAATGAAACCAATCCTCACACCTTTCCATTGGTGAACCATAAGTTTGTTTAATGAATCTGTGATTGCCCTTCTCCGTGGAAATATCTGCCCTGGTATCCATTTTTAGGTAATACCTATAAGTGATATGATACGATATGTGTCTTTCACTTTCTGACTTACTCCAAGTCACGTGATTACCTCTAGACTCAACTACGGGGCTGCAAATGGCATTGTGTCCTTTTTTTCCTTGGCTTCTATTCTGCCTTAGCGAGGTCCATTTTCAACAATGTGATTCCCTGATGGTTGTGGATTAGCTGACCTGGGCGGCCTTACCCTGCTGGCCGGCCCTCCCCAGGTGTGCCTGGTTGAGGTCAATATAGACAGCGCTCCAGGCAGCAATAGCCCCTGAAGTTGTGCCTGACTCCATATTCTCTGCCCCGTCAGCAGTCTCGGGGCTGTGCTGGTGGGAGGGAGTGAGGGGCCGAGGCTTTTTTGGTGGCCCGGTGTGAGTGGGGCTCTGCTGGCCTTTCTGCAGGAGTTGCCAGGCTGCCACCTGTAAAGAAGAGGATGTGTCACCCATACCTTCCGCTGGAATTTCTCTCCGGACAGAGGTGAGGAAGTAAAAAAGCAGTGGGGGCCGGGACAGGAGGGGTATCTCAGGCAGGGCAATAGAAAGCTTCCAGAACAGCGCCCGGGGCCAGGACCATCCTGGCTGGCCTGCAGGCACCAAGTTGGCCTGCGTGCTGTCGCTGGTGTGGCTCCACGGCCCTTCCTCTAGGCTTTCAAGCCCTTGTACATATTCAGGTGTTTTACCTGGGAAGGGTGGGAACAGTTCAGCAGCAGCTGGCCTGGGGCTCAGCTCACTTTTACTCACAGATGCCTCAGCATGGTCCCCCAGCTTTGCAATGAGGACGCTCCTTGCATGGGGGGTGGGTTTCTGGCTGTATGGGAGGTGATTCCCCACCTCTGACCAATTTCAGAATTGTTTACCGCTGGAGAAAGTGCCCTGACAGGGTTTCCCTCTGTATAACTGGTGGGTTCAGGTTCTTTTTTCTTTTATGGTTCAAGTTAGATTTGATTCCTCTTTTATGTATTTATAGATATAAGCATGGAAATAATTCATTCCTATAAATACATCTGTGTGAAGGGAAGAACTTTTTTCTGTTTTATTTTAAAAGTTTATTTTTTAAAATTTTGAAATTTAATTTTATTTATTTTTTTATACAGCCGGTTATTATTAGTTATATATTTTATGCATATACATGTATACAGGTCAATCCCAATCTCCCAACTCATCCCACCACCACCACCCCATGGCTTCCCACACTTGGTGTCCATACGTTTGTTCTCTACCTCTGTGTCTCTATTTCTTCCCTGCAATCCAGTTCCTCTGTACCATTTTTTAGGGTCCAAATATATGCATTAATATACAATATTTGTTTTCCTCTTTCTGACTTACTTCATTCTGTATGACAGTCTCTAGATCCATCGATGTCTCTACAAATGACCCAGTTTCATTCCTTTTTATGGCTGAGTAATATTCCATTTTATATATGTACCACATCTTTATCCATTCATCTGTCTGTGGGCATTTAGTTTGCTTGCATTACCTGGCTATTGTAAATAGTGCTGCAATGAACATTGTGGTGGATGTGCGTTTTTGATTTATGGTTTTCTCTGGGTATATGCCCAGAAGTGGGATTGCTGGATCAGATGGTAATTCTATTTCTAGTTTTTTTAAGGAAACTCCATACTGTTCTCCATAGTGACTGTATCAATTTACATCCCCACCAATAGTGGAAGAGGGCTCCTTTTGTCCACACCCTCCCCAGAATTTGTTGTTTGTAGATTTTCTGATGATGCCGATTCTAACAGGTGTGAGGTGATACCTCATTGTAGTTTTGATTTGCATTTCTCTAATAATTAGTGCTGTTGAGCAGCTTTTCATGTGCGTCTTGGCCATCTCTGTGTCTTCTTTGAAGAAACGTCTCTTTAGATCTTCTGCCCATTTTTGTATTGGGTTGTTTGTTTTTTTAATATTAAGCTGCATGAGCTGTTTATAGATATTGGAGATTAAACCTTTGTCCATTGATTCGTTTGCAACGATTTTCGCCCATTCTGAGGGATGCCTTTTTCCATTCCCGTTTTTTTAACAAAAAAGGAAAGAAAGAAAAAGAAGCAGAACACTAATGTGCGTAAAATATGCCATTTGAAATGGTGGTTTTGAAATATGGACGTCCTTTGAATTTTTTGGTCGATATGTGACCCCAGGATTTGTTTTCAGGGCAGGTGTCATTTATAGGCCTGCAATGATTTTGAATATCAACTGACCATTAGCGCTGGGATTAAAGCTGCTGTTGCGTGAAACGGCCACAAGGTGGCAGCAGTTCTCCCTTACCAAATCTGGTTACTAGAGCAACAGTGCCTCAATGGAAGTCGTGTTCTAGATTGGAATTTAGAATGTAATGTGCCAGGAGAAAGCCCCTCAAGTTTGTCTCACTACTTCTTGTTCGTGTTTTTAATTTTTTTTTTAATTTTCTATTACAGCAAGTTTGATTACAATGTTTGGCCTGTTGTAGGTGTGGAAGATGTGGTTCTGTTACACATATACAGATGTCTGTTCTTCCTGGGATCCTTTTCCCATGTACGTTAGGACAGAATGTTGAGTAGTCTTCTCTTGGTATTCCGTAGGTCTTTGGTGATTTTATATGTCACCTGTGTTTGATTATGTCTGTTAACCCCAATATTGTAATGAAACCAATCCTCACACCTTTCCATTGGTGAACCATAAGTTTGTTTAATGAATCTGTGATTGCCCTTCTCCGTGGAAATATCTGCCCTGGTATCCATTTTTAGGTAATACCTATAAGTGATATGATACGATATGTGTCTTTCACTTTCTGACTTACTCCAAGTCACATGATTACCTCTAGACTCAACTACGGGGCTGCAAATGGCATTGTGTCCTTTTTTTCCTTGGCTTCTATTCTGCCTTAGCGAGGTCCATTTTCAACAATGTGATTCCCTGAGGGTTGTGGATTAGCTGACCTGGGCGGCCTTACCCTGCCGGCAGGCCCTCCCCAGGTGTGCCTGGTTGAGGTCAATAGAAACAGCGCTCCAGGCAGCAATAGCCCCTGAAGTTGTGCCTGACTCCATATTCTCTGCCCCGTCAGCAGTCTCGGGGCTGTGCTGGTGGGAGGGAGTGAGGGGCCGAGGCTTTGTTGGTGGCCCGGTGTGAGTGGGGCTCTGCTGGCCTTTCTGCAGGAGTTGCAAGGCTGCCACCTGTAAAGAAGAGGATGTGTCACCCATACCTTCCGATGGAATTTCTCTCCGGAGAGAGGTGAGGAAGTAAAAAAACAGTGGGGGCCGGGACAGAGGGGTATCTCAGGCAGGGCAATAGAAAGCTTCCAGAACAGCGCCCGGGGCCAGGACCATCCTGGCTGTCCTGCAGGCACCAAGTTGGCCTGCGTGCGGTCGCTGGTGTGGCTCCACGGCCCTTCCTCTAGGCTTTCAAGCCCTTGTACATATTCAGGTGTTTTACCTGGGAAGGGTGGGAACAGTTCAGCAGCAGCTGGCCTGAGGTTCAGCTCACGTTTACTCACAAATGCCTCAGCACGGTCCCCCAGCTTTGCAATGAGGACGCTCCTTGCATGGGGGGTGGGTTGCTGGCTGTATGGGAGGTGATTCCCCACCTCTGACCAATTTCAGAATTGTTTACCGCTGGAGCAAGTGCCCTGATAGGGTTTCCCTCTGTATAACTGGTGGGTTCAGGTTTTTTTTTTCTTTTATGGTTCAAGTGAGATTTGATTCCTGTTTTATGTATTTATAGATATAAGCATTGAAATAATTCATTCCTATAAATACATCTGTGTAAAGGGAAGAACTTTTTTCTGTTTTATTTTAAAATTTTATTTTTTAAAATTTTGAAACTTAATTTTATTTATTTTTTTATACAGCCGGTTATTATTAGTTTTGTATTTTATGCATATACATGTATACAGGTCAATCCCAGTCTCCCAACTCTTCCCACCACCACCACCCCATGGCTTCCCACACTTGGTGTCCATACGTTTGTTCTCTACCTCTGTGTCTCTATTTCTTCCCTGCAAACCAGTTCATCTGTACCATTTTTTAGGTTCCACCTATATGCATTAATATACAATATTTGTTTTCCTCTTTCTGACTTACTTCATTCTGTATGACAGTCTCTAGATCCATCGATGTCTCTACAAATGACCCAGTTTCATTCCTTTTTATGGCTGAGTAATATTCCATTTTATATATGTACCACATCTTTATCCATTCATCTGTCTGTGGGCATTTAGCTTGCTTCCATTACCTGGCTATTGTAAATAGTGCTGCAATGATCATTGTGGTGAATGTGCCTTTTTGATTTATGGTTTTCTGTGGGTATGTGCCCAGAAGTGGGATTGCTGGATCAGATGGTAATTCTATTTCTAGTTTTTTTAAGGAAACTCCATACTGTTCTCCATAGTGACTGTATCAATTTACATCCCCACCAATAGTGGAAGAGGGCTCCTTTTGTCCACACCCTCCCCAGAATTTGTTGTTTGTAGATTTTCTGATGATGCCGATTTTAACAGGTGTGGGGTGATACCTCATTGTAGTTTTGATTTGCATTTCTCTAATAATTAGTGCTGTTGAGCAGGTTTTCATGTGCATCTTGGCCATCTCTGTGTCTTCTTTGAAGAAACGTCTCTTTAGATCTTCTGCCCATTTTTGTATTGGGTTGTTTGTTTTTTTAATAGTAAGCTGCATGAGCTGTTTATATATATATTGGAGATTAAACCTTTGTCCATTGATTCGTTTGCAACGATTTTCGCCCATTCTGAGGGATGCCTTTTCCATTCCCGTTTTTTGAACAAAAAAGGAAAGAAAGAAAAAGAAGCAGAACACTAATGTGCGTAAAATATGCCTTTTGAAACGGTCGTTTTGAAATATGGACGTCCTTTGAATTTTTTGGTCGATATGTGACCCCAGGATTTGTTTTCAGGGCAGGTGTCATTTACAGGCCTGCAATGATTTTGAATATCAACTGACCATTAGCGCTGGGATTAAAGCTGCTGTTGCGTGAAACGGCCACAAGGTGGCAGCAGTTCTCCCTTACCAAATCTGGTTACTAGAGCAACAGAGCCTCAATGGAAGTCGTGTTCTAGATTGGAATTTAGAATGGAATGTGCCAGGAGAAAGCCCCTCAAGTTTGTCTCACTACTTGTTGTTCGTGTTTTTAATTTTCTTTTTATTTTCTATTACAGCAAGTTTGATTACAATGTTTGGCTTGTTGTAGGTGTGGAAGATGTGGTTCTTTTACACATATACAGATGTCTGTTCTTCCTGGGATCCTTTTCCCATGTACGTTAGGACAGAATGTTGAGTAGTCTTCTCTTGGTATTCCGTAGGTCTTTGGTGATTATATATGTCACCTGTGTTTGATTATGTCTGTTAACCCCGATATCGTAATGAAACCAATCCTCACAGCTTTCCATTGGTGAACCATAAGTTTGTTTAATGAATCTGTGATTGCCCTTCTCCGTGGAAATATCTGCCCTGGTATCCATTTTTAGGTAACACCTATAAGTGATATGATACGATATGTGTCTTTCACTTTCTGACTTACTCCAAGTCACGTGATTACCTCTAGACTCATCTACGGGGCTACAAATGGCATTGTGTCCTTTTTTTTCCTTGGCTTCTATTCTGCCTTAGCGAAGTCCATTTTCAACAATGTGATTCCCTGAGGGTTGTGGATTAGCTGACCTGGGCAGCCTTACCCCGCCGGCCGGCCCTCCCCAGGTGTGCCTGGTTGAGGTCAATAGAAACAGCTCTCCAGGCAGCAATAGCCCCTGAAGTTGTGCCTGACTCCATATTCTCTGCCCCGTCAGCAGTCTCGGGACTGTGCTGGTGGGAGGGAGTGAGGGGCCAAGGCTTTGTTGGTGGCCCGGTGTGAGTGGGGCTCTGCTGGCCTTTCTGCAGGAGTTGCCAGGCTGCCACCTGTAAAGAAGAGGATGTGTCACCCATACCTTCCGATGGAATTTCTCTCCGGACAGAGGTGAGGAAGGAAAAAAGCAGTGGGGGCCGGGACAGGACGGGTATCTCAGGCAGGGCAATAGAAAGCTTCCAGAAGACTGCCCGGGGCCAGGACCATCCTGGCTGGCCTGCAGGCACCAAGTTGGCCTGTGTGCTGTCGCTGTTGTGGCTCCACGGCCCTTCCTCTAGGCTTTCAAGCCCTTGTACATATTCAGGTGTTTTACCTGGGAAGGGTGGGAACAGTTCAGCAGCAGCTGGCCTGGGGCTCAGCTCACGTTTACTCACAGATGCCTCAGCAATGTCCCCCAGCTTTGCAATGAGGACGCTCCTTGCATGGGGGGTGGGTTGCTGGCTGTATGGGAGGAGATTCCCCACCTCTGACCAATTTCAGAATTGTTTTCCACTGGAGCAAGTGCCCTGATAGGGTTTCCCTCTGTATAACTGGTGGGTTCAGGTTTTTTTTTTCTTTTATGGTTCAAGTTAGATTTTATTCCTCTTTTATGTATTTATAGATATAAGCATGGAAATAATTCATTCCTATAAATACATCTGTGTGAAGGGAAGAACTTTTTTCTGTTTTATTTTAAAATTTTATTTTTTAAAATTTTGAAATTTAATTTTATTTATTTTATTATACAGCAGGTTATTATTAGTTATGTATTTTATGCATATACATGTATACAGGTCAATCCCAATCTCCCAACTCATCCCACCACCACCACCCCATGGCTTCCCACACTTGGTGTCCATACGTTTGTTCTCTACCTCTGTGTCTCTATTTCTTCCCTGCAAACCAGTTCCTCTGTACCATTTTTTTAGGTTCCACATATATGCATTAATATACAATATTTGTTTTCCTCTTTCTGACTTACTTCATTCTGTATGACAGTCTCTAGATCCATCGATGTCTCTACAAATGACCCAGTTTCTTTCCTTTTTATGGCTGAGTAATATTCCATTTTATATATGTACCACATCTTTATCCATTCATCTGTCTCTGGGCATTTAGGTTGCTTGCATTACCTGGTTATTGTAAATAGAGCTGCAATGAACATTGTGGTGAATGTGCCTTTTTGACTTATGGTTTTCTCTGGGTATATGCCCAGAAGTGGGATTGCTGGATCAGATGGTAATTCTATTTCTAGTATTTTTATGGAAACTCCATACTGTTCTCCATAGTGACTGTATCAATTTACATCCCCACCAATAGTGGAAGAGGGCTCCTTTTGTCCACACCCTCCCCAGAATTTGTTGTTTGTAGATTTTCTGATGATGCCGATTCTAACAGGTGTGAGGTGATACCTCATTGTAGTTTTGATTTGCATTTCTCTAATAATTAGTGCTGTTGAGCAGCTCTTCATGTGCATCTTGGCCATCTCTGTGTCTTCTTTGAAGAAACGTCTCTTTAGATCTTCTGCCCATTTTTGTATTGTGTTGTTTGTTTTTTTAATATTAAGCTGCATGAGCTGTTTATATATATATTGGAGATTAAACCTTTGTCCATTGATTCATTTGCAACGATTTTCGCCCATTCTGAGGGATGCCTTTTTCCATTCCATTTTTTTGAACAAAAAAGGAAAGAAAGAAAAAGAAGCAGAACACTAATGTGCGTAAAATGTGCCTTTTGAAACGGTCGTTTTGAAATATGGACGTCCTTTGAATTTTTTGGTCGATATGTGACCCCAGGATTTGTTTTCAGGGCAGGTGTCATTTACAGGCCTGCAATGATTTTGAATATCAACTGACCATTAGCGCTGGGATTAAAGCTGCTGTTGCGTGAAACGGCCACAAGGTGGCAGCAGTTCTCCCTTACCAAATCTGGTTACTAGAGCAATAGAGCCTCAATGGAAGTCGTGTTCTAGATTGGAATTTAGAATGGAATGTGCCAGGAGAAAGCCCCTCAAGTTTGTCTCACTACTTCTTGTTCGTGTTTTTAATTTTCTTTTTATTTTCTATTACAGCAAGTTTGATTACAATGTTTGGCTTGTTGTAGGTGTGGAAGATGTGGTTCTTTTACACATATACAGATGTCTGTTCTTCCTGGGATCCTTTTCCCATGTACGTTAGGACAGAATGTTGAGTAGTCTTCTCTTGGTATTCCGTAGGTGTTTGGTGATTATATATGTCACCTGTGTTTGATTATGTCTGTTAACCCCGATATCGTAATGAAACCAATCCTCACAGCTTTCCATTGGTGAACCATAAGTTTGTTTAATGAATCTGTGATTGCCCTTCTCCGTGGAAATATCTGCCCTGGTATCCATTTTTAGGTAACACCTATAAGTGATATGATACGATATGTGTCTTTCACTTTCTGACTTACTCCAAGTCACATGATTACCTCTAGACTCATCTACGGGGCTACAAATGGCATTGTGTCCTTTTTTTTCCTTGGCTCCTATTCTGCCTTAGCGAGGTTCATTTTCAACAATGTGATTCCCTGAGGGTTGTGGATTAGCTGACCTGGGCAGCCTTACACTGCCGGCCGGCCCTCCCCAGGTGTGCCTGGTTGAGGTCAATATAAACAGCTCTCCAGGCAGCAATAGCCCCTGAAGTTGTGCCTGACTCCATATTCTCTGCCCCGTCAGCAGTCTCGGGGCTGTGCTGGTGGGAGGGAGTGAGGGGCCGAGGCTTTGTTGGTGGCCCGGTGTGAGTGGGGCTCTGCTGGCCTTTCTGCAGGAGTTGCAAGGCTGCCACCTGTAAAGAAGAGGATGTGTCACCCATACCTTCCGATGGAATTTCTCTCCGGAGAGAGGTGAGGAAGTAAAAAAACAGTGGGGGCCGGGACAGAGGGGTATCTCAGGCAGGGCAATAGAAAGCTTCCAGAACAGCACCCGGGGCCAGGACCATCCTGGCTGTCCTGCAGGCACCAAGTTGGCCTGCGTGCGGTCGCTGGTGTGGCTCCACGGCCCTTCCTCTAGGCTTTCAAGCCCTTGTACATATTCAGGTGTTTTACCTGGGAAGGGTGGGAACAGTTCAGCAGCAGCTGGCCTGAGGTTCAGCTCACCTTTACTCACAGATGCCTCAGCATGGTCCCCCAGCTTTGCAATGAGGACGCTCCTTGCATGGGGGGTGGGTTTCTGGCTGTATGGGAGGTGATTCCCCACCTCTGACCAATTTCAGAATTGTTTACCGCTGGAGAAAGTGCCCTGACAGGGTTTCCCTCTGTATAACTGGTGGGTTCAGGTTCTTTTTTCTTTTATGGTTCAAGTTAGATTTGATTCCTCTTTTATGTATTTATAGATATAAGCATGGAAATAATTCATTCCTATAAATACATCTGTGTGAAGGGAAGAACTTTTTTCTGTTTTATTTTAAAAGTTTATTTTTTAAAATTTTGAAATTTAATTTTATTTATTTTTTTATACAGCCGGTTATTATTAGTTATATATTTTATGCATATACATGTATACAGGTCAATCCCAATCTCCCAACTCATCCCACCACCACCACCCCATGGCTTCCCACACTTGGTGTCCATACGTTTGTTCTCTACCTCTGTGTCTCTATTTCTTCCCTGCAAACCAGTTCATCTGTACCATTTTTTAGGTTCCACCTATATGCATTAATATACAATATTTGTTTTCCTCTTTCTGACTTACTTCATTCTGTATGACAGTCTCTAGATCCATCGATGTCTCTACAAATGACCCAGTTTCATTCCTTTTTATGGCTGAGTAATATTCCATTTTATATATGTACCACATCTTTATCCATTCATCTGTCTGTGGGCATTTAGTTTGCTTGCATTACCTGGCTATTGTAAATAGTGCTGCAATGAACATTGTGGTGGATGTGCGTTTTTGATTTATGGTTTTCTCTGGGTATATGCCCAGAAGTGGGATTGCTGGATCAGATGGTAATTCTATTTCTAGTTTTTTTAAGGAAACTCCATACTGTTCTCCATAGTGACTGTATCAATTTACATCCCCACCAATAGTGGAAGAGGGCTCCTTTTGTCCACACCCTCCCCAGAATTTGTTGTTTGTAGATTTTCTGATGATGCCGATTCTAACAGGTGTGAGGTGATACCTCATTGTAGTTTTGATTTGCATTTCTCTAATAATTAGTGCTGTTGAGCAGCTTTTCATGTGCGTCTTGGCCATCTCTGTGTCTTCTTTGAAGAAACGTCTCTTTAGATCTTCTGCCCATTTTTGTATTGGGTTGTTTGTTTTTTTAATATTAAGCTGCATGAGCTGTTTATAGATATTGGAGATTAAACCTTTGTCCATTGATTCGTTTGCAACGATTTTCGCCCATTCTGAGGGATGCCTTTTTCCATTCCCGTTTTTTTAACAAAAAAGGAAAGAAAGAAAAAGAAGCAGAACACTAATGTGCGTAAAATATGCCATTTGAAATGGTGGTTTTGAAATATGGACGTCCTTTGAATTTTTTGGTCGATATGTGACCCCAGGATTTGTTTTCAGGGCAGGTGTCATTTATAGGCCTGCAATGATTTTGAATATCAACTGACCATTAGCGCTGGGATTAAAGCTGCTGTTGCGTGAAACGGCCACAAGGTGGCAGCAGTTCTCCCTTACCAAATCTGGTTACTAGAGCAACAGAGCCTCAATGGAAGTCGTGTTCTAGATTGGAATTTAGAATGGAATGTGCCAGGAGAAAGCCCCTCAAGTTTGTCTCACTACTTCTTGTTCGTGTTTTTAATTTTTTTTTAATTTTCTATTACAGCAAGTTTGATTACAATGTTTGGCCTGTTGTAGGTGTGGAAGATGTGGTTCTGTTACACATATACAGATGTCTGTTCTTCCTGGGATCCTTTTCCCATGTACGTTAGGACAGAATGTTGAGTAGTCTTCTCTTGGTATTCCGTAGGTCTTTGGTGATTTTATATGTCACCTGTGTTTGATTATGTCTGTTAACCCCAATATTGTAATGAAACCAATCCTCACACCTTTCCATTGGTGAACCATAAGTTTGTTTAATGAATCTGTGATTGCCCTTCTCCGTGGAAATATCTGCCCTGGTATCCATTTTTAGGTAATACCTATAAGTGATATGATACGATATGTGTCTTTCACTTTCTGACTTACTCCAAGTCACGTGATTACCTCTAGACTCAACTACGGGGCTGCAAATGGCATTGTGTCCTTTTTTTCCTTGGCTTCTATTCTGCCTTAGCGAGGTCCATTTTCAACAATGTGATTCCCTGAGGGTTGTGGATTAGCTGACCTGGGCAGCCTTACCCTGCCGGCAGGCCCTCCCCAGGTGTGCCTGGTTGAGGTCAATAGAAACAGCGCTCCAGGCAGCAATAGCCCCTGAAGTTGTGCCTGACTCCATATTCTCTGCCCCGTCAGCAGTCTCGGGGCTGTGCTGGTGGGAGGGAGTGAGGGGCCGAGGCTTTGTTGGTGGCCCGGTGTGAGTGGGGCTCTGCTGGCCTTTCTGCAGGAGTTGCAAGGCTGCCACCTGTAAAGAAGAGGATGTGTCACCCATACCTTCCGATGGAATTTCTCTCCGGAGAGAGGTGAGGAAGTAAAAAAACAGTGGGGGCCGGGACAGAGGGGTATCTCAGGCAGGGCAATAGAAAGCTTCCAGAACAGCGCCCGGGGCCAGGACCATCCTGGCTGTCCTGCAGGCACCAAGTTGGCCTGCGTGCGGTCGCTGGTGTGGCTCCACGGCCCTTCCTCTAGGCTTTCAAGCCCTTGTACATATTCAGGTGTTTTACCTGGGAAGGGTGGGAACAGTTCAGCAGCAGCTGGCCTGAGGTTCAGCTCACGTTTACTCACAAATGCCTCAGCACGGTCCCCCAGCTTTGCAATGAGGACGCTCCTTGCATGGGGGGTGGGTTGCTGGCTGTATGGGAGGTGATTCCCCACCTCTGACCAATTTCAGAATTGTTTACCGCTGGAGCAAGTGCCCTGATAGGGTTTCCCTCTGTATAACTGGTGGGTTCAGGTTTTTTTTTTCTTTTATGGTTCAAGTGAGATTTGATTCCTGTTTTATGTATTTATAGATATAAGCATTGAAATAATTCATTCCTATAAATACATCTGTGTAAAGGGAAGAACTTTTTTCTGTTTTATTTTAAAATTTTATTTTTTAAAATTTTGAAACTTAATTTTATTTATTTTTTTATACAGCCGGTTATTATTAGTTTTGTATTTTATGCATATACATGTATACAGGTCAATCCCAGTCTCCCAACTCTTCCCACCACCACCACCCCATGGCTTCCCACACTTGGTGTCCATACGTTTGTTCTCTACCTCTGTGTCTCTATTTCTTCCCTGCAAACCAGTTCATCTGTACCATTTTTTAGGTTCCACCTATATGCATTAATATACAATATTTGTTTTCCTCTTTCTGACTTACTTCATTCTGTATGACAGTCTCTAGATCCATCGATGTCTCTACAAATGACCCAGTTTCATTCCTTTTTATGGCTGAGTAATATTCCATTTTATATATGTACCACATCTTTATCCATTCATCTGTCTGTGGGCATTTAGCTTGCTTCCATTACCTGGCTATTGTAAATAGTGCTGCAATGATCATTGTGGTGAATGTGCCTTTTTGATTTATGGTTTTCTGTGGGTATGTGCCCAGAAGTGGGATTGCTGGATCAGATGGTAATTCTATTTCTAGTTTTTTTAAGGAAACTCCATACTGTTCTCCATAGTGACTGTATCAATTTACATCCCCACCAATAGTGGAAGAGGGCTCCTTTTGTCCACACCCTCCCCAGAATTTGTTGTTTGTAGATTTTCTGATGATGCCGATTTTAACAGGTGTGGGGTGATACCTCATTGTAGTTTTGATTTGCATTTCTCTAATAATTAGTGCTGTTGAGCAGGTTTTCATGTGCATCTTGGCCATCTCTGTGTCTTCTTTGAAGAAACGTCTCTTTAGATCTTCTGCCCATTTTTGTATTGGGTTGTTTGTTTTTTTAATAGTAAGCTGCATGAGCTGTTTATATATATATTGGAGATTAAACCTTTGTCCATTGATTCGTTTGCAACGATTTTCGCCCATTCTGAGGGATGCCTTTTCCATTCCCGTTTTTTGAACAAAAAAGGAAAGAAAGAAAAAGAAGCAGAACACTAATGTGCGTAAAATATGCCTTTTGAAACGGTCGTTTTGAAATATGGACGTCCTTTGAATTTTTTGGTCGATATGTGACCCCAGGATTTGTTTTCAGGGCAGGTGTCATTTACAGGCCTGCAATGATTTTGAATATCAACTGACCATTAGCGCTGGGATTAAAGCTGCTGTTGCGTGAAACGGCCACAAGGTGGCAGCAGTTCTCCCTTACCAAATCTGGTTACTAGAGCAACAGAGCCTCAATGGAAGTCGTGTTCTAGATTGGAATTTAGAATGGAATGTGCCAGGAGAAAGCCCCTCAAGTTTGTCTCACTACTTGTTGTTCGTGTTTTTAATTTTCTTTTTATTTTCTATTACAGCAAGTTTGATTACAATGTTTGGCTTGTTGTAGGTGTGGAAGATGTGGTTCTTTTACACATATACAGATGTCTGTTCTTCCTGGGATCCTTTTCCCATGTACGTTAGGACAGAATGTTGAGTAGTCTTCTCTTGGTATTCCGTAGGTCTTTGGTGATTATATATGTCACCTGTGTTTGATTATGTCTGTTAACCCCGATATCGTAATGAAACCAATCCTCACAGCTTTCCATTGGTGAACCATAAGTTTGTTTAATGAATCTGTGATTGCCCTTCTCCGTGGAAATATCTGCCCTGGTATCCATTTTTAGGTAACACCTATAAGTGATATGATACGATATGTGTCTTTCACTTTCTGACTTACTCCAAGTCACGTGATTACCTCTAGACTCATCTACGGGGCTACAAATGGCATTGTGTCCTTTTTTTTCCTTGGCTTCTATTCTGCCTTAGCGAAGTCCATTTTCAACAATGTGATTCCCTGAGGGTTGTGGATTAGCTGACCTGGGCAGCCTTACCCCGCCGGCCGGCCCTCCCCAGGTGTGCCTGGTTGAGGTCAATAGAAACAGCTCTCCAGGCAGCAATAGCCCCTGAAGTTGTGCCTGACTCCATATTCTCTGCCCCGTCAGCAGTCTCGGGACTGTGCTGGTGGGAGGGAGTGAGGGGCCAAGGCTTTGTTGGTGGCCCGGTGTGAGTGGGGCTCTGCTGGCCTTTCTGCAGGAGTTGCCAGGCTGCCACCTGTAAAGAAGAGGATGTGTCACCCATACCTTCCGATGGAATTTCTCTCCGGACAGAGGTGAGGAAGGAAAAAAGCAGTGGGGGCCGGGACAGGACGGGTATCTCAGGCAGGGCAATAGAAAGCTTCCAGAAGACTGCCCGGGGCCAGGACCATCCTGGCTGGCCTGCAGGCACCAAGTTGGCCTGTGTGCTGTCGCTGTTGTGGCTCCACGGCCCTTCCTCTAGGCTTTCAAGCCCTTGTACATATTCAGGTGTTTTACCTGGGAAGGGTGGGAACAGTTCAGCAGCAGCTGGCCTGGGGCTCAGCTCACGTTTACTCACAGATGCCTCAGCAATGTCCCCCAGCTTTGCAATGAGGACGCTCCTTGCATGGGGGGTGGGTTGCTGGCTGTATGGGAGGAGATTCCCCACCTCTGACCAATTTCAGAATTGTTTTCCACTGGAGCAAGTGCCCTGATAGGGTTTCCCTCTGTATAACTGGTGGGTTCAGGTTTTTTTTTTCTTTTATGGTTCAAGTTAGATTTTATTCCTCTTTTATGTATTTATAGATATAAGCATGGAAATAATTCATTCCTATAAATACATCTGTGTGAAGGGAAGAACTTTTTTCTGTTTTATTTTAAAATTTTATTTTTTAAAATTTTGAAATTTAATTTTATTTATTTTATTATACAGCAGGTTATTATTAGTTATGTATTTTATGCATATACATGTATACAGGTCAATCCCAATCTCCCAACTCATCCCACCACCACCACCCCATGGCTTCCCACACTTGGTGTCCATACGTTTGTTCTCTACCTCTGTGTCTCTATTTCTTCCCTGCAAACCAGTTCCTCTGTACCATTTTTTTAGGTTCCACATATATGCATTAATATACAATATTTGTTTTCCTCTTTCTGACTTACTTCATTCTGTATGACAGTCTCTAGATCCATCGATGTCTCTACAAATGACCCAGTTTCTTTCCTTTTTATGGCTGAGTAATATTCCATTTTATATATGTACCACATCTTTATCCATTCATCTGTCTCTGGGCATTTAGGTTGCTTGCATTACCTGGTTATTGTAAATAGAGCTGCAATGAACATTGTGGTGAATGTGCCTTTTTGACTTATGGTTTTCTCTGGGTATATGCCCAGAAGTGGGATTGCTGGATCAGATGGTAATTCTATTTCTAGTATTTTTATGGAAACTCCATACTGTTCTCCATAGTGACTGTATCAATTTACATCCCCACCAATAGTGGAAGAGGGCTCCTTTTGTCCACACCCTCCCCAGAATTTGTTGTTTGTAGATTTTCTGATGATGCCGATTCTAACAGGTGTGAGGTGATACCTCATTGTAGTTTTGATTTGCATTTCTCTAATAATTAGTGCTGTTGAGCAGCTCTTCATGTGCATCTTGGCCATCTCTGTGTCTTCTTTGAAGAAACGTCTCTTTAGATCTTCTGCCCATTTTTGTATTGTGTTGTTTGTTTTTTTAATATTAAGCTGCATGAGCTGTTTATATATATATTGGAGATTAAACCTTTGTCCATTGATTCATTTGCAACGATTTTCGCCCATTCTGAGGGATGCCTTTTTCCATTCCATTTTTTTGAACAAAAAAGGAAAGAAAGAAAAAGAAGCAGAACACTAATGTGCGTAAAATGTGCCTTTTGAAACGGTCGTTTTGAAATATGGACGTCCTTTGAATTTTTTGGTCGATATGTGACCCCAGGATTTGTTTTCAGGGCAGGTGTCATTTACAGGCCTGCAATGATTTTGAATATCAACTGACCATTAGCGCTGGGATTAAAGCTGCTGTTGCGTGAAACGGCCACAAGGTGGCAGCAGTTCTCCCTTACCAAATCTGGTTACTAGAGCAATAGAGCCTCAATGGAAGTCGTGTTCTAGATTGGAATTTAGAATGGAATGTGCCAGGAGAAAGCCCCTCAAGTTTGTCTCACTACTTCTTGTTCGTGTTTTTAATTTTCTTTTTATTTTCTATTACAGCAAGTTTGATTACAATGTTTGGCTTGTTGTAGGTGTGGAAGATGTGGTTCTTTTACACATATACAGATGTCTGTTCTTCCTGGGATCCTTTTCCCATGTACGTTAGGACAGAATGTTGAGTAGTCTTCTCTTGGTATTCCGTAGGTGTTTGGTGATTATATATGTCACCTGTGTTTGATTATGTCTGTTAACCCCGATATCGTAATGAAACCAATCCTCACAGCTTTCCATTGGTGAACCATAAGTTTGTTTAATGAATCTGTGATTGCCCTTCTCCGTGGAAATATCTGCCCTGGTATCCATTTTTAGGTAACACCTATAAGTGATATGATACGATATGTGTCTTTCACTTTCTGACTTACTCCAAGTCACATGATTACCTCTAGACTCATCTACGGGGCTACAAATGGCATTGTGTCCTTTTTTTTCCTTGGCTCCTATTCTGCCTTAGCGAGGTTCATTTTCAACAATGTGATTCCCTGAGGGTTGTGGATTAGCTGACCTGGGCAGCCTTACACTGCCGGCCGGCCCTCCCCAGGTGTGCCTGGTTGAGGTCAATATAAACAGCTCTCCAGGCAGCAATAGCCCCTGAAGTTGTGCCTGACTCCATATTCTCTGCCCCGTCAGCAGTCTCGGGGCTGTGCTGGTGGGAGGGAGTGAGGGGCCGAGGCTTTGTTGGTGGCCCGGTGTGAGTGGGGCTCTGCTGGCCTTTCTGCAGGAGTTGCAAGGCTGCCACCTGTAAAGAAGAGGATGTGTCACCCATACCTTCCGATGGAATTTCTCTCCGGAGAGAGGTGAGGAAGTAAAAAAACAGTGGGGGCCGGGACAGAGGGGTATCTCAGGCAGGGCAATAGAAAGCTTCCAGAACAGCACCCGGGGCCAGGACCATCCTGGCTGTCCTGCAGGCACCAAGTTGGCCTGCGTGCGGTCGCTGGTGTGGCTCCACGGCCCTTCCTCTAGGCTTTCAAGCCCTTGTACATATTCAGGTGTTTTACCTGGGAAGGGTGGGAACAGTTCAGCAGCAGCTGGCCTGAGGTTCAGCTCACCTTTACTCACAGATGCCTCAGCATGGTCCCCCAGCTTTGCAATGAGGACGCTCCTTGCATGGGGGGTGGGTTTCTGGCTGTATGGGAGGTGATTCCCCACCTCTGACCAATTTCAGAATTGTTTACCGCTGGAGAAAGTGCCCTGACAGGGTTTCCCTCTGTATAACTGGTGGGTTCAGGTTCTTTTTTCTTTTATGGTTCAAGTTAGATTTGATTCCTCTTTTATGTATTTATAGATATAAGCATGGAAATAATTCATTCCTATAAATACATCTGTGTGAAGGGAAGAACTTTTTTCTGTTTTATTTTAAAAGTTTATTTTTTAAAATTTTGAAATTTAATTTTATTTATTTTTTTATACAGCCGGTTATTATTAGTTATATATTTTATGCATATACATGTATACAGGTCAATCCCAATCTCCCAACTCATCCCACCACCACCACCCCATGGCTTCCCACACTTGGTGTCCATACGTTTGTTCTCTACCTCTGTGTCTCTATTTCTTCCCTGCAAACCAGTTCATCTGTACCATTTTTTAGGTTCCACCTATATGCATTAATATACAATATTTGTTTTCCTCTTTCTGACTTACTTCATTCTGTATGACAGTCTCTAGATCCATCGATGTCTCTACAAATGACCCAGTTTCATTCCTTTTTATGGCTGAGTAATATTCCATTTTATATATGTACCACATCTTTATCCATTCATCTGTCTGTGGGCATTTAGTTTGCTTGCATTACCTGGCTATTGTAAATAGTGCTGCAATGAACATTGTGGTGGATGTGCGTTTTTGATTTATGGTTTTCTCTGGGTATATGCCCAGAAGTGGGATTGCTGGATCAGATGGTAATTCTATTTCTAGTTTTTTTAAGGAAACTCCATACTGTTCTCCATAGTGACTGTATCAATTTACATCCCCACCAATAGTGGAAGAGGGCTCCTTTTGTCCACACCCTCCCCAGAATTTGTTGTTTGTAGATTTTCTGATGATGCCGATTCTAACAGGTGTGAGGTGATACCTCATTGTAGTTTTGATTTGCATTTCTCTAATAATTAGTGCTGTTGAGCAGCTTTTCATGTGCGTCTTGGCCATCTCTGTGTCTTCTTTGAAGAAACGTCTCTTTAGATCTTCTGCCCATTTTTGTATTGGGTTGTTTGTTTTTTTAATATTAAGCTGCATGAGCTGTTTATAGATATTGGAGATTAAACCTTTGTCCATTGATTCGTTTGCAACGATTTTCGCCCATTCTGAGGGATGCCTTTTTCCATTCCCGTTTTTTTAACAAAAAAGGAAAGAAAGAAAAAGAAGCAGAACACTAATGTGCGTAAAATATGCCATTTGAAATGGTGGTTTTGAAATATGGACGTCCTTTGAATTTTTTGGTCGATATGTGACCCCAGGATTTGTTTTCAGGGCAGGTGTCATTTATAGGCCTGCAATGATTTTGAATATCAACTGACCATTAGCGCTGGGATTAAAGCTGCTGTTGCGTGAAACGGCCACAAGGTGGCAGCAGTTCTCCCTTACCAAATCTGGTTACTAGAGCAACAGAGCCTCAATGGAAGTCGTGTTCTAGATTGGAATTTAGAATGGAATGTGCCAGGAGAAAGCCCCTCAAGTTTGTCTCACTACTTCTTGTTCGTGTTTTTAATTTTTTTTTAATTTTCTATTACAGCAAGTTTGATTACAATGTTTGGCCTGTTGTAGGTGTGGAAGATGTGGTTCTGTTACACATATACAGATGTCTGTTCTTCCTGGGATCCTTTTCCCATGTACGTTAGGACAGAATGTTGAGTAGTCTTCTCTTGGTATTCCGTAGGTCTTTGGTGATTTTATATGTCACCTGTGTTTGATTATGTCTGTTAACCCCAATATTGTAATGAAACCAATCCTCACACCTTTCCATTGGTGAACCATAAGTTTGTTTAATGAATCTGTGATTGCCCTTCTCCGTGGAAATATCTGCCCTGGTATCCATTTTTAGGTAATACCTATAAGTGATATGATACGATATGTGTCTTTCACTTTCTGACTTACTCCAAGTCACGTGATTACCTCTAGACTCAACTACGGGGCTGCAAATGGCATTGTGTCCTTTTTTTCCTTGGCTTCTATTCTGCCTTAGCGAGGTCCATTTTCAACAATGTGATTCCCTGAGGGTTGTGGATTAGCTGACCTGGGCAGCCTTACCCTGCCGGCAGGCCCTCCCCAGGTGTGCCTGGTTGAGGTCAATAGAAACAGCGCTCCAGGCAGCAATAGCCCCTGAAGTTGTGCCTGACTCCATATTCTCTGCCCCGTCAGCAGTCTCGGGGCTGTGCTGGTGGGAGGGAGTGAGGGGCCGAGGCTTTGTTGGTGGCCCGGTGTGAGTGGGGCTCTGCTGGCCTTTCTGCAGGAGTTGCAAGGCTGCCACCTGTAAAGAAGAGGATGTGTCACCCATACCTTCCGATGGAATTTCTCTCCGGAGAGAGGTGAGGAAGTAAAAAAACAGTGGGGGCCGGGACAGAGGGGTATCTCAGGCAGGGCAATAGAAAGCTTCCAGAACAGCGCCCGGGGCCAGGACCATCCTGGCTGTCCTGCAGGCACCAAGTTGGCCTGCGTGCGGTCGCTGGTGTGGCTCCACGGCCCTTCCTCTAGGCTTTCAAGCCCTTGTACATATTCAGGTGTTTTACCTGGGAAGGGTGGGAACAGTTCAGCAGCAGCTGGCCTGAGGTTCAGCTCACCTTTACTCACAAATGCCTCAGCACGGTCCCCCAGCTTTGCAATGAGGACGCTCCTTGCATGGGGGGTGGGTTGCTGGCTGTATGGGAGGTGATTCCCCACCTCTGACCAATTTCAGAATTGTTTACCGCTGGAGCAAGTGCCCTGATAGGGTTTCCCTCTGTATAACTGGTGGGTTCAGGTTTTTTTTTTTCTTTTATGGTTCAAGTGAGATTTGATTCCTGTTTTATGTATTTATAGATATAAGCATTGAAATAATTCATTCCTATAAATACATCTGTGTAAAGGGAAGAACTTTTTTCTGTTTTATTTTAAAAGTTTATTTTTTAAAATTTTGAAATTTAATTTTATTTATTTTTTTATACAGCCGGTTATTATTAGTTATGTATTTTATGCATATACATGTATACAGGTCAATCCCAATCTCCCAACTCATCCCACCACCACCACCCCATGGCTTCCCACACTTGGTGTCCATACGTTTGTTCTCTACCTCTGTGTCTCTATTTCTTCCCTGCAAACCAGTTCATCTGTACCATTTTTTAGGTTCCACTTATATGCATTAATATACAATATTTGTTTTCCTCTTTCTGACTTACTTCATTCTGTATGACAGTCTCTAGATCCATCGATGTCTCTACAAATGACCCAGTTTCATTCCTTTTTATGGCTGAGTAATATTCCATTTTATATATGTACCACATCTTTATCCATTCATCTGTCTGTGGGCATTTAGGTTGCTTGCATTACCTGGCTATTGTAAATAGTGCTGCAATGAACATTGTGGTGAATGTGCCTTTTTGATTTATGGTTTTCTCTGGGTATATGCCCAGAAGTGGGATTGCTGGATCAGATGGTAATTCTTTTTCTAGTTTTTTTAAGGAAACTCCATACTGTTCTCCATAGTGTCTGTATCAATTTACATCCCCACCAATAGTGGAAGAGGGCTCCTTTTGTCCACACCCTCCCCAGAATTTGTTGTTTGTAGATTTTCTGATGATGCCAATTCTAACAGGTGTGAGGTGATACCTCATTGTAGTTTTGATTTGCATTTCCCTAATAATTAGTGCTGTTGAGCAGCTTTTCATGTGCGTCTTGGCCATCTCTGTGTCTTCTTTGAAGAAACGTCTCTTTAGATCTTCTGCCCATTTTTGTATTGGGTTGTTTGTTTTTTTAATATTAAGCTGCATGAGCTGTTTATAGATATTGGAGATTAAACCTTTGTCCATTGATTCGTTTGCAACGATTTTCGCCCATTCTGAGGGATGCCTTTTTCCATTCCCGTTTTTTTAACAAAAAAGGAAAGAAAGAAAAAGAAGCAGAACACTAATGTAAATAAAATATGCCTTTTGAAACGGTCGTTTTGAAATATGGACGTCCTTTGAATTTTTTGGTCGATATGTGACCCCAGGATTTGTTTTCAGGGCAGGTGTCATTTACAGGCCTGCAATGATTTTGAATATCAACTGACCATTAGCGCTGGGATTAAAGCTGCTGTTGCGTGAAACGGCCACAAGGTGGCAGCAGTTCTCCCTTACCAAATCTGGTTACTAGAGCAACAGAGCCTCAATGGAAGTCGTGTTCTAGATTGGAATTTAGAATGGAATGTGCCAGGAGAAAGCCCCTCAAGTTTGTCTCACTACTTGTTGTTCGTGTTTTTAATTTTTTTTTTATTTTCTATTACAGCAAGTTTGATTACAATGTTTGGCTTGTTGTAGGTTTGGAAGATGTGGTTCTTTTACACATATACAGATGTCTGTTCTTCCTGGGATCCTTTTCCCATGTACGCTAGGACAGAATGTTGAGTAGTCTTCTCTTGGTATTCCGTAGGTCTTTGGTGATTATATATGTCACCTGTGTTTGATTATGTCTGTTAACCCCGATATCGTAATGAAACCAATCCTCACACCTTTCCATTGGTGAACCATAAGTTTGTTTAATGAATCTGTGATTGCCCTTCTCCGTGGAAATATCTGCCCTGGTATCCATTTTTAGGTAATACCTATAAGTGATATGATACGATATGTGTCTTTCACTTTCTGACTTACTCCAAGTCACGTGATTACCTCTAGACACAACTACGGGGCTGCAAATGGCATTGTGTCCTTTTTTTCCTTGGCTTCTATTCTGCCTTAGCGAGGTCCATTTTCAACAATGTGATTCCCTGAGGGTTGTGGATTAGCTGACCTGGGCAGCCTTAACCTGCTGGCCGGCCCTCCCCAGGTGTGCCTGGTTGAGGTCAATAGAAACATCTCTCCAGGCAGCAATAGCCCCTGAAGTTGTGCCTGACTCCATATTCTCTGCCCCGTCAGCAGTCTCGGGGCTGTGCTGGTGGGAGGGAGTGAGGGGCCAAGGCTTTGTTGGTGGCCCGGTGTGAGTGGGGCTCTGCTGGCCTTTCTGCAGGAGTTGCCAGGCTGCCACCTGTAAAGAAGAGGATGTGTCACCCATACCTTCCGCTGGAATTTCTCTCCGGACAGAGGTGAGGAAGGAAAAAAGCAGTGGGTGCCGGGACAGGAGGGGTATCTCAGGCAGGGCAATAGAAAGCTTCCAGAAGAGCGCCCGGGGCCAGGACCATCCTGGCTGGCCTGCAGGCACCAAGTTGGCCTGCGTGCTGTCACTGGTGTGGCTCCACGGCCCTTCCTCTAGGCTTTCAAGCCCTTGTACATATTCAGGTGTTTTACCTGGGAAGGGTGGGAACAGTTCAGCAACAGGTGGCCTGGGGTTCAGCTCACGTTTACTCACAGATGCCTCAGCACGGTCCCCCAGCTTTGCAATTTGGACGCTCCTTGCATGGGGGGTGGGTTGCTGGCTGTATGGGAGGTGATTCCCCACCTCTGACCAATTTCAGAATTGTTTACCGCTGGAGCAAGTGCCCTGATAGGGTTTCCCTCTGTATAACTGGTGGGTTCAGGTTTTTTTGTTCTTTTATGGTTCAAGTTAGATTTCATTCCTCTTTTATGTATTTATAGATATAAGCATGGAAATAATTCATTCCTATAAATACATCTGTGTGAAGGGAACAACTTTTTTCTGTTTTATTTTAAAAGTTTATTTTTTAAAAATTTGAAATTTCATTTTATTTATTTTTTTATACAGCAGGTTATTATTAGTTATGTATTTTATGCATATACATGTATACAGGTCAATCCCAATCTCCCAACTCATCCCACCACCACCACCCCATGGCTTCCCACACTTGGTGTCCATACGTTTGTTCTCTACCTCTGTGTCTCTATTTCTTCCCTGCAAACCAGTTCCTCTGTACCATTTTTTAGGTTCCACCTATATGCATTAATATACAGTATTTGTTTTCCTCTTTCTGACTTACTTCATTCTGTATGACAGTCTCTAGATCCATCGATGTCTCTACAAATGACCCAGTTTCATTCCTTTTTATGGCTGAGTAATATTCCATTTTATATATGTACCACATCTTTATCCATTCATCTGTCTGTGGGCATTTAGGTTGCTTGCATTACCTGGCTATTGTAAATAGTGCTGCAATGAACATTGTGGTGAATGTGCCTTTTTGATTTATGGTTTTCTCTGGGTATGTGCCCAGAAGTGGGATTGCTGGATCAGATGGTAATTCTATTTCTAGTTTTTCTAAGGAAACTCCATACTGTTCTCCATAGTGACTGTATCAATTTACATCCCCACCAATAGTGGAAGAGGGCTCCTTTTGTCTACACCCTCTCCAGAATTTGTTGTTTGTAGATTTTCTGATGATGCCGATTCTAACAGGTGTGAGGTGATACCTCATTGTAGTTTTGATTTGCATTTCTCTAATAATTAGTGCTGTTGAGCAGCTTTTCATGTGCATCTTGGCCATCTCTGTGTCTTCTTTGAAGAAACGTCTCTTTAGATCATCTGCCCATTTTTGTATTGGGTTGTTTGTTTTTTTAATAGTAAGCTGCATGAGTTGTTTATATATATATTGGACATTAAACCTTTATCCATTGATTCGTTTGCAACGATTTTCGCCCATTCTGAGGGATGCCTTTTTCCATTCCCGTTTTTTTAACAAAAAAGGAAAGAAAGAAAAAGAAGCAGAACACTAATGTGCGAAAAATATGCCATTTGAAATGGTGGTTTTGAAATATGGACGTCCTTTGAATTTTTTGGTCGATATGTGACCCCAGGATTTGTTTTCAGGGCAGGTGTCATTTATAGGCCTGCAATGATTTTGAATATCAACTGACCATTAGCGCTGGGATTAAAGCTGCTGTTGCGTGAAACGGCCACAAGGTGGCAGCAGTTCTCCCTTACCAAATCTGGTTACTAGAGCAACAGAGCCTCAATGGAAGTCGTGTTCTAGATTGGAATTTAGAATGGAATGTGCCAGGAGAAAGCCCCTCAAATTTGTCTCACTACTTCTTGTTCGTGTTTTTAATTTTTTTTTTAATTTTCTATTACAGCAAGTTTGATTACAATGTTTGGCCTGTTGTAGGTGTGGAAGATGTGGTTCTGTTACGCATATACAGATGTCTGTTCTTCCTGGGATCCTTTTCCCATGTACGTTAGGACAGAATGTTGAGTAGTCTTCTCTTGGTATTCCGTAGGTCTTTGGTGATTTTATATGTCACCTGTGTTTGATTATGTCTGTTAACCCCAATATTGTAATGAAACCAATCCTCACACCTTTACATTGGTGAACCAAAAGTTTGTTTAATGAATCTGTGATTGCCCTTCTGGGTGGAAATATCTGCCCCGGTATCCATTTTTAGGTAATACCTATAAGTGATATGATACGATATGTGTCTTTCACTTTCTGACTTACTCCAAGTCACGAGATTACCTCTAGACTCATCTACGGGGCTGCAAATGGCATTGTGTCCTTTTTTCCCTTGGCTTCTATTCTGCCTTAGCGAGGTCCATTTTCAACAATGTGATTCTCTGAGGGTTGTGGATTAGCTGACCTGGGAAGCCTTACCCTGCCGGCCGGCCCTCCCCAGGTGTGCCTGGTTGAGGTCAATAGAAACAGGGCTCCAGGCAGCAATAGCCCCTGAAGTTGTGCCTGACTCCATATTCTCTGCCCCGTCAGCAGTCTCGGGGCTGTGCTGGTGGGAGGGAGTGAGGGGCCAAGGCTTTGTTGGTGGCCCGGTGTGAGTGGGGATCTGCTGGCCTTTCTGCAGGAGTTGCCAGGCTGCCACCAGTAAAGAAGAGGATGTGTCACCCATACCTTCCCCTGGAATTTCTCTCCGGACAGAGGTGAGGAAGGAAAAAAGCAGTGGGTGCCGGGACAGGAGGGGTATCTCAGGCAGGGCAATAGAAAGCTTCCAGAAGAGCGCCCGGGGCCAGGACCATCCTGGCTGGCCTGCAGGCACCAAGTTGGCCTGCGTGCTGTCGCTGGTGTGGCTCCACGGCCCTTCCTGTAGGCTTTCAAGCCCTTGTACATATTCAAGTGTTTTACCTGGGAAGGGTGGGAACAGTTCAGCAGCAGCTGGCCTGGGGTTCAGCTCACGTTTACTCACAGATGCCTCAGCACTGTTCCCCAGCTTTGCAATGAGGACGCTCCTTGCATGGGGGGTGGGTTGCTGGCTGTATGGGAGGTGATTCCCCACCTCTGGCCAATTTCAGAATTGTTTACCACTGGAGCCAGTGCCCTGATAGGGTTTCCCTCTGTATAACTGGTGGGTTCAGGTTTTTTTTTTCTTTTACGGTTCAAGTTAGATTTGATTCCTCTTTTATGTATTTATAGATATAAGCATGGAAATAATTCATTCCTATAAATACATCTGTGTGAAGGGAACAACTTTTTCTGTTTTATTTTAAAATTTTATTTTTTAAAATTTTGAAATTTAATTTTATTTATTTTTTATACAGCAGGTTATTATTAGTTATGTATTTTATGCATATACATGTATACAGGTCAATCCCAATCTCCCAACTCATCCCACCACCACCACCCCATGGCTTCCCACACTTGGTGTCCATGCGTTTGTTCTCTACCTCTGTGTCTCTATTTCTTCCCTGAAAACCAGTTCATCTGTACCATTTTTTAGGTTCCACATATATGCATTAATATACAATATTTGTTTTCCTGTTTCTCAGTTACTTCATTCTGTATGACAGTCTCTAGATCGATCGATGTCTCTACAAATGACCCAGTTTCATTCCTTTTTATGGCTAAGTAATATTCCATTTTATATATGTACCACATCTTTATCCATTCATCTGTCTGTGGGCCTTTAGGTTGCTTGCATTACCTGGCTATTGTAAATAGTGCTGCAATGAACATTGTGGTGGATGTGCCTTTTTGATTTATGGTTTTCTCTGGGTATATGCCCAGAAGTGGGATTGCTGGATCAGATGTTAATTCTATTTCTAGTTTTTTTAAGGAAACTCCATACTGTTCTCCATAGTGACTGTATCAATTTACATCCCCACCAATAATGTAAGAGCGCTCCTTTTGTCTACACCCTCCCCAGAATTTGTTGTTTGTAGATTTTCTGATGATGCCGATTCTAACAGGTGTGAGGTGATACCTCATTGTAGTTTTGATTTGCATTTCTCTAATAATTAGTGCTGTTGAGCAGCTTTTCATGGGCGTCTTGGCCATCTTTGTGTCTTCTTTGAAGAAACGTCTCTTTAGATCTTCTGCCCATTTTTGTATTGGGTTGTTTGTTTTTTTAATATTTGGCTGCATGGGCTGTTTATATATATTGGAGATTAAACCTTTGTCCATTGATTCGTTTGCAACGATTTTCGCCCATTCTGAGGGATGCCTTTTTCCATTCCCATTTTTTTTAACAAAAAAGGAAAGAAAGAAAAAGAAGCAGAACACTAATGTGCGTAAAATATGCCTTTTGAAACGGTCGTTTTGAAATATGGACGTCCTTTGAATTTTTTGGTCGATATGTGACCCCAGGATTTGTTTTCAGGGCAGGTGTCATTTACAGGCCTGCAATGATTTTGAATATCAACTGACCATTAGGGCTGGGATTAAAGCTGCTGTTGCGTGAAACGGCCACAAGGTGGCGGCAGTCCTCCATTACCAAATCTGGTTACCAAAGCAACAGAGCCTCAATGGAAGTCGTGTTCTAGATTGGAATTTAGAATGGAATGTGCCAGGAGAAAGCCCCTCAAGTTTGTCTCACTACTTCTTGTTCGTGTTTTTAATTTTTTTTTTATTTTTTATTACAGCAAGTTTGATTACAATGTTTGGCTTGTTGTAGGTTTGGAAGATGTGGTTCTTTTACACATATACAGATGTCTGTTCTTCCTGGGATCCTTTTCCCATGTACGTTAGGACGGAATGTTGAGTAGTCTTCTCTTGGTATTCCGTAGGTCTTTGGTGATTATATATGTCACCTGTGTTTGATTATGTCTGTTAACCACGATATCGTAATGAAACCAATCCTCACACCTTTCCATTGGTGAACCATAAGTTTGTTTAATGAATCTGTGATTGCCCTTCTCCATGGAAATATCTGCCCTGGTATCCATTTTTAGGTAACACCTATAAGTGATATGATACGATATGTGTCTTTCACTTTCTGACTTACTCCAAGTCACGTGATAACCTCTAGACTCATCTACGGGGCTGCAAATGGCATTGTGTCCTTTTTTTCCTTGGCTTCTATTCTGCCTTAGCGAGGTCCATTTTCAACAATGTGATTCCCTGAGGGTTGTGGATTAGCTGACCTGGGCAGCCTTAACCTGCCGGCCGGCCCTCCCCAGGTGTCCCTGGTTGAGGTCAATATAAACAGCGCTCCAGGCAGCAATAGCCCCTGAAGTTGTTCCTGACTCCATATTCTCTGCCCCGTCAGCAGTCTCGGGGCTGTGCTGGTGGGAGGGAGTGAGGGGCCAAGGCTTTGTTGGTGGCCCGGTGTGAGTGGGGCTCTGCTGGCCTTTCTGCAGGAGTTGCCAGGCTGCCACCTGTAAAGAAGAGGATGTGTCACCCATACCTTCCGCTGGAATTTCTCTCCGGACAGAGGTGAGGAAGTAAAAAAGCAGTGGGGGCTGGGAGAGGAGGGGTATCTCAGGCAGGGCAATAGAAAGCTTCCAGAAGAGCGCCTGGGGCCAGGACCATCCTGGCTGGCCTGCAGGCACCAAGTGGGCCTGCGTGCTGTCGCTGGTGTGGCTCCACGGCCCTTCCTCTAGGCTTTCAAGCCCTTGTACATATTCAGATGTTTTACCTATGAAGGGTGGGAACAGTTCAGCAGCAGCTGGCCTGAGGCTCAGCTCACGTTTACTCACAAATGCCTCAGCACGTTCCCCCAGCTTTGCAATGAGGACGCTCCTTGCATGGGGGGTGGGTTGCTGGCTGTATGGGAGGTGATTCCCCACCTCTGACCACTTTCAGAATTGTTTACCGCTGGAGCAAGTGCCCTGATAGGGTTTCCCTCTGTATAAATGGTGGGTTCAGGTTTTTTTGTTCTTTTATGGTTCAAGTTAGATTTCATTCCTCTTTAATGTATTTATAGATATAAGCATGGAAATAATACATTCCTATAAATACATCTGTGTGAAGGGAAGAACTTTTTTCTGTTTTATTTTAAAAGTTTATTTTTTAAAATTTTGAAATTTAATTTTATTTATTTTTTTATACAGCAGGTTATTATTAGTTATGTATTTTATGCATATACATGTATACAGGTCAATCCCAATCTCCCAACTCATCCCACCACCACCACCCCATGGCTTCCCACACTTGGTGTCCATACGTTTGTTCTCTACCTGTGTGTCTCTATTTCTTCCCTGAAAACCAGTTCATCTGTACCATTTTTTAGGTTCCACATATATGCATTAATATACAATATTTGTTTTCCTCTTTCTGACTTACTTCATTCTGTATGACAGTCTCTAGATCCATCGATGTCTCTACAAATGACCCAGTTTCATTCCTTTTTATGGCTGAGTAATATTCCATTTTATATATGTACCACATCTTTATCCATTCATCTGTCTGTGGGCCTTTAGGTTGCTTGCATTACCTGGCTATTGTAAATAGTGCTGCATTGAACATTGTGGTGGATGCGCCTTTTTGATTTATGGTTTTCTCTGGGTATGTGCCCAGAAGTGGGATTGCTGGATCAGATGGTAATTCTATTTCTAGTTTTTTTAAGGAAACTCCATACTGTTCTCCATAGTGACTGTATCAATTTACCTCCCCACCAATAGTGGAAGAGGGCTCCTTTTGTCTACACCCTCCCCAGAATTTGTTGTTTGTAGATTTTCTGATGATGCCGATTCTAACAGGTGTGAGGTGATACCTCATTGTAGTTTTGATTTGCATTTCTCTGATAATTAGTGCTGTTGAGCAGCTTTTCATGTGCGTCTTGGCCATCTCTGTGTCTTCTTTGAAGAAACGTCTCTTTAGATCATCTGCCCATTTTTGTATTGGGTTGTTTGTTTTTTTAATAGTAAGCTGCATGAGTTGTTTATATATATATTGGACATTAAACCTTTGTCCATTGATTCATTTGCAACGATTTTCGCCCATTCTGAGGGATGCCTTTTTCCATTCCCGTTTTTTTAACAAAAAAGGAAAGAAAGAAAAAGAAGCAGAACACTAATGTGCGTAAAATATGCCATTTGAAATGGTGGTTTTGAAATATGGACGTCCTTTGAATTTTTTGGTCGATATGTGACCCCAGGATTTGTTTTCAGGGCAGGTGTCATTTATAGGCCTGCAATGATTTTGAATATCAACTGACCATTAGCGCTGGGATTAAAGCTGCTGTTGCGTGAAACGGCCACAAGGTGGCAGCAGTTCTCCCTTACCAAATCTGGTTACTAGAGCAACAGAGCCTCAATGGAAGTCGTGTTCTAGATTGGAATTTAGAATGGAATGTGCCAGGAGAAAGCCCCTCAAGTTTGTCTCACTACTTCTTGTTCGTGTTTTTAATTTTTTTTTAATTTTCTATTACAGCAAGTTTGATTACAATGTTTGGCCTGTTGTAGGTGTGGAAGATGTGGTTCTGTTACACATATACAGATGTCTGTTCTTCCTGGGATCCTTTTCCCATGTACGTTAGGACAGAATGTTGAGTAGTCTTCTCTTGGTATTCCGTAGGTCTTTGGTGATTTTATATGTCACCTGTGTTTGATTATGTCTGTTAACCCCAATATTGTAATGAAACCAATCCTCACACCTTTCCATTGGTGAACCATAAGTTTGTTTAATGAATCTGTGATTGCCCTTCTCCGTGGAAATATCTGCCCTGGTATCCATTTTTAGGTAATACCTATAAGTGATATGATACGATATGTGTCTTTCACTTTCTGACTTACTCCAAGTCACGTGATAACCTCTAGACTCATCTACGGGGCTGCAAATGGCATTGTGTCCTTTTTTCCCCTGGTTTCTATTCTGCCTTAGCGAGGTCCATTTTCAACAATGTGATTCTCTGAGGGTTGTGGATTAGCTGACCTGGGAAGCCTTACCCTGCCGGCCGGCCCTCCCCAGGTGTTCCTGGTTGAGGTCAATAGAAACAGCTCTCCAGGCAGCATTAGCCCCTGAAGTTGTGCCTGACTCCATATTCTCTGCCCCGTCAGCAGTCTCGGGGCTGTGCTGGTGGGAGGGAGTGAGGGGCCAAGGCTTTGTTGGTGGCCCGGTGTGAGTGGGGCTCTGCTGGCCTTTCTGCAGGAGTTGCCAGGCTGCCACCTGTAAAGAAGAGGATGTGTCACCCATACCTTCCGATGGAATTTCTCTCCGGACAGAGGTGAGGAAGGAAAAAAGCAGTGGGGGCCGGGACAGGAGGGGTATCTCAGGCAGGGCAATAGAAAGCTTCCAGAAGAGCGCCTGGGGCCAGGACCATCCTGGCTGGCCTGCAGGCACCAAGTTGGCCTGCGTGCTGTCGCTGGTGTGGCTCCACGGCCCTTCCTCTAGGCTTTCAAGCCCTTGTACATATTCAGGTGTTTTACCTGGGAAGGGTGGGAACAGTTCAGCAGCAGCTGGCCTGGGGCTCAGCTCACGTTTACTCACAGATGCCTCAGCACGTTCCCCCAGCTTTGCAATGAGGACGCTCCTTGCATGGGGGGTGGGTTGCTGGCTGTATGGGAGGTGATTCCCCACCTCTGACCAATTTCAGAATTGTTTACCACTGGAGCAAGTGCCCTGATAGGGTTTCCCTCTGTATAACTGGTGGGTTCAGGTGTTTTTTTTTTCTTTTATGGTTCAAGTTAGATTTGATTCCTCTTTTATGTATTTATAGATATAAGCATGGAAATAATTCATTCCTATAAATACATCTGTGTGAAGGGAAGAACTTTTTTCTGTTTTATTTTAAAATTTTATTTTTTAAAATTTTGAAATTTAATTTTATTTTTTTTATACAGCAGGTTATTATTAGTTATGTATTTTGTGCATACACATGTATACAGGTCAATCCCAGTCTCCCAACTCATCCCACCACCACCACCCCATGGCTTCCCACACTTGGTGTCCATACGTTTGTTCTCTACCTCTGTGTCTCTATTTCTTCCCTGCAATCCAGTTCCTCTGTACCATTTTTTAGGGTCCAAATATATGCATTAATATACAATATTTGTTTTCCTCTTTCTGACTTACTTCATTCTGTATGACAGTCTCTAGATCCATCGATGTCTCTACAAATGACCCAGTTTCATTCCTTTTTATGGCTGAGTAATATTCCATTTTATATATGTACCACATCTTTATCCATTCATCTGTCTGTGGACATTTAGGTTGCTTGCATTACCTGGCTATTGTAAATAGTGCTGCAATGAACATTGTGGTGAATGTGCCTTTTTGATTTATGGTTTTCTCTGGGTATGTGCCCAGAAGTGGGATTGCTGGATCAGATGGTAATTCTATTTCTAGTTTTTTTAAGGAAACTCCATACTGTTCTCCATAGTGACTGTATCAATTTACATCCCCACCAATAGTGGAAGAGGGCTCCTTTTGTCCACACCCTCCCCAGAATTTGTTGTTTGTAGATTTTCTGATGATGCCGATTCTAACAGGTGTGAGGTGATACCTCATTGTAGTTTTGATTTGCATTTCTCTAATAATTAGTGCTGTTGAGCAGCTTTTCATGTGCATCTTGGCCATCTCTGTGTCTTCTTTGAAGAAACGTCTCTTTAGATCTTCTGCCCATTTTTGTATTGGGTTGTTTGTTTTTTTAATAGTAAGCTGCATGAGCTGTTTATATATATATTGGAGATTAAACCTTTGTCCATTGATTCATTTGCAACGATTTTCGCCCATTCTGAGGGATGCCTTTTTCCATTCCCGTTTTTTGAACAAAAAAGGAAAGAAAGAAAAAGAAGCAGAACACTAATGTGCGTAAAATATGCCTTTTGAAACGGTCGTTTTGAAATATGGACGTCCTTTGAATTTTTTGGTCGATATGTGACCCCAGGATTTGTTTTCAGGGCAGGTGTCATTTATAGGCCTGCAATGATTTTGAATATCAACTGACCATTAGCGCTGGGATTAAAGCTGCTGTTGCGTGAAACGGCCACAAGGTGGCAGCAGTTCTCCCTTACCAAATCTGGTTACTAGAGCAACAGAGCCTCAATGGAAGTCGTGTTCTAGATTGGAATTTAGAATGGAATGTGCCAGGAGAAAGCCCCTCAAGTTTGTCTCACTACTTGTTGTTCGTGTTTTTAATTTTCTTTTTATTTTCTATTACAGCAAGTTTGATTACAATGTTTGGCTTGTTGTAGGTGTGGAAGATGTGGTTCTTTTACACATATACAGATGTCTGTTCTTCCTGGGATCCTTTTCCCATGTACGTTAGGACAGAATGTTGAGTAGTCTTCTCTTGGTATTCCGTAGGTCTTTGGTGATTATATATGTCACCTGTGTTTGATTATGTCTGTTAACCCCGATATCGTAATGAAACCAATCCTCACAGCTTTCCATTGGTGAACCATAAGTTTCTTTAATGAATCTGTGATTGCCCTTCTCCGTGGAAATATCTGCCCTGGTATCCATTTTTAGGTAAAACCTATAAGTGATATGATACGATATGTGTCTTTCACTTTCAGACTTACTCCAAGTCACGTGATTACCTCTAGACTCATCTACGGGGCTGCAAATGGCATTGTGTCCTTTTTATTCCTTGGCTTCTATTCTGCCTTAGCGAGGTCCATTTTCAACAATGTGATTCCCTGAGGGTTGTGGATTAGCTGACCTGGGCAGCCTTACCCTGCCGGCCGGCCCTCCCCAGGTGTTCCTGGTTGAGGTCAATAGAAACAGCTCTCCAGGCAGCAATAGCCCCTGAAGTTGTGCCTGACTCCATATTCTCTGCCCCGTCAGCAGTCTCGGGGCTGTGCTGGTGGGAGGGAGTGAGGGGCCAAGGCTTTGTTGGTGGCCCGGTGTGAGTGGGGCTCTGCTGGCCTTTCTGCAGGAGTTGCCAGGCTGCCACCTGTAAAGAAGAGGATGTGTCACCCATACCTTCCGATGGAATTTCTCTCCGGACAGAGGTGAGGAAGGAAAAAAGCAGTGGGGGCCGGGACAGGAGGGGTATCTCAGGCAGGGCAATAGAAAGCTTCCAGAAGAGCGCCTGGGGCCAGGACCATCCTGGCTGGCCTGCAGGCACCAAGTTGGCCTGCGTGCTGTCGCTGGTGTGGCTCCACGGCCCTTCCTCTAGGCTTTCAAGCCCTTGTACATATTCAGGTGTTTTACCTGGGAAGGGTGGGAACAGTTCAGCAGCAGCTGGCCTGGGGCTCAGCTCACGTTTACTCACAGATGCCTCAGCACGTTCCCCCAGCTTTGCAATGAGGACGCTCCTTGCATGGGGGGTGGGTTGCTGGCTGTATGGGAGGTGATTCCCCACCTCTGACCAATTTCAGAATTGTATACCACTGGAGCAAGTGCCCTGATAGGGTTTCCCTCTGTATAACTGGTGGGTTCAGGTGTTTTTTTTTTCTTTTATGGTTCAAGTTAGATTTGATTCCTCTTTTATGTATTTATAGATATAAGCATGGAAATAATTCATTCCTATAAATACATCTGTGTGAAGGGAAGAACTTTTTTCTGTTTTATTTTAAAATTTTATTTTTTAAAATTTTGAAATTTAATTTTATTTTTTTTATACAGCAGGTTATTATTAGTTATGTATTTTGTGCATACACATGTATACAGGTCAATCCCAGTCTCCCAACTCATCCCACCACCACCACCCCATGGCTTCCCACACTTGGTGTCCATACGTTTGTTCTCTACCTCTGTGTCTCTATTTCTTCCCTGCAATCCAGTTCCTCTGTACCATTTTTAGGGTCCAAATATATGCATTAATATACAATATTTGTTTTCCTCTTTCTGACTTACTTCATTCTGTATGACAGTCTCTAGATCCATCGATGTCTCTACAAATGACCCAGTTTCATTCCTTTTTATGGCTGAGTAATATTCCATTTTATATATGTACCACATCTTTATCCATTCATCTGTCTGTGGACATTTAGGTTGCTTGCATTACCTGGCTATTGTAAATAGTGCTGCAATGAACATTGTGGTGAATGTGCCTTTTTGATTTATGGTTTTCTCTGGGTATGTGCCCAGAAGTGGGATTGCTGGATCAGATGGTAATTCTATTTCTAGTTTTTTTAAGGAAACTCCATACTGTTCTCCATAGTGACTGTATCAATTTACATCCCCACCAATAGTGGAAGAGGGCTCCTTTTGTCCACACCCTCCCCAGAATTTGTTGTTTGTAGATTTTCTGATGATGCCGATTCTAACAGGTGTGAGGTGATACCTCATTGTAGTTTTGATTTGCATTTCTCTAATAATTAGTGCTGTTGAGCAGCTTTTCATGTGCATCTTGGCCATCTCTGTGTCTTCTTTGAAGAAACGTCTCTTTAGATCTTCTGCCCATTTTTGTATTGGGTTGTTTGTTTTTTTAATAGTAAGCTGCATGAGCTGTTTATATATATATTGGAGATTAAACCTTTGTCCATTGATTCATTTGCAACGATTTTCGCCCATTCTGAGGGATGCCTTTTTCCATTCCCGTTTTTTGAACAAAAAAGGAAAGAAAGAAAAAGAAGCAGAACACTAATGTGCGTAAAATATGCCTTTTGAAATGGTCGTTTTGAAATATGGACGTCCTTTGAATTTTTTGGTCGATATGTGACCCCAGGATTTGTTTTCAGGGCAGGTGTCATTTACAGGCCTGCAATGATTTTGAATATCAACTGACCATTAGCGCTGGGATTAAAGCTGCTGTTGCGTGAAACGGCCACAAGGTGGCAGCAGTTCTCCCTTACCAAATCTGGTTACTAGAGCAACAGAGCCTCAATGGAAGTCGTGTTCTAGATTGGAATTTAGAATGGAATGTGCCAGGAGAAAGCCCCTCAAGTTTGTCTCACTACTTGTTGTTCGTGTTTTTAATTTTCTTTTTATTTTCTATTACAGCAAGTTTGATTACAATGTTTGGCTTGTTGTAGGTGTGGAAGATGTGGTTCTTTTACACATATACAGATGTCTGTTCTTCCTGGGATCCTTTTCCCATGTATGTTAGGACAGAATGTTGAGTAGTCTTCTCTTGGTATTCCGTAGGTCTTTGGTGATTATATATGTCACCTGTGTTTGATTATGTCTGTTAACCCCGATATCGTAATGAAACCAATCCTCACAGCTTTCCATTGGTGAACCATAAGTTTGTTTAATGAATCTGTGATTGCCCTTCTCCGTGGAAATATCTGCCCTGGTATCCATTTTTAGGTAACACCTATAAGTGATATGATACGATATGTGTCTTTCACTTTCTGACTTACTCCAAGTCACGTGATTACCTCTAGACTCATCTACGGGGCTGCAAATGGCATTGTGTCCTTTTTTCCCCTGGTTTCTATTCTGCCTTAGCGAGGTCCATTTTCAACAATGTGATTCTCTGAGGGTTGTGGATTAGCTGACCTGGGAAGCCTTACCCTGCCGGCCGGCCCTCCCCAGGTGTGCCTGGTTGAGGTCAATATAAACAGCGTTCCAGGCAGCAATAGCCCCTGAAGTTGTGCCTGACTCCATATTCTCTGCCCCGTCAGCAGTCTCGGGGCTGTGCTGGTGGGAGGGAGTGAGGGGCCAAGGCTTTGTTGGTGGCCCGGTGTGAGTGGGGATCTGCTGGCCTTTCTGCAGGAGTTGCCAGTCTGCCACCAGTAAAGAAGAGGATGTGTCACCCATACCTTCCACTGGAATTTCTCTCCGGACAGAGGTGAGGAAGGAAAAAAGCAGTGGGGGCCGGGACAGGAGGGGTATCTCAGGCAGGGCAATAGAAAGCTTCCAGAAGAGCGCCCGGGGCCTGGACCATCCTGGCTGGCCTGCAGGCACCAAGTTGGCCTGCGTGCTGTTGCTGGTGTGGCTCCACGGCCCTTCCTGTAGGCTTTCAAGCCCTTGTACATATTCAGGTGTTTTACCTGGGAAGGGTGGGAACAGTTCAGCAGCAGCTGGCCTGGGGCTCAGCTCACGTTTACTCACAGATGCCTCAGCAATGTCCCCCAGCTCTGCAATGAGGATGCTCCTTGCATGGGGGGTGGGTTGCTGGCTGTATGGGAGGTGATTCCCCACCTCTGACTAATTTCAGAATTGTTTACCACTGGAGCAAGTGCCCTGATAGGGTTTCCCTCTGTATAACTGGTGGGTTCAGGTGTTTTTTTTTTCTTTTATGGTTCAAGTTAGATTTGATTCCTCTTTTATGTATTTATAGATATAAGCATGGAAATAATTCATTCCTATAAATACATCTGTGTGAAGGGAAGAACTTTTTTCTGTTTTATTTTAAAATTTTATTTTTTAAAATTTTGAAATTTAATTTTATTTTTTTTATACAGCAGGTTATTATTAGTTATGTATTTTGTGCATATACATGTATACAGGTCAATCCCAGTCTCCCAACACATCCCACCACCACCACCCCATGGCTTCCCACACTTGGTGTCCATACGTTTGTTCTCTACCTCTGTGTCTCTATTTCTTCCCTGCAATCCAGTTCCTCTGTACCATTTTTAGGGTCCAAATATATGCATTAATATACAATATTTGTTTTCCTCTTTCTGACTTACTTCATTCTGTATGACAGTCTCTAGATCCATCGATGTCTCTACAAATGACCCAGTTTCATTCCTTTTTATGGCTGAGTAATATTCCATTTTATATATGTACCACATCTTTATCCATTCATCTGTCTGTGAACATTTAGGTTGCTTGCATTACCTGGCTATTGTAAATAGTGCTGCAATGAACATTGTGGTGAATGTGCCTTTTTGATTTATGGTTTTCTCTGGGTATGTGCCCAGAAGTGGGATTGCTGGATCAGATGGTAATTCTATTTCTAGTTTTTTTAAGGAAACTCCATACTGTTCTCCATAGTGACTATCAATTTACATCCCCACCAATAGTGGAAGAGGGCTCCTTTTGTCCACACCCTCCCCAGAATTTGTTGTTTGTAGATTTTCTGATGATGCCGATTCTAACAGGTGTGAGGTGATACCTCATTGTAGTTTTGATTTGCATTTCTCTAATAATTAGTGCTGTTGAGCAGCTTTTCATGTGCATCTTGGCCATCTCTGTGTCTTCTTTGAAGAAACGTCTCTTTAGATCTTCTGCCCATTTTTGTATTGGGTTGTTTGTTTTTTTAATAGTAAGCTGCATGAGCTGTTTATATATATATTGGAGATTAAACCTTTGTCCATTGATTCATTTGCAACGATTTTCGCCCATTCTGAGGGATGCCTTTTTCCATTCCCGTTTTTTGAACAAAAAAGGAAAGAAAGAAAAAGAAGCAGAACACTAATGTGCGTAAAATATGCCTTTTGATATGGTCGTTTTGAAATATGGACGTCCTTTGAATTTTTTGGTCGATATGTGACCCCAGGATTTGTTTTCAGGGCAGGTGTCATTTATAGGCCTGCAATGATTTTGAATATCAACTGACCATTAGCGCTGGGATTAAAGCTGCTGTTGCGTGAAACGGCCACAAGGTGGCAGCAGTTCTCCCTTACCAAATCTGGTTACTAGAGCAACAGAGCCTCAATGGAAGTCGTGTTCTAGATTGGAATTTAGAATGGAATGTGCCAGGAGAAAGCCCCTCAAGTTTGTCTCACTACTTGTTGTTCGTGTTTTTAATTTTCTTTTTATTTTCTATTACAGCAAGTTTGATTACAATGTTTGGCTTGTTGTAGGTGTGGAAGATGTGGTTCTTTTACACATATACAGATGTCTGTTCTTCCTGGGATCCTTTTCCCATGTACGTTAGGACAGAATGTTGAGTAGTCTTCTCTTGGTATTCCGTAGGTCTTTGGTGATTATATATGTCACCTGTGTTTGATTATGTCTGTTAACCCCGATTTCGTAATGAAACCAATCCTCACAGCTTTCCATTGGTGAACCATAAGTTTGTTTAATGAATCTGTGATTGCCCTTCTCCGTGGAAATATCTGCCCTGGTATCCATTTTTAGGTAACACCTATAAGTGATATGATACGATATGTGTCTTTCACTTTCTGACTTACTCCAAGTCACGTGATTACCTCTAGACTCATCTACGGGGCTGCAAATGGCATTGTGTCCTTTTTATTCCTTGGCTTCTATTCTGCCTTAGCGAGGTCCATTTTCAACAATGTGATTCCCTGAGGGTTGTGGATTAGCTGACCTGGGCAGCCTTACCCTGCCGGCCGGCCCTCCCCAGGTGTGCCTGGTTGAGGTCAATAGAAACAGCTCTCCAGGCAGCAATAGCCCCTGAAGTTGTGCCTGACTCCATATTCTCTGCCCCGTCAGTAGTCTCGGGGCTGTGCTGGTGGGAGGGAGTGAGGGGCCAAGGCTTTGTTGGTGGCCCGGTGTGAGTGGGGCTCTGCTGGCCTTTCTGCAGGAGTTGCCAGGCTGCCAACTGTAAAGAAGAGGATGTGTCACCCATACCTTCCGATGGAATTTCGCTCCGGACAGAGGTGAGGAAGGAAAAAAGCAGTGGGGGCCGGGACAGGAGGGGTATCTCAGGCAGGGCAATAGAAAGCTTCCAGAAGAGCGCCTGGGGCCAGGACCATCCTGGCTGGCCTGCAGGCACCAAGTTGGCCTGCGTGCTGTCGCTGGTGTGGCTCCACGGCCCTTCCTCTAGGCTTTCAAGCCCTTGTACATATTCAGGTGTTTTACCTGGGAAGGGTGGGAACAGTTCAGCAGCAGCTGGCCTGGGGCTCAGCTCACGTTTACTCACAGATGCCTCAGCGCGGTCCCCCAGCTTTGCAATGAGGACGCTCCTTGCATGGGGGGTGGGTTGCTGGCTGTATGGGAGGTGATTCCCCACCTCTGACCAATGTCAGAAATGTTTACCACTGGAGCAAGTGCCCTGATAGGGTTTCCCTCTGTATAACTAGTGGGTTCAGGTGTTTTTTTTTCTTTTATGGTTCAAGTTAGATTTGATTCCTCTTTTATGTATTTATAGATATAAGCATGGAAATAATTCATTCCTATAAATACATCTGTGTGAAGGGAAGAACTTTTTTCTGTTTTATTTTAAAATTTTATTTTTTAAAATTTTGAAATTTAATTTTATTTTTTTTATACAGCAGGTTATTATTAGTTATGTATTTTGTGCATACACAGGTATACAGGTCAATCCCAATCTCCCAACTCATCCCACCACCACCACCCCATGGCTTCCCACACTTGGTGTCCATACGTTTGTTCTCTACCTCTGTGTCTCTATTTCTTCCCTGCAAACCAGTTCCTCTGTACCATTTTTTAGGTTCCACCTATATGCATTAATATACAATATTTGTTTTCCTCTTTCTGACTTACTTCATTCTGTATGACAGTCTCTAGATCCATCGATGTCTCTACAAATGACCCAGTTTCATTCCTTTTTATGGCTGAGTAATATTCCATTTTATATATGTACCACATCTTTATCCATTCATCTGTCTGTGGGCATTTAGGTTGCTTGCATTACCTGGCTATTGTAAATAGTGCTGCAATGAACATTGTGGTGAATGTGCCTTTTTGATTTATGGTTTTCTCTGGGTATGTGCCCAGAAGTGGGATTGCTGGATCAGATGGTAATTCTATTTCTAGTTTTTCTAAGGAAACTCCATACTGTTCTCCATAGTGACTGTATCAATTTACATCCCCACCAATAGTGGAAGAGGGCTCCTTTTGTCTACACCCTCTCCAGAATTTGTTGTTTGTAGATTTTCTGATGATGCCGATTCTAACAGGTGTGAGGTGATACCTCATTGTAGTTTTGATTTGCATTTCTCTAATAATTAGTGCTGTTGAGCAGCTTTTCATGTGCATCTTGGCCATCTCTGTGTCTTCTTTGAAGAAACGTCTCTTTAGATCATCTGCCCATTTTTGTATTGGGTTGTTTGTTTTTTTAATAGTAAGCTGCATGAGTTGTTTATATATATATTGGACATTAAACCTTTATCCATTGATTCGTTTGCAACGATTTTCGCCCATTCTGAGGGATGCCTTTTTCCATTCCCGTTTTTTTAACAAAAAAGGAAAGAAAGAAAAAGAAGCAGAACACTAATGTGCGAAAAATATGCCATTTGAAATGGTGGTTTTGAAATATGGACGTCCTTTGAATTTTTTGGTCGATATGTGACCCCAGGATTTGTTTTCAGGGCAGGTGTCATTTATAGGCCTGCAATGATTTTGAATATCAACTGACCATTAGCGCTGGGATTAAAGCTGCTGTTGCGTGAAACGGCCACAAGGTGGCAGCAGTTCTCCCTTACCAAATCTGGTTACTAGAGCAACAGAGCCTCAATGGAAGTCGTGTTCTAGATTGGAATTTAGAATGGAATGTGCCAGGAGAAAGCCCCTCAAATTTGTCTCACTACTTCTTGTTCGTGTTTTTAATTTTTTTTTTAATTTTCTATTACAGCAAGTTTGATTACAATGTTTGGCCTGTTGTAGGTGTGGAAGATGTGGTTCTGTTACGCATATACAGATGTCTGTTCTTCCTGGGATCCTTTTCCCATGTACGTTAGGACAGAATGTTGAGTAGTCTTCTCTTGGTATTCCGTAGGTCTTTGGTGATTTTATATGTCACCTGTGTTTGATTATGTCTGTTAACCCCAATATTGTAATGAAACCAATCCTCACACCTTTACATTGGTGAACCAAAAGTTTGTTTAATGAATCTGTGATTGCCCTTCTGGGTGGAAATATCTGCCCCGGTATCCATTTTTAGGTAATACCTATAAGTGATATGATACGATATGTGTCTTTCACTTTCTGACTTACTCCAAGTCACGTGATTACCTCTAGACTCATCTACGGGGCTGCAAATGGCATTGTGTCCTTTTTTCCCTTGGCTTCTATTCTGCCTTAGCGAGGTCCATTTTCAACAATGTGATTCTCTGAGGGTTGTGGATTAGCTGACCTGGGAAGCCTTACCCTGCCGGCCGGCCCTCCCCAGGTGTGCCTGGTTGAGGTCAATAGAAACAGGGCTCCAGGCAGCAATAGCCCCTGAAGTTGTGCCTGACTCCATATTCTCTGCCCCGTCAGCAGTCTCGGGGCTGTGCTGGTGGGAGGGAGTGAGGGGCCAAGGCTTTGTTGGTGGCCCGGTGTGAGTGGGGATCTGCTGGCCTTTCTGCAGGAGTTGCCAGGCTGCCACCAGTAAAGAAGAGGATGTGTCACCCATACCTTCCCCTGGAATTTCTCTCCGGACAGAGGTGAGGAAGGAAAAAAGCAGTGGGTGCCGGGACAGGAGGGGTATCTCAGGCAGGGCAATAGAAAGCTTCCAGAAGAGCGCCCGGGGCCAGGACCATCCTGGCTGGCCTGCAGGCACCAAGTTGGCCTGCGTGCTGTCGCTGGTGTGGCTCCACGGCCCTTCCTGTAGGCTTTCAAGCCCTTGTACATATTCAAGTGTTTTACCTGGGAAGGGTGGGAACAGTTCAGCAGCAGCTGGCCTGGGGTTCAGCTCACGTTTACTCACAGATGCCTCAGCACTGTTCCCCAGCTTTGCAATGAGGACGCTCCTTGCATGGGGGGTGGGTTGCTGGCTGTATGGGAGGTGATTCCCCACCTCTGCCCAATTTCAGAATTGTTTACCACTGGAGCCAGTGCCCTGATAGGGTTTCCCTCTGTATAACTGGTGGGTTCAGGTTTTTTTTTTCTTTTACGGTTCAAGTTAGATTTGATTCCTCTTTTATGTATTTATAGATATAAGCATGGAAATAATTCATTCCTATAAATACATCTGTGTGAAGGGAACAACTTTTTCTGTTTTATTTTAAAATTTTATTTTTTAAAATTTTGAAATTTAATTTTATTTATTTTTTATACAGCAGGTTATTATTAGTTATGTATTTTATGCATATACATGTATACAGGTCAATCCCAATCTCCCAACTCATCCCACCACCACCACCCCATGGCTTCCCACACTTGGTGTCCATGCGTTTGTTCTCTACCTCTGTGTCTCTATTTCTTCCCTGAAAACCAGTTCATCTGTACCATTTTTTAGGTTCCACATATATGCATTAATATACAATATTTGTTTTCCTGTTTCTCAGTTACTTCATTCTGTATGACAGTCTCTAGATCGATCGATGTCTCTACAAATGACCCAGTTTCATTCCTTTTTATGGCTAAGTAATATTCCATTTTATATATGTACCACATCTTTATCCATTCATCTGTCTGTGGGCCTTTAGGTTGCTTGCATTACCTGGCTATTGTAAATAGTGCTGCAATGAACATTGTGGTGGATGTGCCTTTTTGATTTATGGTTTTCTCTGGGTATATGCCCAGAAGTGGGATTGCTGGATCAGATGGTAATTCTATTTCTAGTTTTTTTAAGGAAACTCCATACTGTTCTCCATAGTGACTGTATCAATTTACATCCCCACCAATAGTGTAAGAGCGCTCCTTTTGTCTACACCCTCCCCAGAATTTGTTGTTTGTAGATTTTCTGATGATGCCGATTCTAACAGGTGTGAGGTGATACCTCATTGTAGTTTTGATTTGCATTTCTCTAATAATTAGTGCTGTTGAGCAGCTTTTCATGGGCGTCTTGGCCATCTTTGTGTCTTCTTTGAAGAAACGTCTCTTTAGATCTTCTGCCCATTTTTGTACTGGGTTGTTTGTTTTTTTAATATTTGGCTGCATGGGCTGTTTATATATATTGGAGATTAAACCTTTGTCCATTGATTCGTTTGCAACGATTTTCGCCCATTCTGAGGGATGCCTTTTTCCATTCCCATTTTTTTTAACAAAAAAGGAAAGAAAGAAAAAGAAGCAGAACACTAATGTGCGTAAAATATGCCTTTTGAAACGGTCGTTTTGAAATATGGACGTCCTTTGAATTTTTTGGTCGATATGTGACCCCAGGATTTGTTTTCAGGGCAGGTGTCATTTACAGGCCTGCAATGATTTTGAATATCAACTGACCATTAGGGCTGGGATTAAAGCTGCTGTTGCGTGAAACGGCCACAAGGTGGCGGCAGTCCTCCATTACCAAATCTGGTTACCAAAGCAACAGAGCCTCAATGGAAGTCGTGTTCTAGATTGGAATTTAGAATGGAATGTGCCAGGAGAAAGCCCCTCAAGTTTGTCTCACTACTTCTTGTTCGTGTTTTTAATTTTTTTTTTATTTTTTATTACAGCAAGTTTGATTACAATGTTTGGCTTGTTGTAGGTTTGGAAGATGTGGTTCTTTTACACATATACAGATGTCTGTTCTTCCTGGGATCCTTTTCCCATGTACGTTAGGACGGAATGTTGAGTAGTCTTCTCTTGGTATTCCGTAGGTCTTTGGTGATTATATATGTCACCTGTGTTTGATTATGTCTGTTAACCACGATATCGTAATGAAACCAATCCTCACACCTTTCCATTGGTGAACCATAAGTTTGTTTAATGAATCTGTGATTGCCCTTCTCCATGGAAATATCTGCCCTGGTATCCATTTTTAGGTAACACCTATAAGTGATATGATACGATATGTGTCTTTCACTTTCTGACTTACTCCAAGTCACGTGATAACCTCTAGACTCATCTACGGGGCTGCAAATGGCATTGTGTCCTTTTTTTCCTTGGCTTCTATTCTGCCTTAGCGAGGTCCATTTTCAACAATGTGATTCCCTGAGGGTTGTGGATTAGCTGACCTGGGCAGCCTTAACCTGCCGGCCGGCCCTCCCCAGGTGTCCCTGGTTGAGGTCAATATAAACAGCGCTCCAGGCAGCAATAGCCCCTGAAGTTGTTCCTGACTCCATATTCTCTGCCCCGTCAGCAGTCTCGGGGCTGTGCTGGTGGGAGGGAGTGAGGGGCCAAGGCTTTGTTGGTGGCCCGGTGTGAGTGGGGCTCTGCTGGCCTTTCTGCAGGAGTTGCCAGGCTGCCACCTGTAAAGAAGAGGATGTGTCACCCATACCTTCCGCTGGAATTTCTCTCCGGACAGAGGTGAGGAAGTAAAAAAGCAGTGGGGGCTGGGAGAGGAGGGGTATCTCAGGCAGGGCAATAGAAAGCTTCCAGAAGAGCGCCTGGGGCCAGGACCATCCTGGCTGGCCTGCAGGCACCAAGTGGGCCTGCGTGCTGTCGCTGGTGTGGCTCCACGGCCGTTCCTCTAGGCTTTCAAGCCCTTGTACATATTCAGATGTTTTACCTATGAAGGGTGGGAACAGTTCAGCAGCAGCTGGCCTGAGGCTCAGCTCACGTTTACTCACAAATGCCTCAGCACGTTCCCCCAGCTTTGCAATGAGGACGCTCCTTGCATGGGGGGTGGGTTGCTGGCTGTATGGGAGGTGATTCCCCACCTCTGACCACTTTCAGAATTGTTTACCGCTGGAGCAAGTGCCCTGATAGGGTTTCCCTCTGTATAAATGGTGGGTTCAGGTTTTTTTGTTCTTTTATGGTTCAAGTTAGATTTCATTCCTCTTTAATGTATTTATAGATATAAGCATGGAAATAATACATTCCTATAAATACATCTGTGTGAAGGGAAGAACTTTTTTCTGTTTTATTTTAAAAGTTTATTTTTTAAAATTTTGAAATTTAATTTTATTTATTTTTTTATACAGCAGGTTATTATTAGTTATGTATTTTATGCATATACATGTATACAGGTCAATCCCAATCTCCCAACTCATCCCACCACCACCACCCCATGGCTTCCCACACTTGGTGTCCATACGTTTGTTCTCTACCTGTGTGTCTCTATTTCTTCCCTGAAAACCAGTTCATCTGTACCATTTTTTAGGTTCCACATATATGCATTAATATACAATATTTGTTTTCCTCTTTCTGACTTACTTCATTCTGTATGACAGTCTCTAGATCCATCGATGTCTCTACAAATGACCCAGTTTCATTCCTTTTTATGGCTGAGTAATATTCCATTTTATATATGTACCACATCTTTATCCATTCATCTGTCTGTGGGCCTTTAGGTTGCTTGCATTACCTGGCTATTGTAAATAGTGCTGCATTGAACATTGTGGTGGATGCGCCTTTTTGATTTATGGTTTTCTCTGGGTATGTGCCCAGAAGTGGGATTGCTGGATCAGATGGTAATTCTATTTCTAGTTTTTTTAAGGAAACTCCATACTGTTCTCCATAGTGACTGTATCAATTTACCTCCCCACCAATAGTGGAAGAGGGCTCCTTTTGTCTACACCCTCCCCAGAATTTGTTGTTTGTAGATTTTCTGATGATGCCGATTCTAACAGGTGTGAGGTGATACCTCATTGTAGTTTTGATTTGCATTTCTCTGATAATTAGTGCTGTTGAGCAGCTTTTCATGTGCGTCTTGGCCATCTCTGTGTCTTCTTTGAAGAAACGTCTCTTTAGATCATCTGCCCATTTTTGTATTGGGTTGTTTGTTTTTTTAATAGTAAGCTGCATGAGTTGTTTATATATATATTGGACATTAAACCTTTGTCCATTGATTCATTTGCAACGATTTTCGCCCATTCTGAGGGATGCCTTTTTCCATTCCCGTTTTTTTAACAAAAAAGGAAAGAAAGAAAAAGAAGCAGAACACTAATGTGCGTAAAATATGCCATTTGAAATGGTGGTTTTGAAATATGGACGTCCTTTGAATTTTTTGGTCGATATGTGACCCCAGGATTTGTTTTCAGGGCAGGTGTCATTTATAGGCCTGCAATGATTTTGAATATCAACTGACCATTAGCGCTGGGATTAAAGCTGCTGTTGCGTGAAACGGCCACAAGGTGGCAGCAGTTCTCCCTTACCAAATCTGGTTACTAGAGCAACAGAGCCTCAATGGAAGTCGTGTTCTAGATTGGAATTTAGAATGGAATGTGCCAGGAGAAAGCCCCTCAAGTTTGTCTCACTACTTCTTGTTCGTGTTTTTAATTTTTTTTTAATTTTCTATTACAGCAAGTTTGATTACAATGTTTGGCCTGTTGTAGGTGTGGAAGATGTGGTTTTGTTACACATATACAGATGTCTGTTCTTCCTGGGATCCTTTTCCCATGTACGTTAGGACAGAATGTTGAGTAGTCTTCTCTTGGTATTCCGTAGGTCTTTGGTGATTTTATATGTCACCTGTGTTTGATTATGTCTGTTAACCCCAATATTGTAATGAAACCAATCCTCACACCTTTCCATTGGTGAACCATAAGTTTGTTTAATGAATCTGTGATTGCCCTTCTCCGTGGAAATATCTGCCCTGGTATCCATTTTTAGGTAATACCTATAAGTGATATGATACGATATGTGTCTTTCACTTTCTGACTTACTCCAAGTCACGTGATAACCTCTAGACTCATCTACGGGGCTGCAAATGGCATTGTGTCCTTTTTTCCCCTGGTTTCTATTCTGCCTTAGCGAGGTCCATTTTCAACAATGTGATTCTCTGAGGGTTGTGGATTAGCTGACCTGGGAAGCCTTACCCTGCCGGCCGGCCCTCCCCAGGTGTGCCTGGTTGAGGTCAATATAAACAGCGCTCCAGGCAGCAATAGCCCCTGAAGTTGTGCCTGACTCCATATTCTCTGCCCCGTCAGCAGTCTCGGGGCTGTGCTGGTGGGAGGGAGTGAGGGGCCAAGGCTTTGTTGGTGGCCCGGTGTGAGTGGGGATCTGCTGGCCTTTCTGCAGGAGTTGCCAGGCTGCCACCAGTAAAGAAGAGGATGTGTCACCCATACCTTCCGCTGGAATTTCTCTCCGGACAGAGGTGAGGAAGGAAAAAAGCAGTGGGGGCCGGGACAGGAGGGGTATCTCAGGCAGGGCAATAGAAAGCTTCCAGAAGAGCGCCCGGGGCCAGGACCATCCTGGCTGGCCTGTAGGCACCAAGTTGGCCTGCGTGCTGTTGCTGGTGTGGCTCCACGGCCCTTCCTCTAGGCTTTCAAGCCCTTGTACATATTCAGGTGTTTTACCTGGGAAGGGTGGGAACAGTTCAGCAGCAGCTGGCCTGGGGCTCAGCTCACGTTTACTCACAGATGCCTCAGCACGGTCCCCCAGCTTTGCAATGAGGACGCTCCTTGCATGGGGGGTGGGTTGCTGGCTGTATGGGAGGTGATTCCCCACCTCTGACCAATTTCAGAATTGTTTACCACTGGAGCAAGTGCCCTGATAGGGTTTCCCTCTGTATAACTGGTGGGTTCAGGTGTTTTTTTTTTCTTTTATGGTTCAAGTTAGATTTGATTCCTCTTTTATGTATTTATAGATATAAGCATGGAAATAATTCATTCCTATAAATACATCTGTGTGAAGGGAAGAACTTTTTTCTGTTTTATTTTAAAATTTTATTTTTTAAAATTTTGAAATTTAATTTTATTTTTTTTATACAGCAGGTTATTATTAGTTATGTATTTTGTGCATATACATGTATACAGGTCAATCCCAGTCTCCCAACTCATCCCACCACCACCACCCCATGGCTTCCCACATTTGGTGTCCATACGTTTGTTCTCTACCTCTGTGTCTCTATTTCTTCCCTGCAATCCAGTTCCTCTGTACCATTTTTTAGGGTCCAAATATATGCATTAATATACAATATTTGTTTTCCTCTTTCTGACTTACTTCATTCTGTATGACAGTCTCTAGATCCATCGATGTCTCTACAAATGACCCAGTTTCATTCCTTTTTATGGCTGAGTAATATTCCATTTTATATATGTACCACATCTTTATCCATTCATCTGTCTGTGAACATTTAGGTTGCTTGCATTACCTGGCTATTGTAAATAGTGCTGCAATGAACATTGTGGTGAATGTGCCTTTTTGATTTATGGTTTTCTCTGGGTATGTGCCCAGAAGTGGGATTGCTGGATCAGATGGTAATTCTATTTCTAGTTTTTTTAAGGAAACTCCATACTGTTCTCCATAGTGACTGTATCAATTTACATCCCCACCAATAGTGGAAGAGGGCTCCTTTTGTCCACACCCTCCCCAGAATTTGTTGTTTGTAGATTTTCTGATGATGCCGATTCTAACAGGTGTGAGGTGATACCTCATTGTAGTTTTGATTTGCATTTCTCTAATAATTAGTGCTGTTGAGCAGCTTTTCATGTGCATCTTGGCCATCTCTGTGTCTTCTTTGAAGAAACGTCTCTTTAGATCTTCTGCCCATTTTTGTATTGGGTTGTTTGTTTTTTTAATAGTAAGCTGCATGAGCTGTTTATATATATATTGTAGATTAAACCTTTGTCCATTGATTCATTTGCAACAATTTTCGCCCATTCTGAGGGATGCCTTTTTCCATTCCCGTTTTTTGAACAAAAAAGGAAAGAAAGAAAAAGAAGAAGAACACTAATGTGCGTAAAATATGCCTTTTGATATGGTCGTTTTGAAATATGGACGTCCTTTGAATTTTTTGGTCGATATGTGACCCCAGGATTTGTTTTCAGGGCAGGTGTCATTTATAGGCCTGCAATGATTTTGAATATCAACTGACCATTAGCGCTGGGATTAAAGCTGCTGTTGCGTGAAACGGCCACAAGGTGGCAGCAGTTCTCCCTTACCAAATCTGGTTACTAGAGCAACAGAGCCTCAATGGAAGTCGTGTTCTAGATTGGAATTTAGAATGGAATGTGCCAGGAGAAAGCCCCTCAAGTTTGTCTCACTACTTGTTGTTCGTGTTTTTAATTTTCTTTTTATTTTCTATTACAGCAAGTTTGATTACAATGTTTGGCTTGTTGTAGGTGTGGAAGATGTGGTTCTTTTACACATATACAGATGTCTGTTCTTCCTGGGATCCTTTTCCCATGTACGTTAGGACAGAATGTTGAGTAGTCTTCTCTTGGTATTCCGTAGGTCTTTGGTGATTATATATGACACCTGTGTTTGATTATGTCTGTTAACCCCGATATCGTAATGAAACCAATCCTCACAGCTTTCCATTGGTGAACCATGTTTCTTTAATGAATCTGTGATTGCCCTTCTCCGTGGAAATATCTGCCCTGGTATCCATTTTTAGGTAACACCTATAAGTGATATGATACGATATGTGTCTTTCACTTTCTGACTTACTCCAAGTCACGTGATTACCTCTAGACTCATCTACGGGGCTGCAAATGGCATTGTGTCCTTTTTATTCCTTGGCTTCTATTCTGCCTTAGCGAGGTCCATTTTCAACAATGTGATTCCCTGAGGGTTGTGGATTAGCTGACCTGGGCAGCCTTACCCTGCCGGCCGGCCCTCCCCAGGTGTTCCTGGTTGAGGTCAATAGAAACAGCTCTCCAGGCAGCAATAGCCCCTGAAGTTGTGCCTGACTCCATATTCTCTGCCCCGTCAGCAGTCTCGGGGCTGTGCTGGTGGGAGGGAGTGAGGGGCCAAGGCTTTGTTGGTGGCCCGGTGTGAGTGGGGCTCTGCTGGCCTTTCTGCAGGAGTTGCCAGGCTGCCACCTGTAAAGAAGAGGATGTGTCACCCATACCTTCCGATGGAATTTCTCTCCGGACAGAGGTGAGGAAGGAAAAAAGCAGTGGGGGCCGGGACAGGAGGGGTATCTCAGGCAGGGCAATAGAAAGCTTCCAGAAGAGCGCCCGGGGCCAGGACCATCCTGGCTGGCCTGCAGGCACCAAGTTGGCCTGCGTGCTGTCGCTGGTGTGGCTCCACGGCCCTTCCTCTAGGCTTTCAAGCCCTTGTACATATTCAGGTGTTTTACCTGGGAAGGGTGGGAACAGTTCAGCAGCAGCTGGCCTGGGGCTCAGCTCACGTTTACTCACAGATGCCTCAGCACGTTCCCCCAGCTTTGCAATGAGGACGCTCCTTGCATGGGGGGTGGGTTGCTGGCTGTATGGGAGGTGATTCCCCACCTCTGACCAATTTCAGAATTGTTTACCACTGGAGCAAGTGCCCTGATAGGGTTTCCCTCTGTATAACTGGTGGGTTCAGGTGTTTTTTTTTTCTTTTATGGTTCAAGTTAGATTTGATTCCTCTTTTATGTATTTATAGATATAAGCATGGAAATAATTCATTCCTATAAATACATCTGTGTGAAGGGAAGAACTTTTTTCTGTTTTATTTTAAAATTTTATTTTTTAAAATTTTGAAATTTAATTTTATTTTTTTTATACAGCAGGTTATTATTAGTTATGTATTTTGTGCATACACATGTATACAGGTCAATCCCAGTCTCCCAACTCATCCCACCACCACCACCCCATGGCTTCCCACACTTGGTGTCCATACGTTTGTTCTCTACCTCTGTGTCTCTATTTCTTCCCTGCAATCCAGTTCCTCTGTACCATTTTTTAGGGTCCAAATATATGCATTAATATACAATATTTGTTTTCCTCTTTCTGACTTACTTCATTCTGTATGACAGTCTCTAGATCCATTGATGTCTCTACAAATGACCCAGTTTCATTCCTTTTTATGGCTGAGTAATATTCCATTTTATATATGTACCACATCTTTATCCATTCATCTGTCTGTGGACATTTAGGTTGCTTGCATTACCTGGCTATTGTAAATAGTGCTGCAATGAACATTGTGGTGAATGTGCCTTTTTGATTTATGGTTTTCTCTGGGTATGTGCCCAGAAGTGGGATTGCTGGATCAGATGGTAATTCTATTTCTAGTTTTTTTAAGGAAACTCCATACTGTTCTCCATAGTGACTGTATCAATTTACATCCCCACCAATAGTGGAAGAGGGCTCCTTTTGTCCACACCCTCCCCAGAATTTGTTGTTTGTAGATTTTCTGATGATGCCGATTCTAACAGGTGTGAGGTGATACCTCATTGTAGTTTTGATTTGCATTTCTCTAATAATTAGTGCTGTTGAGCAGCTTTTCATGTGCATCTTGGCCATCTCTGTGTCTTCTTTGAAGAAACGTCTCTTTAGATCTTCTGCCCATTTTTGTATTGGGTTGTTTGTTTTTTTAATAGTAAGCTGCATGAGCTGTTTATATATATATTGGAGATTAAACCTTTGTCCATTGATTCATTTGCAACGATTTTCGCCCATTCTGAGGGATGCCTTTTTCCATTCCCGTTTTTTGAACAAAAAAGGAAAGAAAGAAAAAGAAGCAGAACACTAATGTGCGTAAAATATGCCTTTTGAAACGGTCGTTTTGAAATATGGACGTCCTTTGAATTTTTTGGTCGATATGTGACCCCAGGATTTGTTTTCAGGGCAGGTGTCATTTATAGGCCTGCAATGATTTTGAATATCAACTGACCATTAGCGCTGGGATTAAAGCTGCTGTTGCGTGAAACGGCCACAAGGTGGCAGCAGTTCTCCCTTACCAAATCTGGTTACTAGAGCAACAGAGCCTCAATGGAAGTCGTGTTCTAGATTGGAATTTAGAATGGAATGTGCCAGGAGAAAGCCCCTCAAGTTTGTCTCACTACTTGTTGTTCGTGTTTTTAATTTTCTTTTTATTTTCTATTACAGCAAGTTTGATTACAATGTTTGGCTTGTTGTAGGTGTGGAAGATGTGGTTCTTTTACACATATACAGATGTCTGTTCTTCCTGGGATCCTTTTCCCATGTACGTTAGGACAGAATGTTGAGTAGTCTTCTCTTGGTATTCCGTAGGTCTTTGGTGATTATATATGTCACCTGTGTTTGATTATGTCTGTTAACCCCGATATCGTAATGAAACCAATCCTCACAGCTTTCCATTGGTGAACCATAAGTTTCTTTAATGAATCTGTGATTGCCCTTCTCCGTGGAAATATCTGCCCTGGTATCCATTTTTAGGTAAAACCTATAAGTGATATGATACGATATGTGTCTTTCACTTTCAGACTTACTCCAAGTCACGTGATTACCTCTAGACTCATCTACGGGGCTGCAAATGGCATTGTGTCCTTTTTATTCCTTGGCTTCTATTCTGCCTTAGCGAGGTCCATTTTCAACAATGTGATTCCCTGAGGGTTGTGGATTAGCTGACCTGGGCAGCCTTACCCTGCCGGCCGGCCCTCCCCAGGTGTTCCTGGTTGAGGTCAATAGAAACAGCTCTCCAGGCAGCAATAGCCCCTGAAGTTGTGCCTGACTCCATATTCTCTGCCCCGTCAGCAGTCTCGGGGCTGTGCTGGTGGGAGGGAGTGAGGGGCCAAGGCTTTGTTGGTGGCCCGGTGTGAGTGGGGCTCTGCTGGCCTTTCTGCAGGAGTTGCCAGGCTGCCACCTGTAAAGAAGAGGATGTGTCACCCATACCTTCCGATGGAATTTCTCTCCGGACAGAGGTGAGGAAGGAAAAAAGCAGTGGGGGCCGGGACAGGAGGGGTATCTCAGGCAGGGCAATAGAAAGCTTCCAGAAGAGCGCCTGGGGCCAGGACCATCCTGGCTGGCCTGCAGGCACCAAGTTGGCCTGCGTGCTGTCGCTGGTGTGGCTCCACGGCCCTTCCTCTAGGCTTTCAAGCCCTTGTACATATTCAGGTGTTTTACCTGGGAAGGGTGGGAACAGTTCAGCAGCAGCTGGCCTGGGGCTCAGCTCACGTTTACTCACAGATGCCTCAGCACGTTCCCCCAGCTTTGCAATGAGGACGCTCCTTGCATGGGGGGTGGGTTGCTGGCTGTATGGGAGGTGATTCCCCACCTCTGACCAATTTCAGAATTGTTTACCACTGGAGCAAGTGCCCTGATAGGGTTTCCCTCTGTATAACTGGTGGGTTCAGGTGTTTTTTTTTTCTTTTATGGTTCAAGTTAGATTTGATTCCTCTTTTATGTATTTATAGATATAAGCATGGAAATAATTCATTCCTATAAATACATCTGTGTGAAGGGAAGAACTTTTTTCTGTTTTATTTTAAAATTTTATTTTTTAAAATTTTGAAATTTAATTTTATTTTTTTTATACAGCAGGTTATTATTAGTTATGTATTTTGTGCATACACATGTATACAGGTCAATCCCAGTCTCCCAACTCATCCCACCACCACCACCCCATGGCTTCCCACACTTGGTGTCCATACGTTTGTTCTCTACCTCTGTGTCTCTATTTCTTCCCTGCAATCCAGTTCCTCTGTACCATTTTTTAGGGTCCAAATATATGCATTAATATACAATATTTGTTTTCCTCTTTCTGACTTACTTCATTCTGTATGACAGTCTCTAGATCCATCGATGTCTCTACAAATGACCCAGTTTCATTCCTTTTTATGGCTGAGTAATATTCCATTTTATATATGTACCACATCTTTATCCATTCATCTGTCTGTGGACATTTAGGTTGCTTGCATTACCTGGCTATTGTAAATAGTGCTGCAATGAACATTGTGGTGAATGTGCCTTTTTGATTTATGGTTTTCTCTGGGTATGTGCCCAGAAGTGGGATTGCTGGATCAGATGGTAATTCTATTTCTAGTTTTTTTAAGGAAACTCCATACTGTTCTCCATAGTGACTGTATCAATTTACATCCCCACCAATAGTGGAAGAGGGCTCCTTTTGTCCACACCCTCCCCAGAATTTGTTGTTTGTAGATTTTCTGATGATGCCGATTCTAACAGGTGTGAGGTGATACCTCATTGTAGTTTTGATTTGCATTTCTCTAATAATTAGTGCTGTTGAGCAGCTTTTCATGTGCATCTTGGCCATCTCTGTGTCTTCTTTGAAGAAACGTCTCTTTAGATCTTCTGCCCATTTTTGTATTGGGTTGTTTGTTTTTTTAATAGTAAGCTGCATGAGCTGTTTATATATATATTGGAGATTAAACCTTTGTCCATTGATTCATTTGCAACGATTTTCGCCCATTCTGAGGGATGCCTTTTTCCATTCCCGTTTTTTGAACAAAAAAGGAAAGAAAGAAAAAGAAGCAGAACACTAATGTGCGTAAAATATGCCTTTTGAAATGGTCGTTTTGAAATATGGACGTCCTTTGAATTTTTTGGTCGATATGTGACCCCAGGATTTGTTTTCAGGGCAGGTGTCATTTACAGGCCTGCAATGATTTTGAATATCAACTGACCATTAGCGCTGGGATTAAAGCTGCTGTTGCGTGAAACGGCCACAAGGTGGCAGCAGTTCTCCCTTACCAAATCTGGTTACTAGAGCAACAGAGCCTCAATGGAAGTCGTGTTCTAGATTGGAATTTAGAATGGAATGTGCCAGGAGAAAGCCCCTCAAGTTTGTCTCACTACTTGTTGTTCGTGTTTTTAATTTTCTTTTTATTTTCTATTACAGCAAGTTTGATTACAATGTTTGGCTTGTTGTAGGTGTGGAAGATGTGGTTCTTTTACACATATACAGATGTCTGTTCTTCCTGGGATCCTTTTCCCATGTATGTTAGGACAGAATGTTGAGTAGTCTTCTCTTGGTATTCCGTAGGTCTTTGGTGATTATATATGTCACCTGTGTTTGATTATGTCTGTTAACCCCGATATCGTAATGAAACCAATCCTCACAGCTTTCCATTGGTGAACCATAAGTTTGTTTAATGAATCTGTGATTGCCCTTCTCCGTGGAAATATCTGCCCTGGTATCCATTTTTAGGTAACACCTATAAGTGATATGATACGATATGTGTCTTTCACTTTCTGACTTACTCCAAGTCACGTGATTACCTCTAGACTCATCTACGGGGCTGCAAATGGCATTGTGTCCTTTTTTCCCCTGGTTTCTATTCTGCCTTAGCGAGGTCCATTTTCAACAATGTGATTCTCTGAGGGTTGTGGATTAGCTGACCTGGGAAGCCTTACCCTGCCGGCCGGCCCTCCCCAGGTGTGCCTGGTTGAGGTCAATATAAACAGCGTTCCAGGCAGCAATAGCCCCTGAAGTTGTGCCTGACTCCATATTCTCTGCCCCGTCAGCAGTCTCGGGGCTGTGCTGGTGGGAGGGAGTGAGGGGCCAAGGCTTTGTTGGTGGCCCGGTGTGAGTGGGGATCTGCTGGCCTTTCTGCAGGAGTTGCCAGTCTGCCACCAGTAAAGAAGAGGATGTGTCACCCATACCTTCCACTGGAATTTCTCTCCGGACAGAGGTGAGGAAGGAAAAAAGCAGTGGGGGCCGGGACAGGAGGGGTATCTCAGGCAGGGCAATAGAAAGCTTCCAGAAGAGCGCCCGGGGCCAGGACCATCCTGGCTGGCCTGCAGGCACCAAGTTGGCCTGCGTGCTGTTGCTGGTGTGGCTCCACGGCCCTTCCTGTAGGCTTTCAAGCCCTTGTACATATTCAGGTGTTTTACCTGGGAAGGGTGGGAACAGTTCAGCAGCAGCTGGCCTGGGGCTCAGCTCACGTTTACTCACAGATGCCTCAGCAATGTCCCCCAGCTCTGCAATGAGGATGCTCCTTGCATGGGGGGTGGGTTGCTGGCTGTATGGGAGGTGATTCCCCACCTCTGACTAATTTCAGAATTGTTTACCACTGGAGCAAGTGCCCTGATAGGGTTTCCCTCTGTATAACTGGTGGGTTCAGGTGTTTTTTTTTTCTTTTATGGTTCAAGTTAGATTTGATTCCTCTTTTATGTATTTATAGATATAAGCATGGAAATAATTCATTCCTATAAATACATCTGTGTGAAGGGAAGAACTTTTTTCTGTTTTATTTTAAAATTTTATTTTTTAAAATTTTGAAATTTAATTTTATTTTTTTTATACAGCAGGTTATTATTAGTTATGTATTTTGTGCATATACATGTATACAGGTCAATCCCAGTCTCCCAACTCATCCCACCACCACCACCCCATGGCTTCCCACACTTGGTGTCCATACGTTTGTTCTCTACCTCTGTGTCTCTATTTCTTCCCTGCAATCCAGTTCCTCTGTACCATTTTTTAGGGTCCAAATATATGCATTAATATACAATATTTGTTTTCCTCTTTCTGACTTACTTCATTCTGTATGACAGTCTCTAGATCCATCGATGTCTCTACAAATGACCCAGTTTCATTCCTTTTTATGGCTGAGTAATATTCCATTTTATATATGTACCACATCTTTATCCATTCATCTGTCTGTGAACATTTAGGTTGCTTGCATTACCTGGCTATTGTAAATAGTGCTGCAATGAACATTGTGGTGAATGTGCCTTTTTGATTTATGGTTTTCTCTGGGTATGTGCCCAGAAGTGGGATTGCTGGATCAGATGGTAATTCTATTTCTAGTTTTTTTAAGGAAACTCCATACTGTTCTCCATAGTGACTATCAATTTACATCCCCACCAATAGTGGAAGAGGGCTCCTTTTGTCCACACCCTCCCCAGAATTTGTTGTTTGTAGATTTTCTGATGATGCCGATTCTAACAGGTGTGAGGTGATACCTCATTGTAGTTTTGATTTGCATTTCTCTAATAATTAGTGCTGTTGAGCAGCTTTTCATGTGCATCTTGGCCATCTCTGTGTCTTCTTTGAAGAAACGTCTCTTTAGATCTTCTGCCCATTTTTGTATTGGGTTGTTTGTTTTTTTAATAGTAAGCTGCATGAGCTGTTTATATATATATTGGAGATTAAACCTTTGTCCATTGATTCATTTGCAACGATTTTCGCCCATTCTGAGGGATGCCTTTTTCCATTCCCGTTTTTTGAACAAAAAAGGAAAGAAAGAAAAAGAAGCAGAACACTAATGTGCGTAAAATATGCCTTTTGATATGGTCGTTTTGAAATATGGACGTCCTTTGAATTTTTTGGTCGATATGTGACCCCAGGATTTGTTTTCAGGGCAGGTGTCATTTATAGGCCTGCAATGATTTTGAATATCAACTGACCATTAGCGCTGGGATTAAAGCTGCTGTTGCGTGAAACGGCCACAAGGTGGCAGCAGTTCTCCCTTACCAAATCTGGTTACTAGAGCAACAGAGCCTCAATGGAAGTCGTGTTCTAGATTGGAATTTAGAATGGAATGTGCCAGGAGAAAGCCCCTCAAGTTTGTCTCACTACTTGTTGTTCGTGTTTTTAATTTTCTTTTTATTTTCTATTACAGCAAGTTTGATTACAATGTTTGGCTTGTTGTAGGTGTGGAAGATGTGGTTCTTTTACACATATACAGATGTCTGTTCTTCCTGGGATCCTTTTCCCATGTACGTTAGGACAGAATGTTGAGTAGTCTTCTCTTGGTATTCCGTAGGTCTTTGGTGATTATATATGTCACCTGTGTTTGATTATGTCTGTTAACCCCGATTTCGTAATGAAACCAATCCTCACAGCTTTCCATTGGTGAACCATAAGTTTGTTTAATGAATCTGTGATTGCCCTTCTCCGTGGAAATATCTGCCCTGGTATCCATTTTTAGGTAACACCTATAAGTGATATGATACGATATGTGTCTTTCACTTTCTGACTTACTCCAAGTCACGTGATTACCTCTAGACTCATCTACGGGCCTGCAAATGGCATTGTGTCCTTTTTATTCCTTGGCTTCTATTCTGCCTTAGCGAGGTCCATTTTCAACAATGTGATTCCCTGAGGGTTGTGGATTAGCTGACCTGGGCAGCCTTACCCTGCCGGCCGGCCCTCCCCAGGTGTGCCTGGTTGAGGTCAATAGAAACAGCTCTCCAGGCAGCAATAGCCCCTGAAGTTGTGCCTGACTCCATATTCTCTGCCCCGTCAGTAGTCTCGGGGCTGTGCTGGTGGGAGGGAGTGAGGGGCCAAGGCTTTGTTGGTGGCCCGGTGTGAGTGGGGCTCTGCTGGCCTTTCTGCAGGAGTTGCCAGGCTGCCACCTGTAAAGAAGAGGATGTGTCACCCATACCTTCCGATGGAATTTCTCTCCGGACAGAGGTGAGGAAGGAAAAAAGCAGTGGGGGCCGGGACAGGAGGGGTATCTCAGGCAGGGCAATAGAAAGCTTCCAGAAGAGCGCCTGGGGCCAGGACCTTCCTGGCTGGCCTGCAGGCA